>NC_090929.1:204917334-205220365 GCF_040938575.1 Ambystoma mexicanum | reverse complement strand
AAATAGTCAGATATGGTGAGTTTCATTCTCCTGTCCCGGGTCGATCAATTGAGCCTGATTGTAAAATGTTGTTAAAAGAGACTAACAAGAAGGGGATAAAGTGGCTTGGTTTTCTTAAAGAGTGGACATTGGTAACTCTAAATGGGAGAACCAAAGGGGATATCCCAGGTAGAGCCACATGGTCATTGGGTAAAAAGGAAACTAACCTTGATTGTTTTTGTGGCGATAGCCCGGTATTGGAAAGGGTTGTTAGTTTAATTATTGCAAAAAGGGAAGTCAGCGATCATGCAGCGTTAAGTCTTGTCTGGAAGGGTGAGAAATCCTTTGAGGGGCCCGGTGGGTTTAAGCACAAACTATGGTAAAGATAAAGTGGTATGGACTGATAGTAACATTACTAAAGCTTGTGTATTAATGCGGGAACAGATCCAAAGTAGTTACCATCTAATATTTGATGTAACGCCTGAAGACTTTGAGGACTGCTGTCCTCCTCTGTGAAAATCTTTGTTGTTAAAAGGGGGGCAAACATAACCTCAAATGAAAAGAAAACTTCATATGTTTTTGATTTAGAAATATTAAAGACTAAGCGTCTATATCGAAAAGAGCTTAAGGGCCTAAAACAGAAACCTGTATCACATTTTAGACAAATTCAATTACAAATCACATACCTTGAATCCATTAATGAATTCATATCAAGTTGCCTTACTTTGTAAATGAATTTGTATTTTTTGAATTGTAAAATTCTTGATAGAATTATATACAATCAATACACTAAACTTTAGTAATATGTGTATAGTAATTATAGGTACTGTAGAGTATACATTATTTGTAATGTGGTGGAATGATATAATTGAAGTGCATATGGTGTTTATGATTGTAGTACGATTGAAGATAGTGCTTATGGAATATGTATGTGTTTCTTTTGTGAAGAAAACAAATAGGATAATACTGTGTATGGTTACTTAGTTGCATACAGTATTTATTAATTTTACTTTATTTATTACATTTGGTTATACGCCCAAACCCTAGGGTATCACGGCGTAATTTACAAGATTACTTGGAAACTTAGCATTTACATATTCTGAGCTTGGCATACATACAGTGTTATGTACGGTTACAAGGTGATGCAGGATTTCGAATTGCAAGTCTAATAATTGCAGTCAACAGTTGAACGGTTACATGGTAGTACAAAGTTACAATTTTACAGTCAAGTATTTACAGTTACAGCTGAGTGTTGTAATGGTGGTCTTGTGGTTATTTAGAATTTATTAAAGAGCCAGGTTTTGAGGATTTTCTTAAATTCTTGGAGGGAGGGCTCATTTCAGATATTGGCTGGTAGTGAGTTCCAAATTCTGGGGGCTGCTACTGAGAAATTGGAGTTACCTGTTCTTACATTCTTGAAACAGGGGATGCATAGGTGCTTGTCTGAGTTAGATCTCAGTGTTCTGGTTGTGGTTTTGTCTGTTAGACATTGATTGAGGTAGTTGGGTGCAATGCCAGATACACATTTATGTGCTATGGTGAGGGTTTTATGTCGTATCCTAGCTTGAATGAGAAGCCAATGGGCCTCTCTCCTATATTGTGAGTTATGCTCTCTCTGTGTTATGCCTAATGCTGCTCTGAGTGCTTTTTTCTGGAGTAGTTGCATTTTGTTTATGTTTTTCTTTAGATCCCTAGAAGGAGAATGTTACAATAGTCGATCTTAGGCAGGATGAGGGCTGTGGCAATCGTGATGCAGTTTTGGGGCGTGAGGTAGGGTCTACTTAGGGCTATGAGTTTGGCTGTGTATGCTGTAGACGAGGAGAGTGTGCTAATGTGTTTGCACATGTTAAGGCTGGAAGCCAAGTAAACCCCTAGTGTTTTGACTTGGTTGGAGATGTTGATTGGGGTGCCGTCAATGGCTATGGCAGAATATTGCGTGTGAAGTTCACTTAGTCTATGTGGGGATCCTACTATCAAGATCTTTGTTTTTTCTCTGTTGGGGCAGAGACTGTTAGTACCAATCCCGTTCTGGATGATGGAGTAAATTTTGTTGACAGCAATGGTATCTTGCTCCAGGTTGCCTGAGATGGGAATGAGTATTTGTGTAGCGTCAGCGAAGTTAGTGTATATTACTCCCATAGCATCTAGTGCTGCAAATAGTAATTTTGTGTATGTGTTATAGAGTGTCAGGGACAGACAGGATCCTTGGGGGACTCCTGTTATTGGGTCTGCTGCTACATTGCCTATCGCTACTGTGGATGTGCAGTCTGCAAGAAATTATTTGATTCAGGCGCAGACAGTAGCATCCTTGAGAATTGGAAGTTATTCGCTAACGTCAGACAGAGTTTATTATGGTCTACAAAGTTGAAGGCTGCGGATACATCACGTAAAAGTAGAATACAAAGTTTCCCTGAGTGCCTAATGGTATCCATTTGTTTTTTTAGATCCAGTAGAGCTTTTCTCTGTACTGTGTCTCGGTCGGAAGCCTGATTGTCTTTCCCCTAGCATCTGGTTATTTGTCGAGATGGGATTGGACTTGTGTATATGCAATTTTATCTATGATTTTGAGTAGAAAGGGGATGTTGTGATGGAACTATAATTAGTGGGGGTATTGGGGTCTAATGATGGTTTCTTAAGGAGTGGGGTGACCCAGGTTTCTTTGATGTTGGCTGATGTGGTGCTAGTGTTAAATGAGACATTGACGAAATTGGTGATGATGGGCGCAAGTATGTATCCCTTACAACTAGAAGGTTTTAGAGAGGCTATGGTTTTGAGCACCAGGTCTGTGTTCACTGGCAGGAAATGGAACTCAGGGATCAGGGATGCTAGTTGTGGTGTGAGTCGAAGCTAACATAGTTGGCTCAGTAGTCGGTGTTAAAGGTTTGCTGTGCATCTGTGCAAGCTAGAATCTCGGGTTGTTTTTCAGTGAAAAAAACAGCATAATTTGTTAAGCAGGATAGTTTAAAAGCTTTAATTGCATACAATTGTACATAAACATTTACTTATTTTACCCTCATAAATAGTGCATTCTTTGTACTATGTTTGGCACAACATTATTGTGACTACAATGTTGTATTGACATGAAATAATCATTCGGTCATTTGGAAAAAACATCGATAGAGAATTAAAAAAACTATTATAATTATGTGAGTGTCAGTGTGATAGTATGTTTGCTTGATGTGTGTTGTAATTAAGGGAATGTTTAAAGTAGTTAGATACCTATTGGCGTATTATAACTGTCATGGGTTTTAAAAGTACTATTGTAGTATTTTAGATATAGTTCGATACCAGCTGGCACATTCTAACTGTTTATTGTACTATAATTTAGTGAGTAAATTTGGAGTGAAGCAATATTAAGTAGGCATTGGTTAGATTTGGTGGTAACGTTGGCATATTGTAATTATATTGGATTTTACAAGACGTGTTGCAGTAACAAGAACTGTGATGCATATTTGAAGTGTATCGCAATGAAGGGTATTTTTGAAGTAGTTAGATACCTGTTGGTGTATTCTAACTATCAACTATCTTGGCTTTTAAAAGTACTGCTGTAGTATTATGGATGTAGTTAGATATGTGTTGGTGTATTCTAACTGTGTATTGTGCTACAGTTTAGTGACTAAATTTGGGTTGAAGGAATAAAAGTAGGCATTTGTTAGATTTCCTGCTAACCTATGTTTTGGAGTAATGGAGGTGTAGTTACATTCAAACGAACCACTTATTTTTTTGACATATGCAGTATTGTGGCCTGGAGTGGTTGTAGCACCAGTGTGGTAAATTATGCCCACTGTTGTGAAGGTTTTCTTGCCAAGAGATACTTGGCTGTTTGTGAAGCTAGTAAGCTTACAGTTGTTTTTGTTACGATCTGCATTGCACATTATAAGCATTAGTGTCACATATTGGCCATGTGAGTTTATTTGTATGTTGGAACGATTGTCTGAATGACAAAAAGCGCATAATGTGCTATGATATACATTCTGCAGAAGCTGGTGAAATGGAATGGATTCAGAATTTGGCATGGACACATACACAAATCGTTCATTAGGGATGTGCTCTTGTGAAACATGGTTGCAGAGAGTTCATTTATGTTTCCACATGTATGAAATCTGCAAGATTTAATTTAAAGGGATGTTTTTGATTTCCAGTACTTGTAGTAAGTATATTAGGAGTTCTAGTGTATCTTCCTGTTTGTTTATGGTCGAATTTTACCATTCATGTACATTAGTCCAATTCTTGCCTAATTCCGTGAGACACTGTAAGTGTTGTCAGGATTATTTGTGGCATTTCTATGAAGGACAAGCATTTTTCAAACACAACTGGTCAGAGCATTCTAAGCAAAAGTCGTGAACAATTGGTGGCAATTGGAAGAGAGGTTTGATTTCTACATGTTTATAGCAATTTACTCCAGTTGTGTTGCTGAATTTAAATGGACCAGAGAGTTGTGCCTCTGTATCCTTTGATGTGTCTGCAGTTGTTTTTTGAGAAGAGACATTTGTCTCTTTGTCTTCTCATGTACATAGACTTGATTTTGGACTAAACATTTTTGTGGCTGTATTATTTGATGGTGCAGCAGTTGTTCTTTGTTTCTTTAGCAGTATTGTTGGGAGATCTGTTATAGGTTCTGTTTGTATTCATTTTCTTTTTATGGGTTTTCCGTTTTGAGATACAGGGTACATATCTAGATGGAGGTGTACAGTACACATAGCCTGTTGTATTATATGATGTAAGGAATGTCAGTGTTGACTTTGTTTGCATCAACGTTAACCAGGAATAGACCATTGAGTGTAAGCAGACCTTCTTTAAAGACTGTGTTGCCAAAATCAATCAATGCACGATCTAGGGTTAGACCTTGCGATTTGTGAATAGTGACAGCATATGCAAGAGATAGAAAGAATTGCTGTCTGCGTACATAAATGTCTTTGAAAAGAAGCACACGTGCTATTGTGTGGAATATTTGTTAACTTCTGCAAGTTTGCCAAAGTGGATGTTGACAACTGCATCAATCGCTCCAATGACTACATTTTGTTCTACATCAAGGTAATGTTTTAGAAGTACACTGCAGTTTAGACACATAGGTAATACTTTTTGCTAATCCAGCTTTGCTGGAGATACATTTTTTCTAAGCTATTTCGTCGTGCTGTTGCTTGTTGACACATAGGGAGTGTCATGTCGTGCCCTACTAGAGTGTCTGTGAAGTTGATATACAGTGTGGGTTGCATTTCTTATTTCAACATTGTATGGTTAAATTGACTACAGCTTGCAAGGGTTTGCATTAAGGACATGCATTTTTATATTTGTTGAGGTAATTGTTCCATGACATCAGGAGCAGATGTGTTTTGCCCATATAGCTCATGGATTAGTCTAGTATTTGGATTTTGGATCTTTAGTAAGCAGACCAGTTCTAATGCTTTTTAAAATGTTAGCATAGGAGAGATCTGCAGACTGACACATGTTTTGAGTTAGTTCTCTGTAGGGAAAATGTTGCTATAGATTTACATTTCCAATACTGCCGCGTGTGTTATTGCATTTGCATAGTTTGTGTCCTAATGTTTTGAAAATAGGTTGACCTTTAACTGGTGCTAACTGTAGTAGGTCTCCAAAAACAATTATTTGTTTTCCTCCAAACAGTTCCTTGCAGTCGGTTTTTAGGACTTCTTGCATTCTGAGATAGATTAAAGCCAACATGGTTACTGCATCTTTCATGAGCACTTCCATTTGCGTACTTCAGTAGCAGCTTCTGCTGATAATTTGTTTTGGTGTTCTACTGGGAGGAGCAGTAGTCGGTATAAAGTTGCACCTCCTATGTTGTAGGCAGCTATACCTCTGGGGGCTGGTACAATAGATGAAAGGTTGGTTGTTGGTTAAGTCTGGTAGAAACGTGCAGATTATTTTAATTAAGAATGTTTTACCAGAACCAGCTTCAAATCTTACATACAGAAGCAGAGGTTCAAAGTTTTTACAGCTACAAGTTTTAGTTTCAGGTTTAAAACTATGTTAAATTTCTTTAGTGACTTCTAGATAAATAGATAAATGGTGACTTGTTCATCATTTAGCTGTGATTTGAGCACTGACAAGTCTACTTCAGATTCTTTAGATTGATGCATTGTCAAAGATCAACAAGTGGCTAGCAGCAGCAAAGAAGACAATAAGGTTTTAAACAATGCATTGCTAGATAAATGGTCATGCAGAGGTTGTAGAAGGAAAAGACATGCCTATTGTAAGAGCCTTCTTTGTGTAACATGCAGGAAAACCGTTGCTAACAGAAAGAAACCCACTTTAGATTGCCAGGACAAATTGGGACTACACTACCCAGAAGGCCCGAGTGTTTATGGGCCTTCTTGAGCTTCTGGATCACGCCCAACTTTACGTGCATGCGCGCGCCACGCCCAACAGCCCCTGCTTGCGCTACGAAGCATCGGAGAAGGCAGACACGGAACTCGGGAGCTCCTGCAGGCTGCCATCAGCAGGCCCGTTCCCCTGCCTGCGCTTCAACTGCAGGCCCCGCCATCAGAGTCAGATAAGTCCTCTCTCTTACAATCACGCGGCATGGAGGGTCACGTGTAGCATAGCGGTTACCTCGGGCAAGAGTGAACTCGTCCTCGCATAAGTTATAGGCTATGGTGACAGCGTGGAAGTGTGTTATGCTTGAGCTAAAACATGGCGCTGGTGCGCAGTGTATTATGGGAGCATTCATAGCCATAATGGATATTTACTTCATGCCGCAGTGAAAAACTGTCTCATTTTGCTGAGAGCTAGATTTACCATGCTGAAGAAAACATGCTTTCCAAACCTGGTATGCAGTCAAGGACATTCTGCTGGGAAAGCTGGCTTTGTTATGTCTTGTTATGAGTTATGGGACTGTTTTCCGTTGTGCTTGGGTTTAGAGGAGGGAAGCACTTTGCTCCTTGTGGTTACTGTTGGTTGATCCAGCTGGCAACCAACGGCTGCCTATCAATGCGCAAGTGAATTGCCAGAAGGTTCGAGAAATTACCACCCCTTTTTGAGGAGTACATATATGGGAACCCCTTAACGGTCAGATGGGACCTCGGTCGGAGGGGGGACGCCTCCGTCCGGCATACCTGTGGGCTGTTGTGCTCTCGGCCTGGCTGTTATCGGGGTCTTCCAGCTGTTTCTGGCGAGATGAGGAATCCAGTTACGCCCACGGTGATGTATTCTCTTTTGAATTCTCTGTTTCGTCTGTGATTTATTTCTGTGTTATCACTTGTTACTTCCCAGCTTTGAATAAATAGCCGTATACGTGCTCATTATTCTCTAAGAGTGTGTGTGGTTGCATGTTAATGCGTCTACCTGTGTTTAAAGTATTGGCTCCATAATTGCACTGGTGATTAATGACTGTCCGTGCACTCTGGGCGAGAAATACACAGTGACACAACGTGCAGCATGAGGTTGCACCAGACAGCAGATGATCGTGTATATGGGCGGTCCCTGGCAAATGTTCGTAGTATGTTGTATACACGCTAGCTTGATGCAAAACTCATAGTGTGTTTTCTTTGTAGCAGAGTTTGGCATCGACTCGGAAAGGCATTCCGGGAAACAGATGATCGTAGCGGAGTTCCGCATCGACTCGGAAAGGCATTCCGGGAAACGGCTGATCGTGGGGGAGAGCCGCACGAACTACGAACAGAGCTAAGTCCAATTTAATGTCACTCTAAAGTATTGTGAATGTTAGAAATGCTATGACCTAGTACAACATGAGGAAATGTTGTTGATGAAGCACGAGGTGGCTCCAGGGCGTGAGTACCTTGGTGCACAAGATCACACCAGGGGTGAAATGCAACATGATGATAATGTTGTGGTGTTCATTGCAAGAGACAGCATCTAAGCAGCATTAGGTGTTTTAAGAGCTAAAAGCCAGAATCTGGATTTTGGAGAGTGTTAGTGAGTAGATATGTATGGGCGGAGTTAACAGCATCTTCTAAAGGAACCAGCGCAGAATACCTCTCCCTCAATCCCATTCCCATCCATAACCTCACCCTAACCCTCTACCCGGTTACCCTAATTTCCCCCTACCTATCCAACCCATGGACCCTAACCCTCTTTCCCCAGCGGGTCGCGCTGGCCTGTGGTATTCATAGCCTCCCAGACACCAAGACCCAACGGGGAGGTAGGTGTTCGTGCTACCTCTGCGCAAGACCACAGGAGCAGGACCTGACATACATGGTATTTTCTACCTCAGTCATGGATATTTCTGCTTCATTTGGAATTAATTGTTCTCCAAGTGGTTCTTGGCTTCCTGTAAGGGAAGGTTGACTGCCCTCACTGGTGTCTTTTTCTTTTTCTAGTAGAGCTTCAATTTCTTCCTCTTGTTGACGTTCATTGTCCAACTTTTCTTTGTAATGTTTGAAATTGAAATGTTCTATACTGCTTTCATTTGCTTTGAATGCAGCTTCAAATGAGTCATGGTCAACTATTAATTGGTTCTTTTCTCCAAGGTTTAAAAAGTTGCAATAGGGCCATGTAATAAAGTTCTCTACATTGCAGAGATTTAAATGATAACTTTATACGATTATTAGGCTGGGATTGGTGAGTTTAACTAGGCTTCCTTCACAAGATGAGACTGAATATTTGCCAGATGTCTCATCTGGTGTCACATTGTTTTTGTAGGAATGGTTCTGGGCTATGTCGTATAGGCACATGTTTTAATAAGCAGTACTTCTGTTTGGGTAGTATGTGTCAATTAAATTGTTTTTTTAAAATGTCCTGGCTGTTGGGATCATTTGTGGCTATTGTTTCTATCTCTTGGTAGGATTTTAGTATTCTTTTTCGGATGAAGCTGGACCCAGGTTTAGCCAGACAATGTGTTCATATTTGCTATGTAAAGCTGTTCTTGTTCAACAGTCTGCAGCTTTGTAGCACCCACATTGTCTATGGTAGAGCATTTTAATGCCATAGCTGTAAATTGTTTGTTACAGTGTTTTGTCAGATAATATGTCATACCAGAGGTCTTTTCTCGGCTTTGGTGACATATCTTGCAACTGACAAGGAATTGTCCCTTATATATTGTATGTCTATATTTACATTCCGCAAGACGGCAATGGTTGCATTGGATGCATAATCCCTTTTAATATTGTATGTGTTTTTAGGGGATTTGCCTTTTGAATTGTTTCTAACAGAAGTCATCAAGCTATTTACTTGTCCTTTTGCGCAAACTGGTCTAGGAAAGCCAAAGAAATATTTGGTATAGTATTTACCTTTGTTTTTATATCTACATTGGTAGTATTTGACACACTTATGTTTTTGGAAGCATGAGATCTGTGTACATAGGTCACTATGGGCCTGATCACGACTTAGCCCTACCGCCGAACTCCCCGGCGCTAATAGCACCGGATCACGAGTTCGGTGGTAATGTTAATCCCCATTCCCCATTGAGCCCATTCGGGAATGCACCATTCCCCATTGGGCTCAATGGGGAATTTTCTCGCTCTTACCGCCGGCGGATTTCCCGCCAGCGGTAATAGCGTGAATTGTCAGCAGATTTCCCCCCAGCTCAGAGCTGGGGCGAAATCCGCCAAAGTCCTGATTTGGTAGACCCTTAAATTTAGCGGTAATAGCGCTACCGCCGAATTTAAGGGTTACAGCCAAAGTCGTGATGAGGCCCTATGTGTGGTTTCTGAAGAGATGTTACAGGTAATGTGTGTTTCAATAAACTGTAAAACAATGACATCACTCTCATGGGCACATTTGGGAGCATCTTTTATCCACAAAAGCATGTGGATGTGTGGTGCTCCTGTGGATTACTTTTCTTTTCTCCAAAAGAAGTGTTCCACTTCTCCGTGTGGAGGGGTCGTTTTATTGCAGATGAAGTGCAACATGGCAATGAAGCAATGGTGAAAGTACCTTGACAGATGGACAGGGTCAAGAGAATAGAGTTCTCCTAGTGTTTTTATATCCATTTCCTCTTTGTTTTGGTTTGCAGTGCATAGGAAGTCATGCAAGTCATCCCATGCATATTCTGCACTACTTAAAGTAACAAACCATGTGGGTGGGCCTAGGTTCCTTAGCATACAATGTACATCAGCGTGATGTTGGAACCAGTATTCTTTTGTACCACGCATCTTTGCCAAGAGATTTGATACTTGACTGCAAAACGTTGTCTTTTATCTTTTGAAGCAGTTGGGTAGCGGACATGTTGAAACAATTAGAGTCTGTTTTTAATGTGTATGCAACTTCATAAAATAGAGTTGCTAGTTCACTTTCAACAGGAGGTGGAAAATGTATTCAACATTTTGTCTGAATCTTGGGTCTTCAGAATACATTCATAACAAGTGATATTCTGATGCAGTAATTTGTATGGATCTTTCATCACATATTCCTCCTTTTCCTGTAGGAAGGAAAGAGTAGAGGAAAAGAATGTGTTTCTGCACTTTTCTCTCATATGCGAATTTGATATGTTGATATGTTTGTAATGCCTCTTCTATGGTGTCTTTGGAGTTTGGTGGGCGAATTGTAGACTAGTCTATAATGTTGGCTGAAGTAACAGGATCTACATGTTCAAATTGGTCAGTTAGTGGTGCATCAATTATTTGGGTGGTTTCTCTTAGGTTTTCCTCTATATTTATATCTTTGTAGTATTCATTGTTTTCTTTGAGATATTGTAGGGCTTGTCTAACTTTATTTAAATTGACTAGTTGTTGCCAAATTATGTTGTCTTTTGTTGGTACACCATTAACTGGTACAATCAATGATTGATCTATTGGCCATTGTACTCCTAGAGCTTCTACATTTTCTTTACAATCTAATGGCAAATATTTACTTTGGATGTGATCTATTTCTTGAAGGAGTTCATTGGCTGTTCCAGGTAGGAGAATTTTATTTAAATGTTGGAGTTCTAGAGCAGGACTTTTTGCATGGTACAGTCTATGCACAAGATTTCGTATACCGGAATGGTGTAATGCTAACATTTTGATGCGGTGGAAGGTGCTTTTGCAAGCAGTTCCTGAAATGCAGACTATTGAATGTCCTTGCAGTCCATGTTTCTGCGCACTGGGCAGGAGTCTATGATTTGTAAAGTTTTCATTGTACTGTTGTCTTTTAGTTTCACATTATGATTGATGAATTGTCGTAAAGATTTGAAGGATTGTTGGCGCACATTACACATTGAGCTGCATGCCCATTTGTACACTGGATGGTTTGTATGGATGAAAGGAACATTTGGTTGAAAGTTTGTTGGGGAGGTTTTTTCTATAAGGGTTTCTTTTGCCATAATGGTGTCTCCTACCATTTCATACCCTTGGCCATTACTGTCTATGGCAATTGGTGTTGTTGTTCTTGTTCATGAGCCTCATCATTGAAATATGGTTCTGTGCTGCTTGCGTGAATCCATTCACCTTTACAGAAGTTTGAAAAGGTATCTATATTGACATTGCGCATGTTTAGAAGTACTTATTTAAATGTATTGATTAATTTAGCTAGTGGTTTGATTCTGTTTAAAATCAATGTAAACAACTTTCTCTTTATTAGAAATGCCCTGTTAATTAAAGCTTTGAGGATTAGTCTTCTGCAGTAGTTTTTAAGGGTAGATTGTGACTTTTTAGCTGTCTTTATAAGATTGTGAAGAACTCTATGATGGAATTTTTTTTGTAAAATACATTTTTGGGAATGCTTTACTGTGGCTACGTTAACATTGGTAGATATAGTGTTAGGTTAATTAGTAGGTCTGCTTTTGTTTGTAATTTTTTTACTTTTAGTTTTTGCAAGAGGGTCCTTACTTTTTTAGTGTCAGCTGGTTGTGTTTTGTTGAGTGAGGTTACTACCTGTTTTGTTTTAATGTTTTATATAAATTGTTTTAGAGGTGGATGACTATATGGCTTGGTTTATTCTTATCTGCTCTATTTTTTCTTCGTTTCCTATGGAAGCATTCTGTTCTGTCTGTTGGAAAAAAAAGCAAGTTTGGGTTTGAACGTTGTGGAATATATGCATGTATTGTGTGTGATTGTGGGTGTGGATGTGTGGGTGTGATTGTGGAGATAAATAGAGTGATGTGTGATTGTGTAGTGGGATGATAGGTGTGGTTGGGAAGGTTGTAAGAGTAAGAGTCTGTACAGGTGTGAATGGCTTGGGTTAGTGAGCAAGGGAGTGGTGGTGTAATTGAATAAGTAGGTACATTATGAGGTTTTGAGGAAAAGAGTGGTCATTATAATGGTGGTATTTAGATGGGAATAGAAAGAGTGTGAATGTTGCAATATAATGAGCAAGAGTGAAATAAATGTTGATTCGAAAAGAATACGCTAGGCTACAAGGTGAAAGTACATTGTTACAATTAGAGAGATGTACATGCTACATTAATGTACTTACTTTGTAGGATTTGAAGAGTGTTCTTTTTTCGGTAGCTGTCTTCAGCAATTGTCTTTTTTTCTGTAATTGTAAAAGAAAGTTTGTGGTTATATGTGGTAATGGTGAAGTACTTTTAGTAAGAGAGGTTGTCATTCATGAAGGCAGGAGGGGTTGTTGGGAAAAAGAGTTAACAAAGTTGTGTTATGGGTGGTGTACTAAAATATGTTAACTGTGTTGTTAGAAGAATTGGAGTATGAGTAGTGCTGTTTGAGACATTAGAAGGAAAAGGGCAAAAAAGGGTGTGAAATAAAACTGCATATCTAGGTTATTTTTGAACTGCTGATTTTTATAAAAGAAGTACTGTGTTTGTGGTGAAATGTGTTTGTAATGTGTTGCAGTGTTTTTAAAGAATAGGGAAACTGTGGCATAGTGGTAATGCAATGGTGGATTGTTGTTGAAACAGTGTTTAATGTCTTAAAGTAGAGGCTAGGAAAGAAGAGTACTTTATATGTAAGGTGAAGTATTGTACATAAATACTAGGGCAGTATACACATATGTGTGAGCAGGTGGAGAATGGTGGCAGTATAAGGGATGTAATGAGTGAGGTTGGAAAGTGTGATATTTATAAACATGGAAAATGCTAAGCGTTTTAAAATGTTTCTTTTCATGAGCATTGTAATGAAAGTTGGAAAATGCATATGTGTATTTATAGCTCCACTGTATGTACCTTTGTTGTAAAATAAATAAAAAGCAGATGGAAAAGATTTGTAGAACATTTTTAAGTGGTACTTGATGTGCGGAAGTTTAATATGTTGGCAGTACATACATAATTACCAACATGATCATTCCAATATGTAGGTGCTTATCAAGTCTTGGTTTTTTCTTTGCATTCTGGGAGTTGTAGTTGCACTTCTTCTATTAGAAAACATGGACTACAAGTCCCAGAATGCAGATATAATACTAGGGATGGATAAACACCTACAGATTGGAACAGGTCATGTTAGCAAGTATACATGTACTGCCAAGATATTAAACTTGCACACACTAAGTGGCACTTAAAATGTTGTACAAATCTTTTGCACAAAGTGCTGCTATAAATGCATATATGCATGTGTTTACCTTAATGAAAATGTTCTTAAAAATAAACATTTTTATATACACATCATTTTCCATTTTTCATTTCATATAAATGTTACACTTTCGAATATTCCACTCTAGTCCTGTGTTGCATTCTGGGACTTGTAGTCCAAGTTGTGTAATGGGAGGAGTGGAATTAACAGTCAAGGAATGCAATGGAAAAAAAACAAGTCTTGATAAGCACCTATATGTTGGAATGGGTCATGTTGGCAAGTTGGCAAGTAGGCATGTACTGCTAACATATTTAACTTCCACACACCAGTGGCATTAAAAAACAGTTGTACACATCGTTTCAATTTGCTTTTCCTTTCTTTAGAAAAAAGTTACGCACAGTGCTGCTATTAATGCACATATGCATTTTTTTACTTTAATGAAAATGCTCCTAAAAAGGCAAATGTTTAAACCCACAGAATTGTAAGTAACTGCTACTTGTTGTGAGCAGGTGCTGAATGCTGCAATACATTGCGTTTGATAGAGTGGTTAAAATAGAGAATATGCTTATTGAAATGCTTATTACAGAGTAAGCGGCATGAACCCTGTAAATATACATTTGTAAAAGAGTTGAAAAAAATACCTGTACTATGTCTTGTTACATGCAGAAGATGTTGAATCTGCAAATATAAATCTTGGAGAGTTTTACAGTAGTTTTTGATGCAGGTGGCTGTGAGTAACAGGAGGCATGTACTCTGAGAGTTAAAGAGGATATCTGAAGTGTTGAACTGAGGTGACAGGTTTACATGTAGAGTTTTTGGATATGATTGGTGGATGGATGTGTAACTGTTTGAAAGCAGCCAATGAGGGAGTGTTACAAACAGAAAAGTAAAAAGTGTAAAAGGGCTGCCCTGTGCAGCTGTGTCTGTGTACACTGTAGTAGTACGTGAAACCACACGTGTCATCCGGGTCTTTCAAGGATGTCTGGCATGGAAAAGGGACTTCAGAGACTGCAGACAGTCGTAGATATCCGCGGACATTGAGGGATCAACCAATCAGGTTTCCTGGGTTTGGTGTGCAGGAAGACAAGGTAGCAAGAGTTATCTGTGTTGAGTGCAGTGAACATGGCTATTTATTTTATTTATTTTATTTTATTGTGCATTTGTAAGCTGCTTATACATCAAGCAATATGTGTTTCAAAGTGGTCTACAGGGCAACAGGGAGGGAACATGGGAATGAAAACAAATATAACAATAAAAGATAAAGGCAGCCCTACTATGCCTTGTGAGCATTCAGAACGTGCAAGTGCAGAGAGAGAGTGGGGAGGTAAGTGCTAAGTATATCAAGAGGGAGGTGCTAGTGAGTGTGCAGCTGGAAGTGCCTAGGTGGAGTGGTCATTCACCAATAAATAGGTAAGTGCAGACCTATGGTGAGGGGGGGTGGAGGCCATAGGTGAATTGGAATGGGAGGCCAGGACACAGGAGGACACATAAGGGCCCAGGTCACCAATCTCAGCAACTGTGGGATGTAGCAGAGGAGGGAGGAAGGGAAGGAGGAGGTGAAAAGGAAAGTCTTGATGAGCTTCTGGAATTTGAGGAGATCCGGCTCAAGATGAAGAGGAAGGCGAGGATGTTACATAGGAGGGAGCCTACTGAGGAAAGAGATTGGGCACCAGCTCGCTGTTTAGCGAAGTGCTTAACACATAGAGAGTTGGTACCGGAAGAATGTAGAGATCTGGAGGGAGAGTATTTAGTGAGGCTATGGCTTTGAGGAACGTCTGGATTGTGGGCAATTCTTGGGTCGATTGACTAAAGCTGCATTCTGAGAAGTGTGGATTGTCTGAGAATCTTGGATTAGAGGAATTTCAGGTTTCATGGTATAAAATGAAGTGGGCAGATTTCCACACGTTTTGTGAGACTATGGTTAATTTGAAGCATCCAGACAACCTTGTAGTTCACTGAGGAGGCAACTGTTTTGACTATGTTACCGGAATTTCATTAGTATGCCATGAAGGATACATTTGCAAAGTTGATCGAACTGCTTCCACATTCGAAAATTATTTTTTCTCGAATAGCTCAGAGACAAATGTGGATGTGCTTGAATTTATTTTGTCCACAAATTGAGAAAGCAAGGCACAATGTGAGCAATATTGTATGTGCTTTTCTGCGAGATGTTAGCCTGACATCCTTTGATAATGAAAATATGAAATTTGATATTGTAAATATTGTCAACATTTTTTGAAGAGATGGAGTGCATCTGACTGATGTTGGCGATCAGTTTTTTCTTGAAAATTTTCAAAATGCATTGAAGCAGTTTCTGCGAACACATAAAATATGGATTGAAGTATTCTTTAGTAGTTGAAGTAAACAAAAATGAAAAACTGAAAAAGAAATTAAAAGCACTTTTTTTGAAAGTTAGAGAAAATAATTAAGTTCAGTAGAACATTTGTTAGTTCAGTATATAAAATCAAATAATCTCCACAAAAAATATAAAACTCCCACATTTTAAAAAAGGTCCTCATAAAAGCAACAGTTTTTAACAAAAATCAAGTTAATTGTTTTTTATTCTCCCACCCCACACCTTGAATTTTTCAGATGTCTGCGGACATTCATACTGTCTGCGGACTATGCAGAGTGCAAAAGGTCCTGTGATTTGTATTATTTAACTGTGAAAGCTGGCTCCTAAAGGAACCTTTTTTGGTGTTTTTTTGATTTTGTATTTTTTTGGGGGATTTTTTATTTTTTACAGGGGAGGAAAGGTTGGGAAGGTGCACCAACCACAGAGACAGAGGGGCAGGTGGACAGAGGAAGATGTTGGATGGGCCTTAAATTTAAGGTAAGACACATGTTTCTCATGCTCATTGACCGCAGCCTAAAAGCACTCTGAAATTCCCCCCCCCGCAGATCGGTGGGTAACAGTACAAATAGTACCGTGACCCCCAAAGGTGAGGGTCAACAGCACCCGGTATGGCCTGAGAGGCATCCAATGGGATCCTCTGCCCCACAAGAGTAGTCTTTGTGGTGGCAGGAGCGGTCGAGGAAAATGGGGTAGAGCATGTCAACCTGCTTCTCCTTCTCAGAGCACCCAGGTGGTTGGATCTGGTGTCACGGTGCATGTGGATGGTCCCATAGGAGTACAGCCCAGGTTTTCCATTACTGAGTAGGATGTGGCACTCAGTGCATCTCACCTTGGATGCCTGAGCCTTTGATACACCCCCAATGGTGGTAACAAAACACGACACCCATGTCTCACTGCGGGCTCTGGACATAGGCATTCCTCTACCTCATCCTGCTCTTCCTCTTCATCCTATTCTGCATCTCTTAACCACCACCTCGTGCCTGCAGCAGCGACACAAACCATTCTACTCCCTCTATGGGACAGCTCCCAGTCTCAAATAAGGTGCTGCAGGCATCAGTCCCTGCATGCGACGTGGCATGTCATGTAACGCATTCCCTCCGCAGGTCTGTGTGAGCGACGCCTAGCATGACACAGTGGCAGCAGGTTCATAATAGAGGGGCACCACCCCAATTGCTTTTTTTCCACTTTTGGGGGTGCTTCTTATTAATGTAAGTGACTTACGGGCACTTTAGAACACATGGTCGCAAGCAGCTGCTCTGGGGGCAGATTGGTGGTTCTCTATTCATTTAGTTGATGCGACAATATTCTATGGCTGCTGGTGAGCCTGTCTTACCTGTTGGGAACTGAAACTCAAACACTGGGGCCCATTTAAACAGGTTCACTGCCCGTGGTAAGCATTATGCAAACCGAAGATATTTTAGGAGTGGCCTTTAGGAGAAGGCCGGGCCGTCATTTAGGTGTCGCTTGCCAGAACTGATGCCTCTGGCCCTGCCCTTGGTACCCCTGCCCCTGACTGCTCCTGCGACCATGTACAAAGAGGAAGTGTCAGTCACCGCCCGCATATTCATCCAATTGGGTCTCAAAAAGTAGTGCATTTCAGCTCAAAGTGTTTTTGCTTCGTGTAGCAGCGGATAGCTTGAAATAAATCACTTTGGGTTATGACACGGAAATGGATGTGTTCCTTCTTTTCTTATCAGAATTAAGTTTAAGCGACCAGTGCATGGGTGCACATTTCATCTTTTGATCTAAGCAAACTGAACATTATTTACACAGTAGCCCTAAACATGACATTCGAATCCCAGCAAGACCATGTCACCCTTTCATCCTTCCGAGGTAGATAAGTGAGTAACAATTGTATACACACATGTTCTATGCACAGCCCCTTGGCAAAACGGCTATATAAATACCACATTATTATTATGGTTTAAATGAATACTGTGTAGGCATGTGTGTGTGTGTGCGTGCGTGCGTGCGTGCGCGCGCGCCGTTAAGTTTAACTTCCCATATGTTTATGTCTGACATTATGTTCTGCTGTGGATTTCGGTTGTATCTTGTTTCATCGAAGTGAAATACTTTGAGGTAATTTACTTCACTGAAATGACCATGTGACTTTTTTTTCTTTTAATGGTGGGGTTCGGTCATCATACCCCCTTACGCTCTCTCCTATCCTCGGGGCAGGACCTATTTAGCCATTCCTCTTTCTGAAGTCAATAAAATCAGTGTTTTTAATGGGTAGTAATATCTGTAATCCTAGCTCTTAGAAGCGGGAAGAATTTGGTTTGAAGTGCTATACAAGCACACATATTATTATCAGAAAAGCTTCATTTTGATTTGCATTATTAAATAAACATAATCAGATTCATTTACTCCAACATGTCACCATTGTCACACCCAAGAGCAACCTAAATCCCTTTCCAATCACCTGCTCTTCCTCTACGCCCTGTCCACTCCATGCCATTTTCAACATTCTTAGCTATCGGACTGTTTGTCTGAAATCTGCGACAGCTGGTGGGTTATGGTGGCTCATCGGCACATATCGGTGGCTGGTCTATTAAGCCTGCCATTGGCATTTGATGGCACCACCTGGATAAGTGAGGCTGTAACTTACATTAGCACCCGTGGCGGGGGAGCCAGTCAATCAGGTTACTTAGATCGTAGTCTCAATCCCACGATACAAGCCTGCATTCCAAGATGCTGATGGCTGATCCCCTGCCATGCCATCTTCCCCCCACCCTGCCCCGCACTCCGGTCACTGTTGACCTTATTCTTTCGGTGGCTGAGCAACCGCCGATCCAGCCTCCCGGGCTTCCATGGAAATGGAAGAGGGGATCTGCATGTTGCCCTGTCTTCCAGCTCCACTGCAGCCATCTTAAGTAAATTTTTTGTCAGAACGAACTTGACGCTTAAAGTGCGTCCTGTTCATTCATATAAAATGAATTTCTGTCAGCACCACAGGTTTTCCGATTAGAATCCTGGGGTGCTAATAGAAATAACACCGATCTGGCACCAGGGCTAGAGCCCGTTAAGGCCCTTGCTGCGCACCTGCCTGCCCCCGGGGACATTACTGTGGGTGGTATTGGCCTGCTGTCGAGCGGCTTATTGCCATTAGTGCCCCGCCCCGTTAGATTGGGGTACTAATAGCATTTTTTTGTGTTCCCGAACTGCTGCTGAGAAAAGAAGAAAAAAGAAGGTAAGTCGGGTTGGGAGGGCGGGAAGGGGATAGCTTGCAGTGGAGGGGGTGGAGGAAAAAAAAACATACATGAGTCCCTGGCGGTGGACGAAGGCAGCCTCGAGCCTTGGGGAGGCTCGGAGCGGGGATTGCCCCGTTTCAAGCCTCCTCATTGTCTAAGGGGCTGCCACAGCCCCCGCCGGGAAAACGAACGCAGGCAGTGCACGTACGTGCGTCCACGGGATTAAACTGAGGTATGGCTCAGAAATGAGCCAATCACCTTTCAGTGTAATCCTGTAGACATGAGTGCCGGGTACTAATGATTAATTATGACTTTACATGCTATATAAGGCTTCGGATGAAATAAGTTGGCACCATCTGGATAGATGAATCTGCACTTAGTATATTATGACCGCATTTGGGAATGTGAGGCTGTGTTTGTCATGTGGTAACTATATCTGCAATGTGAGGCTTGAACTTTCAGAAGGCCACAGTAACTGGCCCGATACACCTGGATTGGAATATGAAGGCAGTCCCTATGATCTGCTTGGCATGGAATTAAAACATACTTATCTGCTTTAGTGCGATTTGTTATTTTATTAAACGTATACTTATTTTAGCTTGTTTTACATTTCTGATATCCCTTCCTGAGATGTAACTAGGGCCTAAAGTCATGTTACATTACATTTTGTGATACCATTGAGATCAAAGATCAAGCGATGACACTTTCTGTTATGTAACTGAATGCATGATGTCACTTCCACTACCACAGGCATTTTGGTGAATTGACATCCATGGGAGAAGGTCCTGGAGTCAGATAATGTAGATTGCATTCTGAAGCGGAGAGACAAGGGGTTGAACGTGTGGGGGGGGTTGTTTATCAGGAGCACAAAGCCATGTGCAGCTGTGACCTCAAAACAGTTTTTCATTTTTAGCTTTGCATATAAGGTGGTGAATGAGGTGGTGATTACCGCCATATTGACGTCCCATGACCGTGTTAATCCCTATAGCCATTCCCACCCACTTCCTGCCCCTCCCTGCCCCTCCCTGCCTAAAAACACATCCTCCTACGATCTCTGTGTGCTAGGTTTATGAAGCTCTATGATCAAATATTGAGCTTGAAGTGCCTGTCAGTGTTGTTTTAAAGAAGTCTTATGAATGTGTACGACTTAATTGGAGCTGTAAAGGTGCTAGTCGTGTAATAGAAATAGCGTAACCAGGTCTTCCTTCAGTCACTCGAGTTATAAGCACTTTATGTGCTCCTCACTGAAGTCCTGTTAAAATAAGCATTGGCAAAGCCAATAGTTTTGACTTTTGTATAAGTATTAGGCATTTGCCAGGCAGTGCTATTAGATTCCCAGGTACTCACACCATTTTGCAGCTGCTGCCATCAATGGTCAGTTATTACCACTACGGCAGCGGCTGGCAAATGCCTTTCCCATGCCTACACGAAAGCCAAAACTGCAAATGTCATCCCTTGCCTACACATAAACCCAAACTGTTACCATCGCCAATTGACTATTTCTTGATGATGAATGTGGGTTACTAAAGAAAAAGTAGAACACTACGGATACAGCCTGCCCCCTGGAAAATTATGGGGTTGCAGGTGGGGTGCCGTGGCAATCTCCGCATGTGGTATGCAATGATAAAGAAATGGGTGCAGCGGGCAGGGCGTGGTCACTGCGGGAGTAGTGTGGACGTATGCTACGGTCCATAGAACGTTGACGTCTGCGTGCGCTTGGCCGCCAGTTTAGGAAATGAAGCTTTCATACTGCTGCTTGCCAGATGTTCGCAATCACTGATGAATACAGTTAATGCAGCCCAAAAATAATACAACAGCAGCGAGTTAAAGCTGCAGTACATCATCCATGCAGGCCTATGAGTGGTAAGACTGAGTGAAGGGGAATAAGCCTTTCTAGAAGGCTCTGCGTCACTGAAGCGGTGGTCATTCGACGTGGACGGCCGGAATGGGGCAACAAATAAGAGGAAACAACAAAATGGTCTTTTTTGCAACAAAAATTGAATAGTAGCTTAGGGGATTTTGGGGGAACATGTGTGGCGGCCAATGGTGCATTTGAAAGGTCACTGGATCAGCATTAATGGTGAAAACTAGCATTTTCACGTTGGTCCACTTCAATAACTTGACGTAGAAAGCTCATCGGAATTGGCCCATACTGGCCTCCTCCCGCCATTGTACTTCATGCCAGTCCAAGCCTGAGGTGCAGTGGCCTGTGAAAGGTTCTCAGACTCTGCTGCGCTCACGATAACAGGTAGAGCACAGGACTGGCAGCATTATAGCAATGATATAACAGTGCCTGTCCCCAGGGGTGGACTGGCCTATAGGGAACTCTGGAGATTTCCCAGCAGGCCACTGCACCCTGGGCCTCTTATGTGTGGTATTTCCACATGTTCCCATCTGAAAAGTGTCAAAATGTGCAATATGGGGCCACTTTGAAAATTATTCCCAGGGCCTCTTTTGGTTGCCAGTCCACCCCTGCCTGGGCCACAGGGTCACTTATGGCGCACACAAAATCTTTAGCAGTGCACAAAAGACAGTTGGGAATACCATGAGGCCAGAAAAGAAACTATATTCCACCATCCACCCACCAAAAAGGGCACAGCTGGTGCAGCCTTAATGATGAGATATGGCCAGGCCTCGACTTTGCCAGCGTCTGCCACGCGCCCCCTATCATACCAACACTTTTCACGCAGTTCTTTTTTTGGTCTTGCAGACTTCTTTGGTTGACTCTTGATTTTGACCTGCTCAATATTTTGCACCCTTTATTTGGTTCTGCTTCATTTTCCTCTTGCCATTTGACATGACACCCTTTTACCATGAACAGCGCGCCCACATTCGCGACTTGCACTTGAAATTAGGGCGTCCCTCCTCCCCAAATCGCCCTTATCTGAAAATGACCAATCCTCTGTGAACCCCTGTTTTTGCAGAGTGGCACATGTTTCCACAATCTGAGGCTATTGGAAACTTCTACTCATGTTAGAGGACCATGTGGGCCCAGTGAGAAGGGCCAGTGCAAGCACTTATGTTGCATTTGGTACTTTTTCCCCCACAAGGAGGCCATACCTCATGTGGGTGGAGAGTGCACAATACAGGGCCTGAGTGGGTGGGGAGTGCAACACTGGGTCTGGGGGAGAAAGCTCAGCAAAACAGTGCCTGCTGGTGGACATGACTGGTGATTGTCTATTGGGCATAGACTATGAGAGTGTGAGCGAGAGTGCGGGTGAGTTGAGACAAGAGGTGCGAGTGTGCTTGGGATCGAGTGTTGGTGAGTTTGCGTGTGCATGCCCTTGTGGCGCATACAAGAGATGGTGCTTGCTTGCGTGCGATCCCTTGACCTTCTTTCTCCTTATCTTATTCTTAGGACACACCTCTGCCTTTTGCACAGTCTAAGAACTCAGCCTCCGAGGGAAGTTTGGGCTGGATGTTCTCTATGGGTGGCTATGTATCACTACTAACACTACATTCAACACTGTGCATCCAATATAAAACATTTCTACTGCCTTAACTCAATGGTGCAGACAAGTAGACAAGCATTGAATGCATCTTTGACATATCTGACAATTCTGCATGTAACTTGCATTTGACTGCATCTCATTCAGTGTGCATGTGTTCTGCAAGTAAAGTATAGCCAATCCCTCAACTATAGATAGTTGCCTTAGTGGCGGATAGACTATTTATAATCCCAATTCCCCTTTTTGCACCGCAACCCGTCGAATACAGCTGAGTCCTAAGAAAAGATTTGGTCGGGCTGTCACATAGTCACTGACATAGCAGTCCTCTCTGCCCCTGAACACACTGCTTTGCATGGTTTTTACAATGTCTTTAAACTCCTCACCTGCTAGTAATTGAAGAAGTTACCTACATTCTAATTACTATTTGCATTCAAAGCAAGGCTCTTTTATTTTCATGTTTGCACATACGACTGTCTTCCAAGTGGCCTTCCACACCCCACCATTCGAGGCCCTAAAAATGGCAGTAGGTGCTGTACACATAACAAATACCATGACAGATTTGATGATTTTAGTACTAGAACTACACCTCTCTGTTGCCCTTCTGCTGGTGTCCACCCAGGCAGCTGCTTGTAATAGCCTTGTGTTGTGTTAGCACCAGCCCTGCTTGACCCAACAAGTAGTTCATGACTCGCCTTTGTTCTTAAATACCGCCACCATATACAAAAGGCAGCTCTCCTGGACCCCTGGTGGAACATAGAGCATGTCATTTGGAATGCATTAGAGCAGCACGCGCTGTACAGTCCGTCCAGCACGGAGGCTGAAGTTACCTGCGCTGGATAATAATCCAGAAGGGCATGCTAGGCCTAGCACGCATGTGCAGAGAAGGGTTCTGTGTGTGCGCGCAGTGGTGGAGGGGCCATTGAGTTAATTGAAACAATGGCATTGTTAGAAGTTAGTGCTAACGTTAACCAGCATCTCCCAGGGCTACGCTGTGTGTTCAATGAACAAAGGCTAGGGCACGTCTGCTTTTGCAGGAAGATCAAACGATTGCAGAGAAGAAAGACTAGCCATTCCGGAGTGCATCTGGACAGCAGGCTTCCTTAAGAGAAAGATGAGCTTTCAAAACTTAAATATGTAGTTTGTTTTCATATTGTGACTTACAAATGATACTCTCCAGAATGGCTGTTGACTGAGAGCACTGAAAAAATAAATCCTTATTTATCAGTCTTTGTGCTTCATCATATATATGTTTATTCGGATAAAATCCATCAAACACGCACATTACACACATTAAAAAAATCAACTAACAACAAAATCCAAGCATAAAAAGTACTCGAATAAAAAATCGATCCATTATACATGTATGATGTAAAAAATATGCAAAGAACCAAATATAATGATTCAAAACGCACTTATAGCAGCCCTGCTAAATGCATGGCTTTTTTTCTAAAATGTTAAACAGTCCCATGAAACATACGGAGAATCAACTAAAAGGATAAACAATACAGCAGGACGGCATTGTTTGAAATTAAAATGCCTGCTTTCTTAATGGACTTTTAAGCCGAGCTAAACAATACAAAATGCAAAAGATCTTCCTCAGCAACTCTGCACATAGGGCAAGTCGATATATATCAGGAAAGCCTTGCCAACTAACAGTGTCCCTCCTTAGTGAGAGACAATTAAATCGCACACAAGTGAATGGCCAATGGTCCGTTTTATAATGACTCAAAGTAAGATAAAACTGAATGTTATTGACTCTGTTAATTGGGCATGCTGTCTATTAGACCTAACACGCAGCTCCTTGCACTCGCGCCTCTCACTTGCAGATAAAGAAAGCAAATGTTTGTAAGATTTTTGGTGTTCAGGTGACAGCAGCATACTAGGGGGAAAAGTGCAGATGCATGCAATTGTGAGAGAGATCTACTTATTAAAGAAATCCAGGGGATGTTATGCCAGTGTTCTCTCACCAATAAAGATGTGCTTTATTTTTAACTTCTTTTTATTTGCATTTCTCAAATACAATTAACAGCAACCCCGACCCTACCCCATTTACACCTTAACCCAACACCCCCCACCCTCTCCACCACTGCCCAACATGCAGACATACCATTTCCCTGCAAAGAATGAACCCCTAGGAATACCCCAACAATTGTTACCATCTAAAGCAATGCCCAGTATACACAGTTTCTGAGGGCAATACATGACGTTATAATCCTTATGTAGGAAGACAAGCACCTCTTTCCAGTCTTTGAATAATGCAGAATGTTCCCCTGGTAGTGGATACGTCATCCATTGCATCGCTAAAAAGTTCCAGACTTTGGAGAACCATTCTGTGATATGAGGTTGCTCTTTCACCTTCAGTTTTGGAGCAATCGCTAGGACTTCCGCCAATTGCAATCTTACATATGCCTTTTGAATTGGCTTTGATTTCCACCTAAAGCCCTCCTCTATCATTACTAGGAGGCATGAACGTAGAGATCATGGGTTTTGCGAGGGGAACATTTGTTTTATTATTATTTTTTATTGGTTTATTTAAACCTTAAAAAAAGTGAACAGACAAAATAATACAACAACAATACAACATAAATCCATCCATATCCACAATTCTTCTCATATGTCTCAAAAAGTCATCAACCGTTAGATACACATGTTACATCTCTGAATTAACAGGGGTCAGGCATGCCTGTAGTTCTCCAAGGAAGTTTATCAGAGCAAACCTTAGTTTCCGGTCCACACCATTGAACATGCAATACCACCATTCATCAGCACTGATCGTAGGATGTTTACAGATTACAGTACCGAATGTCTGAGTGCACAAGTTACACAATTTTATACAAAATAGAGTCAAATGCTTCAATGTCTCACTGCTTAACTCGCAAAACCAGCAGATTGTATCCTCAGTGATTTGAGACCGAACTCCTATGCGCTCTTTAGTTGGAAATAAGTTAAATTTAAACTTCATATATAAGGATCGGGAGTTCCAATTCGGAAACTGTTGTAGATAAGGTTGTAACATGCCAAATGGTCTTGCTTCAAAGGGTGCTTCACTCATCGATTTAGATCTGGCTCTTAAGTCACATGTTTGGCACCAATCAGATCTCCACAGCTGTTTTTTGGCTAGATCAGGGTTTTCCAACAATGTGGATATGGAAATATCATGAGATTTTAACATTTCCGTACATTGGTGCTTCTACAAGTCCAACATCATATTGTTATTAGCTCTGTCAGAGTCTTTTAGAATTTCATACTGTAACGTTGGGTCAGGGATCATGATCTTTCTGAATATGGTTAATGCATTCCAGCATGTTCTGGCATGGATCGATGTAAGGCCAAGCTCATGTCTTATACACACTGTTAACATTCCTTTCGGTAGTTGTAACACCTTGCTCCAAAATATGTTCTCCAACGTACCTCATAGATCGTAGGAGCAACCAAAGGCATTTTCCATGCCAAAAATCATCGCTGGTATCGCCTTTGGAAGATAAAAGGCAATGGTTGGTTTCAGTGAGAAGTTCCCACATTGTTTGTTAATAATTGAGGCTTGACAGGCTAGCATCCGACATTTAGTTTTTATCGACTGTGCCCAAGGATCGTCGTTTAGATTAGTATTCAACCAAGTTCCTAGATATTTGGCACTTTGAGTCATTGGAAGCCTCGCTTTGACCAAACGCCAAGTGTATTTACATTGGTTCTTGTTTACAGACATCAGATTTTGCAGAACCAATACTTCACATTTCTTTTTGTTGATTTGTAAGCCATTATTTGACACGTAGGTTTCTAATGCGTCAAGTTTCCGTTGCAGTCCAATAGGCGTCTTATCCAAAAGGATCAGGTTGTCGGCGTAGAGGAGCCAACCCACATGCGCTCCGTTTATCTTTGGTGAAAAAGACGAAATTCCACAAAATGCCTCCCCAATGTCAGATAGAAATAATCTAAAAATGATAGCTGCCAAAGGGCATCCTTACTTGACACACTTAAAAGTTTGTATGGGGCAGATAAAATTCTGCTACTATCCAAGCTGATGTTAATAGATGTGTTGGTGTGGAGTTCTCTAATTGCCTCTATTAAGCTTGGTGGACATTGCCAAGTAGACAGTTTTTTCCACAAAATACCCATATCAATGCTGTCAAAAGCATGAGAAAAATAGATCAAGGCTAAGTAAACTTTAGTGTTTGTCCTCATAGCTTCCATCTTAAATAAATTTAAGGGGAGAAGATTGAGACTACATCCTACACCCTTCACAAACCTAGCTTGTCCTGGGTCTACATGCTTGGTGTCAACAGACCATTTCAACAATTTACATTGTAGCTGAGTCGCGTAAATCTTGCCCACAACCTCAAGAAGGGCAATAGGTCTGTAATCTCTTGGATTAGCCCTGTTCCCCTTCTTGAAGACAGGGACAATTATGGCTTTCTTCCAGGATGCAGGGGTAGTACATTGCGTTTTTATTCTTTCAAAGAGTGTCATACAAAAGTCTGCCCATGCTTCCGGATTTTTCTTTATAGTGTAGTTAGTTAACCCATCGGTCCAGGGGCTCTTGACGCATTGATGATTTTTATTGTGTTCAAGAGGTCCTCATAATTGAACTCCAACTCCCAAACATCAAGTCTAGTTGAGCTCTGATCGGTAGCTTCCTCATTCATACTATACATTTCAGTATAGAATTCAACCCAAGTTGCTTCTAGGATTTCAGATGTCTGTAAGGCGTCTTGTGGTGTGAATTTATCATTGATAAATTGTCAAAAGTCTGAGGAGTTTTTATTTGCCATTCTGGTCATCATTTCTTCAGAGTCGTTTTGAAGTAATACTGGTTTGTATGCCTTACTCCAGTTCTTAACTATTTGTTTAGCATCTTGTTGCATTGCTAGAAAGACTTCATTGACAGATCTTGAAAGATTTCTTATCACTTGACGCATCTGCCTTTTCCTCAGTTAAACTTGGAGATCAAATTTGAGCCTGGGTACAAACTTAGAATGTTTCAGTCCCTGTTTGTGTTCAGAAAATTGCACGAACAACTGTTGGTATTCAATCAACTCAGTTGCAACGTTCAGCTTGTCGACAATGTTAATTATATCTTTCTCCACTAGCTCCAATCTTATTCTACCAGAGCCGACACATACAGGGTGAACCAACGTCTCATCAGTTGTCTGACCTTGGGCATTATATGTCAGCTTTATCATGTCATGGTCGCTATTGGCCATGGGAATGACTTCAAGCCATGAGGCTCGTAGGTGCATAGTTTCTGAAACAAAGATATAATCTAGAGTTGAACTCTGATCCTCTCTTTTCCACGTTGTTTGCGGAGGTATGTCACCTGCCAAGTTACCGTTTAGCATTGATAACCTTCTAGCGTCCATCTCTTGCCCCCAATTGAAAGCTGCCAGCTCCTGGGCCGTCGTGTTCTGTTTTTTGCCATTTGTTGTTTTCACAGGGTTTACACAGTTTATATTGAGGTCACCACAAATAATTAAGTTTGACGACTTTGAATCTTCTAACACTTTATCAATGGCAGTTGTTACTTGGTCAATAAAGGCTAGACTACATACAACGGCCTGATTCCAATAAAGATTGAAGATATGAAACATTTCGTAAACCCCTGTGTCCTTTTGACATCTTGTGACTGATACAACTTGTATAAAAGGTGAAATGATAAGGGAGTTGACAATTCTTAAACCAGCTGATTTTCTTTGCTGTCAACAACCCAGCCGTGGGTCTTCCTTTTGAATGTTTAATTGCAGGATTTAAAGCTAACTCAAATTCCTGCAGAGTAGAGCAGACAGATAACCAAGTTTCTTGGAGGCACACCCTATCAAGGTCATTAAGCCATGGTCTTTGGAACAAATGGGTGAATCCCCTAGTGTTCCAGGATCCCAGCTTAAGTGAAGCCTTCTCCTTCAATATCTGGCATTATTTTCTTGATTTGATGTTCAAGGCAGACGCCACCCACTCCCAGTCATTTTTAGCTAGTATGTCAGAAGCCAGTTGTTTAGGGCTACATGTGGTATTCGTGCAGCGTTCCTCTCCCAATATGGTTATCTTTAATTGACTACCATCACCAGGTTGGTTGACTGATTCTTCAGAAGTCACTCTAACCGAGGACATGGAGTCAGTGTTTGGATTAATCCAAGCCACTTTCTGTGTGCATAGTAAAGTTTGCTGCAATGCCTTATTTATTTCCAGTTTGTGTTTGTAGATGTCTTCAATGGTTGTGTTCAGGCATTTGTATATGTCAAAACCCAAAGAAAGTAAAGTAGGGTATGCTTCTAATAAAATGACATGAATTATTGTTGACTGAACATGCAGAATCACTTTATCGTTTCGTGATTCTTCAGCAAATTCCACAATCAGATCATCAAAAGTGATCACTCTCAAACTTGGGATGAGGTTAAAGAGTCGGAGCATGTTCCGACGATGGAGAATTAAATCGTCCTCATCGTCCACATGCTCCAGCGTTAGTTTGTGACCCACAACCTTCTTCTTAACAGTACTTTTCAGTTTGTTGTTATTCATGTCTGACAGTTGAGAGCTTTTTCCTTGTTGTGCACCTTGTCGATTGTGGAGTTGTTCCTGGAACCTACATTCAGTTTTTTGATCATCCCTCAATTGGTGCTGCGGTCCGTTCAAGGTACTCAATGGTTTTTTGGTCGAAGCAGTAATTTCGCCAGAAACAGACAACTTTATTCTTCATTCCTCTGAGATGTCAAAGGGAAGGTTTACTTCAGTGTTGACCAGGCCAGCCACAATCAACGGTTGAATCAAAGTGCAGACGCTGTACGGTTTTAGCGCGCCGTGAGTATCTGGAGCGCGTAAAACATCGTCCTCTATCCTCATTGGTTTATCAGCAATTTCTTTGTTTCTCGATTTTCTGCATCTGTCATCCATAGTTAAGCAGGGATTAACTCTAGTTTTGTTTGTTGCTTCAGTATGCGTTAGTTGTGTTTGTACACATAATTTTAGACACTTCGTTCCCTCACGACCTTCCTGTTCATTTGTTTTTCCAGTCTTTGTTGGCTTTATATGTACATCCTTGATATGGTCAAGGGGGCGCGTTTTTTCTTTTGTCCTATAAAATCAGAAATGAAGTAGTAGAGCCCTCTTTATAGCTTACATCAGTGTGCTTAACCTGTGCTAGTAGCCTTGATATAGGACAATTCTCTGTTTTTTCAATTTCCTGGGCCTCAGTCATTTCGACTTCGAACCAAATTTGATTGGATTATTACCAGGTTCAAACTAGTGGTACTTCGTCCGTTAACGCTTTTGACACAGTCGAGACTACAATGTCGACCTCTGCGTAGATGGACATATTTATCAGATCGATTACATCTTCAGATGCATTCATAGGAGAAGTGGCGAAACCGCTCGACTGTGTTTTTGGAGTACTGTTTTTTTCATGCAAATTGATGGTGTTGACAGTTACGTTGACAGTTTTTAAGTTTCTAAGGAATTTTCGTGAGTTATTTCTTTGTTTCGTTTTTTTCAATGGTTGTTTTTTTGTTTTTCTCAATAGAGCCAGTCTCGTTGGAGGCATCTGCTTTTCGACTTTAAGATTCTTCTGAGCACTTTTGAAAATGCCAAACAGTTCCCGTTGATTGAGTTCATCTATAGATTTTAGGCCTAACGGGCTGTCTGTTATATTGGACCCCACGTTTGAACTATGTGCCGGAAAATTCGAAGTCGAAGCAGTTTGTGGATTTGAGATTGCTTCGTTGTTGGAAGATAAGGTGTTCAGTAGAGTCTTAGCAAACATAGCTACAACAGTCGAGTCCTTGTTAAGTACCACCGTTTCTTTTTCTTGGACTGTGCTGGGGTCTTTTGTAGATGTACAGTCTGTGTTCATATTACTGGTTATTTGAGGCATACTGCAGTCTTTTTTAGGCACTGGCACTTCAAATGTGTCATTTTTAAGTTTTGCATCATAACCCACAGTGTGTGGCCTAGAGGAGTTCTTTTGCTTGCTTAAATCCGACTCGAGAGCTGTAGGTTGTTCCGTGGGATTAGCTTGTTGTTCTTCAAGTCGTTACCATGTTGATACCCGGCATTTGCAGTTGTTATCAGAGTTTGTCCCATTTTTTTTTCTTAAATAGACCCAAGGCCTCTTTAGCAACCTCACCCGGTAGCTTCTTTTCAGCGTTGTTGTTTTTTGTCTGTTCGGTAATTATAAGTACTGTTGACTCCATTATTTTACCCAATTACCTAACGTAGCTTGTGCTTCCTTGAGATAATTACTGCTGATATCGAGGTCAATAATCTTCATATTCAAGGTAGCTACTAAGCTCGAAAGATCATTATGGACTCATTCAGGTGCTCATAGAGTTTGGTGAAAGATGCGATTGATAGGGCCATTGACGAGATTATAGTAGATTGTAGGTCTCTCGTCCAGTTAACATCTCCTGTTAAGTCGTCTCCTTTGACGGATTTTTGTGTTTTTCACCTTTTATGGTGGTAAGTTTTTAATTTCTTATGGTCGCTCCATTAAGGAAGACTCAGCAGAGTCACAATCCGAGAGTGACACCACGTGTCTCACAATGGACTGATTGGAGTTTGTTTTCAGCCCGCAGGGAAAAGACTCAGATGGGTTTGTAAGTGGAGTACCCCATTTTGGTTTTTTCCTTTGAGAACAGCCAATGCACAGTGTACTGCTCATCTCTTTTCTCCTGCGTTTGGCTACACCAAACCTGTTTGCTACAGATGACTTAAAATATGTTTGCGTTTCAGAAAGATCTACGTATTGATCAACTGGAGCCTGTGCCACGCTGTCCAACAGCTCATGTTCTTTTGATTTCAACAATCTGTCTTTATTTAAACATGTTAAGTCGAGCAGTAATTTGTTCACTATGTCCAAAGAGTTCCTCCTGTCTTCTACGTGTCCATCGACCTGTGCATTCTTGAGGTGTTTCAGCTATGTATTACCCCACATTACTCCTGTGGTGCCCACAAACCCCACCATGTCAGACATTTGTGTAAACACATTGTCCTCTGTATCAGCGTCTGTTTTCCTTAAAGGAGATAACTCGCCACAAGTGTCTGAGAATGCATTGGCACTAAAATATTTCGATCTCCTTTATTTCTCGGGGGTCGTTTTGTTATCACATCTATTGTCAAGCACAAGGGGACAGATAGGTTGATTAAAAAGTTCAATTTCCTTTGTTGACACATGCGAGGGAGTACCAACAATTTAGTTGGGAGCACTGCGCGACAGCAGTTTCTATGACTCCACGCAAGCGCTCTTAGTTGGGGAATTACGTTTGGCCGTAAAGACGACTGAAGTGCGACCACCCCAGGCACCCCGGTCATGGCCGAAGACAACATTCGCGGCTCCGAAGATACCCCATCCCGCGTCCTTGCACCAACCACAACCTCTGCAGAGAGTCCAGTTGGTGCCGCTGCATCGTCAACAAGCAAGTTAAGCATGCTAGTGTGGTCCAGCATTTGACACAGGGATGGGTTTGGGGAAAGACTGGGAGGAAACAGAACACAGACAGAGCACTGCTGAGGTTCAAAAACACACAGTTCAGCTGAACCAGCTACATCAGTGTCCCCAGAAACCCCAGAAGCCCCAGAGGCCCCCAACCCTCTCTTGTCGAAAACACTCACTTGCTCCGTCTGCTGCACCGTTACTGAAAGCAGCCTCAGTTGAGCACGCGTTTTTCCAGACATTCTGGAAGATAGCAAATGTTTTCTGAATGAGGGAGCAATGGAGGAGTAGGGGAGCGTGCAGGACTTGCACAGACTGCCAAATCAGCCAGCTACCAAGAGTCAAGAATCGCTCGCTACCACTTGCAACAGCTTGCAACCAGCTGTGAAAGGTAGGTAGGAAAGGTAGGGGGAGTAGGGTAGTAGAGTAGATAATAGAGTGGCACGGGTTAGCAGCCCCCCCCAACATGTGTAAGGCTTGCCACCACTGAACTGCCTTCCAGCTGCTGATGGCCGCTGACGGCCAAAATTTACCTTTGTGACTGCTGCAGTCTGGCCGTCGAGCCAACTTGCCAGGTCAGGTCTGCTTATGTTCCACAATTGTAAGCAGCCCAGGCAGCCCGCTCACCGCTCGCCACCACAGATCACGGACCACGGGTCGTGGGTCTCCGCCGCGGATCTCCAGACCGAGTCCGAGTCGTGTATGCTCCTGCGATGGTATGAGGTTCGAGTAAAGGACCTCACGTATCGTGTCATTGCGTAGCAGATCGTCAAGCCGCACTAACACAAAGCACGTCAGCCGCTGTGTTTGGAACATTTCGCTCATGTGTTTATTGACTACTTCCCAGTGTCAAAATGTGTCCGTTATTGATGGTTTCATTTTCCACAACCGAGCCAGAGTTTGGGCCCATTGCACCATTAATTTGTACCAGAACATTCAAGCCTGGATTGATCTGGTGAGTTTGGGAAACCAATAAATATTTAATAATAACATGAGTTATACCTGTATGGACATTTGTTAGGCAGAAACCTGTGCAGTTCCCTTTGGGAACACTGCAAAAGATTAAGGACTACAGGTGTTAGCAATAAACCCACCTGGTAGCAGTCTGTACCACCCAGATTTACCTGGTAGCTGTGGTTGAGCAGTCAGACTTCTCTCAAGAAGAGTTAGGCAGTATGCAAAGTATACACAATAGGCACTCAGATACAACAATACAAGCAAACACTGACCAGAGCTTTGGTATCAAAGTATATAATTATTTATTTAAAAACACACTGTTTGAAACACTCCAGCACTCTTATCGTAAAACACTCTAAACACAGTTACTATTATAATATATACAACCCTTATTCCTTATCAGATAAGTCTTAGTTAACACCACTTATTTTCATAGAGAGGTGAGCGCTTAACTATAGATGGCACTCCAACAAGTTCATGAAGAAGGGAGGGAAAAAGACAGAATATGGGAAGATACACCACTCTAAGCTTTACGAACACTATTAGCAAGGCAGAAGAGCAAAAGTCACTTGTGAGCCAAAGTCCATAGGCTGGGCCCACTCTTAGAGAGAGCAGAGCACAAATGCGCCCATGATCACACAGTTACACTAGGCTTAGAAAGTCTTGCAGAGAGTTCGAAAAGAGTTTAGAGAGGCTCAGAAAAGTTTAGCCAGGGTGTCCCAGGCTAACCCAGGTTCGAAAGCCGGGGGCTAAATCTACCCCGTACAGTCGGTGGCAAGGGAAGCCGGGCGGGACACGGTACCTTAAGTGGGAAGGATCCTCCAGCGGTGGCAGTTGTTCCTGACAGCGGGTGCAAGTCTCGTCGTCGTCCAGGGGAAGAGAAGATCTCGACTTGGAGGAAAGATGAAGGTCGTTGCACTGCCAGGGAAGAAACCAGCCGCAGAGTTTTCCTGTTAAAGGTATTACCCTTTAATTCGCGGTCGTGGTAAAACGTTGTATCCCGGTTGCCGGGGTGCTTGGCACAGGCAAGGCGACCACGAGATATGTCGGGAAGGCGAAAAGACGGTGAAACTGGTTATCCCCACCAGTCAAAGGAAGAAGACTCTCCGGCGGGAGATCTCCTCTGTCGTTGGGAAAAGTGGTCAGAGGGTCCAGCAGGGCTCCACCGGTGGTGTCGTCGTGGCAGGTCGCCTCAGCTTCTCCCTCGTCGGATTCTTAGGTCCTGTGGTGACTTCTGAAGTTCCAGTCCCCAAAGCCCTGCTTTTATGCAGAAAACCCCCATTCACTCAGCCTAGCTGTCACTCAAACATGCTAAGTGGTAAGCCGGCCGGCTCACCACTTGGGCCAATCAGGACGGAGTGCGACTTGAGTTGCCTAGGAAACTCAGTCCAGGGTGCCTAAATCCCCCTCCACACCTCCTAAGTACCCCAGACAGAGTGGCACCACTTTGGAGGGCTTCTGTGGAGAAGCCCGCCAAAAAGTGGAACAAAGGGCTCGACTTGGGTTGGAGTCACAGAAGAGAACACAAACGCCATTTTAGAACTGAGTTTTGGCAAAAAATACCAACCGGAGAATTAATAATAATTAAATAAACCGGCGGTATGTTCGAGGCTATCGTAATTAAATAAATAAAGATAGTAGCCTCGAACAATGGGAAAATCCCATAGAGAAATATTTGCGGTTGAATATAAAAAGTAGTATCCACTGCCACCAGCCAAAACTCGATCAGGGGGGACGGAGACGTGCCCCCTCGACTAACAGACCCCAGGGCAATTGAATTGCCCCAGCCAGTACGTCCACAATATGATGGTTTGTACTGGTTCTGTTCAGAATTTAAGACTAGTTAAGTCAATGGTGACTTTACAGGCCCTGGGAGACAGTAGTCAGTCCCAGGGTATGGAGTCTATACTGGGGAGTCACTATGACACCCCTCTGTTACTGCACTGAGGGTGCTGTGTAACACACATCACAAAAACACATGAAGCCCTATGGAGTAAAAGACCCCATAGCCCAATAAACACATCTAGAGTCAAAGAAACACACTCAAATCATGCCCAAGAGTGAGGGCAAAAGAGTCTCACTCTTGGCAGGAGAAAAAAATAAACCCCAAAAATCCAGCAAAGCTGCTAGGGGACTCACTAGGTTAGGAAATTCAGCCTAAACAGAGAATTCTCCCTAACAACATTTGACCACAAACATAGCCAATCAAAAATCAGACCAAGCATCCACTGATCCTCCAAAAACTCCAATCCAAGTTCAGTATGCACAGGAAAATTAGACCCTGGAAGTCCCAATAATCGTATAAGAAATGCATTTTCCTGGGTCTGTACAACCACCATTTTCATACAACCCCAAAGAGGAGCACCATACAAAACCGTGGCCTTAGCCTGGACCACATAAACTTTCAAAATCAAATCCAAAGGTTGACCCTAGCACATGTCCATGAAGCAAAAGAGTTCCCCTAGATACGGAATCATCTGAGAACGGCCAAGAGCTTAGCCCTGTTCACTTTATCGAAGGCCATGTTCAGGTCCATGAATGCAAGATAAATAGTTTCACCATTGCAAAAAACAGGGTGAGCAATGAAAAGGTACACATTCAGCGCCGGATCAACAGTGTAGTGTCCACCCCAAGACTAAAACCATTTTGTATATCTGAGAGAATTGCCTTTTCAGTAAACCAATGTTCCAGGCACTCCAATGTCACTCTCCCAAATATTTTGAACAAAGTGTCCAGCAAATAAATGGGTCTATATGAAAGCGGGCTCGCCTTCTCAAAAATTGGAAACATAATGGCAGATTTCCAAGAAGATGGGTATTGTCCAGTCTCCAAATAAACATGAAACACAATGGTCAACAGCAGTGCCCATAAATCTATACAATTTTGCAAGAGGTCCGCCGGGATAGCAATTGGGCCTGGCGCATGATTACGTGCCTGTTTTGCAATCATCAAAGAAACCTCCTTAACCAAAAATACTGAAGATTTAACAAGCTCTTGACATGCTGTTGAACACATTGGACCATTATAAAGACTAGAAAAGTGGTTGATTCAAACCTTTGCATCTACAAAGGATCCCTTTGCCCTCTTGGTACCTTTATAGCCAAGTACATCATTTATAAATTGCCAGCATTTCTTGGATTCCTGAATGGAAGCAGCCTCCAGTCCACTGAAGTTCCACCCAAGCTGCCTCATCCAACTCCGCCTTCCGCCTTCCGCTTTCCCAGGATTTAACGATACTTGGCTCTGACCATAACAATATTGCTCTTGGAACTAACAGATATTGAGACCTCCCAGAGGATCGTTTTTGACAAAACACAATCTTCATTGAACCAGCCTTTATTACTAAACTTGTATTTCTTCTGAAAACTTTCCAAAAAGGCCCCCATTAATTCAATGAAGCTATTGCCAATATAATAGATATTATAAGAATTGTCCACTATAGCCAAAATCTTAGGAAATTGCTCATCTATAACCTTGTGGTGCAATTTGGACTTTTCAATTTTTGCCTTGTCTAGGCAGTCATTAAAAACATTCCCCTTCTTACCCAAAATCGCTGACAACCGTAAGCCAATAGTATAATGATTAGTACAAGGACTCCCCACTACTTCAAACTCCCGAAACCTGTCTGAAAAGGAGATTGAGGCACAAAAATAATCCATAGTGAAGGATCCCTGATAGTTCTTAAAGGTTGGGAGGCCAGGGATGTTAGGATAAATGCGTCCATTAACTGCACGCATGTCCCACTCTAGAAGCAAAGATGAGAACTGAAGGCCTTTGGCACAGACCCGGTTGTCCTGCATGTGTGGGTTCAGAATTGTATGTACAGAATCCTATTGAACATCATAAAACAATCAAACAGATTCGGTTTTTCTCTGTGACTGGTGTACTAAACATTTTTGATTTCTCTTGGCTGCAGCTTTCTGAAGCACGAACACCTTGGCCCTCATTACGAGTTCGGCGGTAGCCATGCCGCTATTGGTGGCATGGCTGCTGCCGAAATCACGTCCGTGTCCGGGTCCTCGGAATGAGGACTTACCGGGCCATTCCGAGTTCAGATGGCACGGTAATTCCTCCCTCCAAGGACCCGGACACGGTCCTTTCCCATTCCCATTTCAGCCCCCATAGGGCTGAATGGGAATGGGAGAGGGAGCAAACAACGGGCCATTACGAGATGGGGACCTCATAATGTGGCAGAACGGGTTGAACGGCGCCGGCGCCATTTAACCCGTTCCGCCAGGGTCGTAATGAGGCCCATTGTGTGTAATGGTACGGTGAAAGAGAGGAAAAACTGAATCTGTTTGACAAGGCCCTGGATCTTATTGGTTCCTGTTGATGGATCAATTTCTCTTTTCTTATGAGAAATCTTCAGAAATAATAAGTAAAGTGTGACTTTGGAAGTATAGATGCCCAGAAATGTGTGCATTTGGAGTGTGGTCAATTCAATTGGAGTAAAAGTACCAAACACAAAGATTTCAGAGCACAGGGAATTTATTAGCTACACAAAAGGTTACATTACATTGCACGTCCACGAAGCAAAATTCCCTGATATAAAGAAATATTAGAGAGAGAGACATATAGAGATACTCCCAAATCAGAAAGGAGAAGAATTATCTTTAGACTCCTGAAGAATGTACCACAATTATAGTGCAAAGGACAGAAACATGTTGGGTTAATCTGAAATAATTTGATGATTGAGACTAAAGATTTAGTCACTGATTTAATATCTATTGAAAGGTTTGGATGAATTAATATATGATGCAGAATACATATGGTGTCTGTTATAATCTTATTTGGTTTTGAGACCCTGTAAAATATACAGTGTGGGTTGTATTCTGTGCTGTTTTAATGGCAATATAGCAATGTATGTCTATATATATTTTATAATGTGGAATAAACATTTCTTATTTTAGAAAATAAAAATTATTTATTTTTGTAAATATTGTTTACATTTGTTTTTTTTTCTTTTTTATGTATGATATGAAAGCACCAGCCGCATTCTCACTGCATGTTCCATTATGCACTTCTCCACATCTCCAGCTGTTGATTGAGGGGATTGTTTGCAGCAATAACGCAGTAGGGCATCATGGTTTGTCTCATAGTTGGCATGTGCCACCAATTATTTAAATGTTCTCTTCCTGGGGAGATCAATACACTTAAAAGAAAAGTCCCTATCGGGCGGGGGGAGGGGAGGAAAGCTGATGGGTTAAAAAAACGTGTTTAGGACTCCTCATTTATTGATGGTGGTGGAGCTATGGGGTGTAGCAAAATGGAGGAACACACCAAGGGAACACCCCTTGGTTTCAATTAAAGGGACAGGTTCACTCTTTGCTCTTGAAAAACCAGAAGACAAAGAGTATTTCTGTGTTGGGTGGCTTTTTAGTGAAGAGGCAATCCAGTGCACCCTTTGTCTGTGGGAAGTCTGTGCTATTTGTTCAGTGCTGCAAGTGGTCATTTGGAATCCTAATGATGGCTTTGCTAGTGCCAGGGGCTGAAATACAATTAAATTGTTAATGTCCCTGGCCCTGGACATTCTCCAGGCCCCCCTGTCGTGCCAGCTGCACAGTTTGAAGACCACTGTTTTAATGAATGAAGAGCAAACTCATAGTTGTCATATAGGCACTCTTCATTACTTAGAAGCTGCAAAACAGCCATACACCTAAGATAAGTGACGCAGAAGCCCTTTGAGTGTGAAAGTCCTGGCCTACTGACAGCCTCAAGTTGACAGCTATATCCTCAGGGTATTAATGTGAAATGGTTGTGGATGAGAATTGGAAAAGGAAAAAGACAAGTTAATAGAAAGAGGAACAGAGGAAGGAAGCCATTACAGCAGTAGAGGGATCCTCCAAACTGCCCCACACGATTGTGCCTCAACCTAAATTTGAAAGTAGCTGCCAGAGTGCTCAGTAGCTGTGCAAAGTTATCAATGGGACTATGAATAATGCAAACCTCTGTAACCTTCCACTTCACCAATCTTGAGAAGAAACCTCAGGCTCTTCATTTCGATTTGCAGATGCTAGTATCAAAAGGTGACTGTTGTTCAGATTGAGCTGGAAAATTCACCCTGTGGTGGAGTGCTGGCGAAGCATGTCGACAACGGGGTTGAGGGATACAGAGTACTGCTCATCCTCGGGTTGAATGCTAACATTTCTGTGGCAATTCTTGGCCTTTCCTCTTGAGCACGAGCCCCTTGTATCACACTGGCATTAGTTCCCAGAAACCCTTATGGTCTATCTGACTCTTTTTTCAGTTTCTTGATTTTGATTGGCAGACGAGTCTTTTCTGCTGGTGCTCTCGTCTTTCTCAGTTCATCATGGCCTTCTTTGTGCTGTTTGTCATTGTCCATCTCAGCCCCTTAACACTGGCTTCTCTCTGTGATGGTTTTGATGAGCGACTCCCCACATGCTGTGCACAGAGCTTTTGTGACACAAGCAAAACAACGTGTATACATGTCTCTCTTGTCAGAATCATTGTCTCGAGAGTTTTGGAAGACTCTAGAAGGCTACATGAGCCAGTGGACTGTTTCATGCTGGTGCTAGCTTCAATGCAGTGGCAATGCTAAGCCTACGGCAACGTGTTTGTCATAGACAAGGGATCCGTATCCTGTGTGCGGAGTAAATTATTGAAAAGTGCAATAAATCATAACTACTTTAGGGGTCCGGGAATATGAAGTAAGCAATTTGAAATTCACGTGAGCCCCCGTGAAGACTCAGGCCTCCAAGGACAAAATAGTCTTTTCACCTTCACACATTGACAATATGATACGAGAGGTTATTTATAACACGCTTAATACCCAGCAGTTTCTAAGCGCGGACCCGGGCATCGAACCTGTGGTGTTCGGTGTGGTCTTGCTTCCAAGGCGAGCACGCTGCCCCTGAGCTATCCCCCTGAGACACTGCAATTTATTGCTAGGGCACCTTTCACAATAGCATGTCACTCAGCAACATCCACCCTTTCACAATTATACAAACTTTAAGCTCCTCAGAGGAGGAAAGTTCACAGTTCCTATCACTGATGAATCAGTGAAACTAAATTAAGCATTTCCCATGTGTGGAAAACGTAGCTCTCATAACCCCTTGAGATGTAGCTGGCGGTGAGTAGCTCGTGGATCCCTTGGATTGGCAATTGACACTTCACATTGTACACCTGTGGAGTTGTTGGTCTCTTTAGAGACAGGCCAGCCCTCGGTGTGTGATCTCCTGTGCTCATTCTCTGGTGGTATTGTGAATTGTTTTCTAAATATGAAACCTCAGTGTCCATCCACAAATTCTCCAATGGCCCTTTCATCTTGTGGATGTTGTGCTGTTTTCTTCTATTTGTTCAACTGTGTCAGTTGCTTCTAACTGTGAGAAAATACTTCTGTGTGGGGTAACGAGGACTCAGAAACACAAGTCTCTTTCAGGTTTCTTATTCCCACCCCCAATGTTGCCCCTCGGTCCTCAACCACCGTGACGCCTCGCAGAGCTGGTCATGATGCTGTTAAATAGTCGCCATGTCCTATCCGTCATGGAGGTGACCCTTCCAGCAGAACCATTGTTGCCCTAACCTGAGTCCGACTGAACTGCCACAAACTCACGTGACTAAGCCTGGCTCCCTCAAGGTCACTTGGATCAAGGTATGTGTACCTGGTGGGCCTGGTGAAGGGGCTTGAGAAAGAACTCCACCTGTTGGGATGGCTCGCCAGGCTCATGAACACACCAGATACTTCTGAAAGACGAAGCCTGACTGCTGGTTTTCACCCTCTCCAGGCTCCCTCTCCAGCACACCTTTCCTGGTAGATTATGGGGGCCTCCACCATACACCTTCCACATGTTGGTCCTGTAGTGTTGTAACTCATAGAAGAAACCCCCTTTCACCCATTGGATGTTGTTCTTTAGTGTCTCTTCTTTGAATTGTAAGGCACCCCATTTTGATTAAAACACACATGTTATGATTTCTCCAATATAAGTACAAATTCAAAACCCTGATTCAAACTCAGGCATTATGTTTCCTTCTCTTCATTTCTCGTTATTTCTGCTTCTCTGTTTATCTAGGAGCAATGGTATGATATGATATGCCATTTATAATGTGCCTGTACACAAGAGTACCATGTCCTTGGACGTATTTCATGGTACTGAAGCTTCATTTGGTTGCCTTGACAGATATTTGAGACTTGGGCTGAGCTGTAACTTCCTTGGCTCCTCAATTAGTTGGACAGAGTCAGGCGTCTGGGAACACTTCCATTTGGGAAACAGTTGATTTTGATGGAGTGTCACAACAAGTCTGTTCCCGTTCACTCATCGAAGCTGAGGTCGAAGTGAGAGGGCGTTATCGGGAACCGAGCTCCAGTACTTTCCATGATTACTGTTAGAACTACCATCACTTTTTACAACTAATTTTACCATTCCAGAATGGTTATTGTTTTTAAGTTAAACCATACCTCTCAATTATACCACCCAGCTATTAGATCTAAACTGAAATGAGAAGGACAGCACATTTACAAAGCCTGGCTGACATCTCAGCCTAGATGGACTCAAGCTGCTTTATCTTAGCAAGGGGATGATGGAGGAGGTCCTACTAACCCTAAGAAGGAATCACTGCACAGACCCCTGATTTCTGGAAATCATGTTAAGTTGTCATCTGAGGTTGATGATATAGTTGGAAAATGATCCAGGCCATTCACTGGGGATGTTATTTTAATACCTGGTGACTGCATGGAATGTAAGTGTGCAGTTGCTGAAGGAGCTTCAGTGACTAGTTGCCTGGGCTACTGTAATGCACTGCTGTGGGGTACTTCAATGAAACCTATTAGCAGACAGAAGATGGCTCAAAACTGATGGGCATCTGGACTTACGAAAAGTGATCATGGCCAAACTGCTTAGGGATATTTTGTTTCCTCTACTTTGTATTTGTATTTATTTTATTTGTAAAGCGCTCCCGGCCTGGGGGCATCTGGGAACATTGCTTACGAAGGTTACAGTTACATGTATACTTACAGTCTTAAATTACATCTTATTTACATAGATCGCACAGTGTTACCTCTGTGTTACAGATTGCATGAATAAAACAATTTACAAGGCAGTCAAATACATAAAGAATTTACAATAGCATTCCCTGGTGTGCTACAAAGGTTAGTTATACTAGTGCATGGTTGTCCTGGGAAAGCAACCACATTTTGGCATTGCTCCTGAAGGCATAGAAGGAGGGTTGTGTTCTGAGTGGGCAGGGTGGAGAGTTCCAAAGCCTGGCAGCGAGCACTGGGAAGCTGCAACCCCCAGCCTTCTGAAACTTAAACCTTGGCACTAGTAAGCAGTGAGCTTGGGCAGTTTTATGCGGTCGATCTGAAGTGTTACGTGTGAAAAGATTGGAGTAATCCGGTGCCTGCTTAGCAAGACATTTGTGCATAAGGGACAGTGCTTTGAATGCAATTCTTTGGGAGACTGACAGCCAGTAAAGGTTGTGTCTGGTGTCTGAGATGTAGTGGTTCCAGGCGAAGTTCAGAGCTGCCCTTATGGTGTTATTTTGTGGAACTTGTAGTTTGTTTAAGTTCTGTTGGCTAGTCTCTAGATTGACATCACCAGGTTCTCGCTAAAGTAGTGCAATTATCGGTGGTGAGGAATCGTCGTCAAGAGGTAATGAGTTTGCAAGTGTAGGCGGAGGAGGAAATGATGGCATTGGTTTGTCTGGTTAGAATATATCCCAAGTGTTTTAATGTCTTTGGATACATTAATGGAATTGCCATCAATTATGAATGAGTCAAAAGCAGGGTCCAACTTATTAAGTCTGGGTAGAGACCCGAGGAGAAGGAGCTCTGTTTTGTTGTTGTTCAAACAAAGTCTGTGTTGGGCCATCCAGGCCTGGATGACCAAGTAAATATCATTTAAAGCTTTAGAATCTTTTATGTGATCACCAGAGATAGGGATGAGTATTTGGGTGTCATCCACATAATTAGTGTAGGTGACACCCAAATGGTCAAGAATGTTGAAGAGGGGCTTCGTAAATACATTATAAACTGTCAGCGATACACACGATCCTTGGGGAACTCTGCACAGAACTGGTGATGGTTCAGCCAAGGCCGATGGTGAGAAGACCCTCATAGATCTATTCTCCAGGAAGGAGGTGATCCAGGAGGTAGCTTTGTCTGAGAAGTGGGCTGCAGATTTAAGGTGGTTGCAGAGAATTTGATGGTTGACCAGGTCAAATGCTGCTGATAAGTCAAGCAATAGAAGGAGAGCAAATTTGCCATCATCTTTCAAGGTTTCAATTTGGGTTTTCAAATCTAGCAGGGTGGTTTCAGTTCCGTGCCTCAGGCCGAGGAGGTTATTGGATTCTTAATATTCCTGGATCTGCAGGTATGCTGCTCTGTCCAGTATTTTGAGCAGATATGGGACGGTGGTGATAGGCCTGTAGTTGGAGGGAGTGCTAGGGTTTAGTGTAGGTTTTTTAAGTAGTGGTAGCACCCAGGCGTCTATGAGATTGGTAGGCACAATTCCAGTGTTGAATGATGCATTTATAAGAGTAGTTATGAATGGTGTTAGTTCATTAGTCGCTACCTTAATAATATGGGCTGGGCATGTGTCTCCCTGACAGTTGGATGGTTTGAGTTTGAGAATGATGTTTTCAACCTCTTTGGTGGAATGTGGTCAACGATTGAAGGGCTTGTGGGTGTGTTGAAAGGGGTCTGAGGTGCTGAAAGATGTGCTATGCTGAGAGTTTTGCGACAGACTATTTTTTTTGCCGTTGATTTTATTTTGGAGCAAAGTGATTTTATTTAGCAGAGCTTTTTGGATACTCGCCCACCAAGTACTATCTTTAAGACAGGTATCGGGAGGAACAGTTGGTGATTCTAATTCTTTGAGTATCTTAAAGAGCTCTTTCATACTCGATTTCACTTGAGAAATTCTATTATTGTGGGTGTCTTTTTTGGCTTGGAGGATTTCCTCTTTATAAATGAGGGACGCTAAGATAAAGTTGTTTTTATTAGTTGCCGTCGGATGACTTTTCCAGTGGGACTCTGCATATCTTTTTTCCTTACGTTATGTTCTAAGATGTGACGTAAACCAGAAGTTCAAATGGGTCCGTGGTTTGGATATCCTTAGTTTGAGGGGGCGATGGAGTTAATGGCCTTGATAATGGTTGATTGTAAATATCAACTAACATTGTGGGGTCTTGGTGCGACTCGGCGGCCTTGTTGAGAGTAGGTAAGATCAGCGGGAGCAATTTCTCACTGGTAATGTCCTTTTTATTTCAAGTGCGGGTGGGTGCAGCGATGTCATGTTTAGAGCAGTGCTTGTCAGATTTAATAGTGAAGGTGATCAGATGGTGATCCGACCAGGCACAGGGCACGTTGGACAGAAGGTTAATGCTGCAGTTGACGCACCTGCGAGCCAATCAAGAATCCTTCCTTTGATGTGGGTAGGTTCCTACTTTAGTAGAGAATTCAATTTAAAATCTCTGCATCCTCTTCAAATGCAACAATAGGGCTCTTCTTGACGACTCTAAGAATAACATCACATGGTACAGCCCAAGATGAAACCTTTCATTTATGGACTATCATAGGACTCTTCCTCTTCAGTACTCTTTCAGACAAAAGGGGACACAAGACTGAACCAGAATGTGGACTATATTACCATAGCCTATTCATGACAGGGCAGTCTCTCTGATTTCAGGTTCCTATTTAAGCAGTATCTGTTCAGGTAGGTGTTTAGTATGGGTTCCAGTAGAGTTGATATTAGCAAGTAGAGGTGAGTGAGTTCACATAGGTGACGTGTAAATGGTTTAACTGAGTAAGAAAAGGAAATACGAATACAGGAGGACTTTTTTTCCAAATGCGACTGCCTTGGCTGTCATCCTCCACTGGTCCCAACCCCTGGCACATGTATTGCACCTTGCTACACCCTACCATGTCCCTCACTGTAGTCACAATCCACTACTTTTCTGGCTACACTTCTACATTTTAATCCAAGTCAATACATGGGTAGATGCTTAACTGCAATTAGACAACGAAGATGTGAAACTCCCTCACTTCCCCAATACCTGAAAAAGAGCATGGTCACACGATTGAGATAGATGGTACTTCATATTTTGGTCAAAGCATCTCTTATTTCTCGATCCACTCTTGTCAGCAGCAGCCTGGGGTGCTTGGTATGCTTGGTCCAATTGCTGGCTTATATGTTGGATGAATTGAAAGGAAATCTCAGAATCTCTGCCAGATAAGCTTACTCCTAAGCAGAAAATGGAGTCACTCTCTACATGGATAACATTGACCGAAGCATTCAGCATAATTCCCTGTGCGACTGTAGGTGTAGACCATAGTGGCTTTGATAGCTGCATATATTGTTTTCGTCTGACTGCAGCATGCCCAAAATGTCCATCTGCCTCTCTTTCCCTCACTGCTATGATCTGACCTTTCTTGGCACCCGCAACATTTGTTGGACCCAGCTTATTGTCAATATTTATGGCTGCAACATCCCCTTTTCAGTGTTCTCGTTGTTCCGTTGGGGTCAGTCCATACCTGGTATTCATCCTCTCCCCTGGGCACTGCGTGCTCCCCAGAGAAAAGAGAGTTGTACATAATGAATGTCCTTGTTCAACAGGTAGCAACAATACATCCTGCATTGAATTGTGTCATAGGTTTGCTATGGTGTTAATGGAAACGTCATAATTCCCCCTTCAGAACTCTTCATCTTCCAGGGCATGTAAGTGAACCAACAATTGCATTTATGTACATGGTGGTCGATTTCCTTTACCTCCCAGGGTAGTATTGACACGTCGGCATCCTCCTTCTCACAACAACGCTTGTAGCATGCCTTCGGGGGACTGCCTTTGGCTGTCTCAAATACTTTCCAATCAACAAGGAGCAGGACTAGCTAATCATACATTTAATAAGTGCTGGCCAGAAAGCTCAGTGAATTCATTGCTTTCAATTCTGGGATCTATGTTCAATCTTCGGGTCAGAGTTTTGAAACTTGCTTGGGATGATTCCGCTTTTATCCTTCCATTCCCAATATATTGCGCACCATTGAGTTGGGAATAGTAACACTTTGTTTCTGCAACAATGTGAAATGGAAAGAACTACTTTGGCAAGTACTACGTAAAGAATAGCTACTGAAATTGTGATATACCTAATGTCTTGTTGGCAATTAGCATACAAGCATCATATGGGCGTCCAGGTAGAATTTCCTATAAAATTTCTACTTTCCCAGGGAAATTCCACAGGATCATTTCGTGAAGGTCTACAGAAGTACATCTGTTGGCACATCTTCTAGCAGCAAGGTTGCTGGCTGGAATTTTGTATCATCTCTTGGACATGACAATTTAATGATGAACAGGGAATAATTCAGATAATGTCAGTGCTTTTAGGTACTGCTTGAGATTATACGTACTGTGTGTTCGTGGGCCGAGTTTGTGACATTTTACAGTAGAAGACTGGATGCAGAGCCAAGTGCCATGGATGTATGTTCACCAGGGGGCGTACAGGGGCAGGGGGAGGAGTGGTGAGGAGGGGGTGATTCATTCACTCCCATCTCAGTGCCTGCCAAGGTGGAGATGCAGCTGAGGAAACGACTGCTACTTCTAGTGTTAATTAATCCACTATGGATGTCTGCCCATTTTCCAAAATGTTTATCTGAGATCTCAAGCCTGTTATTTCTTTCAGAAGGCATGTGACATAAGTTGCTCTTATCCCCTCATCTGTCACTGTAGGTATAAGAGCCATTCCCAATGACATGCATTGGCACCCCTTCCCTGCACACATCAGCTTCAAAGCCAGCTTGATCATATCCAAAGATTTCACCTTGAACGCACACTCCAACATAGCAGACATAGTCACTATTTCTGACGCCCAGCATATCAGCTGAGGTCAGGACCGTGCCAGACTAGTTCAGCAGACATTAAAAGAGAAATAACCAAGAAAGAACCATTCTCAGGTGCCCCCTTTCCCAGCTGTGGAAACTCATACCCATCAACATTGGACTTACCCCAACCCTCATACAATTCAGAAAAGAAATGAGTAACCGCCTCTTCAAGAAACACCTTTTTTACATTGCGCTAGCTACATCCCCAAACCCATATAGCCCAGTATCCCCCCTGACAACCACCTTCTGTTGCCAACCTCCCTTTCCGGCCCCACACACTTTACAGAATGTATTAATGCCCCCCGCTAATGCCCCTGCTACCGTAAAGGGTATGTCAGCAATACATTGTAAGGACTTTTCCTTATGTATCCACCTAATGTTCAACTGTAAACCCTACTGCTGTAAGGCGCGCTGTTGCTTCGTGAAGCTAATTTTGTGATTAATTGATCCACCAAATGAAATAAAATTATATAAATGGAAGGAACCAGGATCCCACTGAAGCATCTCTGGTAAAAAAAGAATGTCAAAACACTTTAGGGAAGGTAATTGTTACAGTACTTGCAAAGTCTGTAAGTGGGCTATTGTTATGGGCATGTTCTGAAGGAAGATGGTCAGTCGGGTAGTGGTAGAATGATAAGAAATATTAGGTCAAAAAGACCACCTAAATATCATGCTGACAGTGTGTAGCCTGGTAAGTAGTCATTAAAATTATTCCTAATAAGTCCACCAAATAGACATTTGAGAGTGAAAATGTTAACTGAGATATTGTGATTATTATATTTTGATAGTAAGATGGGTTTCTGATGGTAAGGACTTGGATAGTTCTTAAGCAGTACATCTTGAGTAAGGGGCATTACCAGTCAGGTAATGCTCTGGGGTGTACGTTAGAAGCTCGGGCTTCTAACTTATGCCCTGGGGCATTAACTGACTGATAATGCCCCAACCAGCGAGGGGTGTATTGCTATTAGTATCCCGGCACGTTGTACTGGGATACTAATCATTTTTCTTTCAAGTTGAGAAACAGAATGTTTGCCATTTCTCAACTTAAAAAAAAATACAATCCAAGATGGTCACCATGGAAGAGGGGGAAGGGAACTACATCTAGTCCCTTCTCCCTTTCCATGGTGGCCATTGCAGCAATCAGCATGCGCCAGGGGCACTAGTGGTCCTGGAGCTGGTGAGTGACAAGGGAGCGCCAGGTAAGTGGGGCAGGGGTGATAGAGGATTGAATATGTGGAAAAGGGTGTGGGGAAGAGAGCACAGGGGCACCTACCTTGGAAGATGGCAGCCTCCCGCTCTCAGGAGGCTTTGGACAGGGGCTTTACCGTGTGATAAGGCCCCTGTTCTGGTCCTCCTGATTGGCTGGGAGGCCGCCACCCTCCCTCACTGGGTAGTAATGTGCTTTTAACACCCTATTGGTGGGCTGGATCGGGTGTTATCGGCCCGGGGCACGAGTTAAAATCTAGAGTACAGCAAGGGTGTTTAAAGATGCCATTAGCACCACGGGTTACCAAAGCAGCAACCCCGGGGGCTAAAATAAATGATTTTCCTTCGCGCAACAGGACGTGCGCAGCATCCCGTTGTACCAGGGAAAATCCTTTACCAACATGGCTGCCACAGAAGGGGAAGGTTGGGCTCTGTACGGAACCCCTCTTCGCTTTCCATGGCGGACGTTCTGAGCAGAGAGGAAGGTGCAGCTGAGGCGGCGAGTGCCGCTGCAGCCGCAATAAGGTAAGTTGGGGGTAGGGGATTAAACAATTTAAAATGAGGACGGGAGTGTGGGGGTCAACGGGTGTTTTTACGAAGAGTTTTTGCCAAAAAAAACAAATCAATAATTTTTTAGGGGGTAGAGGAGGGAGTGCTGGGGGGAACCCCCAAAATTAATATAAAAATAATTTTGATTCGTTTTTTTTGGCAAAAACTCTTTGGAAAAACACCCATCAAAAAAACAGGTATTAATGAAATGACTTATAACCTTGATATCATCCATCTCTATGTATCCTTGTTGATGATGTGTGTCCTCCATCTCTCCAACATTACTAAGGCACAACAACTAAAGCTTGACTACACTCTCTCTGACCACTAACTGGTGAACCTACATACCCTTTTAATTCCCACCCATGGGAACACCTTTGATCTCAACTTTCTGTTCCCCACCCTCAACTGCTCACTCTATCGACCACTCTCCCTCGGATCACTGACTTATTCACATTATTCACTGCTCCCCCTGCATTCTCTGCCACCTTCACCTGGAAATATAATTAACCGACACCAAACAAATTCACAGAGAGAATTGTATATAGTGACCATGAAAGAATGGGGTACATCAAATACCCATACCCATAGCATTTTTGCAAGAATTAAGTGTGTGATACAAGTGAATAACTGTGGCATATTGCTCTTGTCTGTTCTTCCTGCTTCTGCACCCTCCTTCACTTGTGACTTGATTTTGGGTATGTAACCTTTTGTTTTACTCACCAACATCTTGTTTTTACAATTTTGTTTTGTAACACATGTGCATTTCCTTTATTTTTCTTTTGTGTGTTTACAACAATCGTTACATCTGTATATACATGTTTAAATCATTTGCAATACTTGTTCACAATTCTATGGTTACTGTATCAGCCTTGAGAACGACTTAGGTCGAAACACGTGTCAGGACGGTTTAGGTTGAAACACATGTCGGCTGATGTTTGGGAATAAATCATTTACAGATGAAGACTTACCAAGACTGATTAGTCTTTATAACATTCATTTTGCAAAACTATTATTTCAGAAGCAAAGAGCAATTCGCCAGTACCAATCTATCCTTTGTTTCACTTGTCTGAGTCCTTTATGGGCAGGCCTCGTGAAATTGGTGACGCAGCTTGCCACTCCATTGACTTCAAGTGGTCACAGCGTGATAACAAAACCTCGTCATTTCAGAATATGTGCCCTTTCCATTATGAACAATTTATGAAAGATTAGGTTCATCTAAGAATGAGATTTGCTGTAGTGTTAGTAATAAGGATGGCTCTAGTATTGCACATTCTGCATAGAAAAGAAAGGAAAGGGCACCTGCTTGAGTATTGCTTCTTAACGATGCATATATTAACTGGAAACGTAAGGAAGAAAAGTAGAGAATTCATCAAATCAGTTGTTTTGACTGATGTGATGGGCATGGCAAACCACAACGTTAAATGTTTCCTGAAATGAGTGGGAAAGGATGACTTACCAGTACAAGGCAGATTATAGGATGTCCTTAAACTGTGAATTGTGAAGATTTAGGAACATCCTTGCTGCTCTGATAAATTGTGTATCAGAGGCCTTAGATGGCTTTTTCTATTGTGCTGTAATTGAGTTCGTTATAATCTATACCTGCCTTAAGATTGACATATTTTTCCGACAAATGCTCAAAGATGCTCCAGTTAGAATCTCTGATACATTTATGATTGCCTGGCCAGGTGTGACATTCACGTATATTTCACAGTCGAGCCTTAGGATATCAGTTCCAATGCAGGTTCCTTCTGCATTTGACAAAGGGTTTCTCGGGCTTACCTACGTCGGTTCAAAGGGCAGTTCTTTCTGCATCAGGGTTTGGCATGAATCTGCTACGGCAAATGTAAATTCTTCTCTACTCACTTGGCCTCTCTTGTCATCTCTGGCTAATCTTTACAGCTAGATCAGTGAGAGCAGTGCTCGCTTATGGAATTGCTCTGCAGGCAAATACTTCCTTAATGTCAATGTGTAACGTTTGACACAAGTCAAATCAATAATTCTAGGGAGACTCTTGTGTGGCATGGCATTTTGAACTAATTCGCAGAACATTTTCGAAACTCTGCAAATAGTGTCATGGTAGCTCAATGGGCACTAACTACAGGGTGACCTGAATATCAGCACCACCCATAACAATGCTTGCCCCGGGCTGGCAATCGATGCTTGATAAGTGCGGAATGCAGATGATCTGAACCAGAACTTGCTTGGCTCTCGGTCATGTTTATATGGGGCTGGTAGAGGTACATTGGCCGACATGGCTCATTGTTCTTCCAAATCCTTTGCCTGATGCCATCATTTTCCTTTTCCATTGCTCTCATCTTGCCTTGGGGTGTCTGGAGAGCTTCAAGTCATTGATCCCCAGTTTGCAGACCAATGACAGCATCACAAATAATGTCGGATTCGCAAACTAGGGAATGTGCCGTTGCTTATACCTTATACCTTCCATGTGCAGCAAATGATAAGTGATGATATGTGAAGACCAGTGACAACCCTGTGTTCCGTGACAGTAGCCCTATGATGGTACTGAGACAATTAACGTGTGTTCTAGGAGCAGGGGCAGCAGAACGTATATTCAAAAGCATAATTTAAAGAACTTCCAGGTCCTTGATTGGAGGTCCTTCAAGCAACTGTTTCCAGTGCCTATGCAGTAACAGTGTTAAGCAGACAGTGCTTCTATCACAGATCCTATATATCATTACGTTTTTCTGCTATCCATTTACACTGCACCAAATCACCACCGTAGTAGTTTCAGAGGGCCATGGCTCGTCTTTGGAGGGACGTATTGTAACACAGGGACGGACATCCAGACCTTAGTCTGCTGGAGGAAAATGAGTAAACCATGGAAAGATAAGAGGATGTAAAAGTGAGAAATAGATGCTAGAAACAAAGGGAGGCGGGTGCAGCAGGGTCAGAATGCCTTGTGGTAGAATGGCGCATGTTAGTCCAAATAGGTGAACCATAGTTCTGGGGAGAGAAAGGATGCTATGATGTCATGTTTTGTGATAGTTGCACTGTGTTTCCAAGGCATGTTTGGTGAATAGTATATTGCTACACAGAGTAGTGTTAGATATGTGAAGAGCTCATTAATGTGCTTGTGCACTTCTGGGAGTTTGGTGGCTTATTTTTCGGGGAATATACAGAACATTGAACCAAAGGTCAAATTCTTGAAGGTGTATTCTGGGCTGCCAGGTGCTATCTGATCAAAAGAGCAAGCAAAGTCATCTCTGTATACTTCAAAAAGGATTAGCTGGAAGATGCAACTTTACAAAAACATTACATCTCTCTCCTTTTTCTTTCGAAGCACCTGGTACCTTTAAATCTCTGTTATTGGGCCAGGAATAGAGCACATAGTTGTGATGTGATATATGATATGATATTGCATTCATATTGCACCTCTACACAAGTGTTTCTAGGCACTGCAAGACAAGGGAGGGAAGAGGGAGGGAGACAAGACAAATGATCTTACTAGGCCTTGTGACATTCAGATTGTGCAAGTGCTACAACGAGAGGTGCAGAGGGAAGAAAGTGGGGGAAGTGCAAGGGAGACGGTAGGAGGAAGTGCGGTCAGGTCAAGTAAGGATCTGAGTAAGTGCGACCAGGGCAGCGCGGCTCTGGGTACCTGCAAGTTGCCAGGGGGGCTGTAGAGGTTACAGATTACAGCCCCAAAGTGCACAGTAGGCCAGGCAGCAGTGCAAGGAGGACTGGTCATAGAGGAGCCAGGTACCCAGTGAGACTCTGAGGGTACCAACCAACCAGTCGGCGCATCAGATGGAAGGTAAGCAGGGGAGCGAGAGAAAAGGCAGAGGAGAAAAAGAGGGTCTTGAGCTGCTTCCGGAACATCAGGTGGTCAGGCACAAGTCTGAGAGGTGTATGGAGGCCGATCCAGAGAGAGGCACCTGCAGAGGAGAGAGATCTACCCCCCACTCTCTGTCTGGAGAAGTGTCTGACCCTTAGAGAGAGTTGAATGTAGTGTGGGCCCCGGCCCTAGAAATCCTTTGGGACGATGCAGGGGGTCTGATCCTTGTAGCCAGTGGGAGCCAGTGGAGAGATTTCAGGGCAAGGATAAGGTTCACAGTCCTATTCTGGATTAGTTGCAGAGGGCGCAGAGTAGAGGTGGGGAGATTGAGAAAGAGGCTGTTGCAGTAGTCCAGCCTGGAGAGAACCAGAGTTTTGGAGACAGTGAGCTTCTGGGGGAAAGTGAGAAAAGTTAGAATACCTCTGAGGAGGTGCAGCTGGAAGTGGGCCTTCCTGGCAAGGTCCTTGATGTGAGGAGAGAAGGCGACAGTGGAGTCGAAGATGTCACCAATGTTTTTTACCTCACAGGAAGGTGAGGGTTGAGGGCCCAAGGGAGGTGGCCAGAGTGAGAGAGGGAAAGCGGGAGCAGGGGTCCCATTGAGAAGTATCTCCATCTAACTGGCTTTAAGGCAGAGATCGTTTGAGGAGCACCAACCCTGAATCACAGATAGACAGTCAGGAATGAGTGAGGAAGGAGAGATGGCTGAGATAAGCCTGGAGCAGAGCTGAGTGTCATCCGCATAACACTGAAAGTTGGAGGAGGTGGAGATCAAGTGGGCCAAAAGGGCCAGATAGACATTGAAGAGCCAGGGTGAGAGGATAGGGCCCTGGGGGAAACCACATGTAGAGAGAGTGTTGCTGGAGTTTTTTGCTTACCTAACTACTCACTTCCCATCGTCAATAATTATGTACACCCCCGCTGGAGCAAAAGGTTGCTGAACAACCAGGTAGTTACTGATGAACTTACTCAGGACTGCCCTTTAAAAGGAAATTATTTGTATAGCCCGCTTGCAGAAGCAGCGATAGAGGTGACAAAAAGGATCTAATACATATGTGCACGTTTCCCACCGGTGCACAAACCGAAAGGTCCTGGGGTAAAAGTAACTCTTAATGCCTCAATGGTGAATAAATGAACGGCATAATAGTTTGAGGGAGAGATATATTTGTCAAAAGGCTTACCCGCTCGACAGTACAATAGCCGCCTTGCTTTCCAGGAGGGGCATTGCATATTACCACAACCAGTCTCCCTGTTTCCTCATGACACCAGTTCCAGGCGTCTGCAACCTTTGCTTCTCCAGATGTTTTGGACTGCAACTCCCACCAACCTTAGCCAACTTAGTCAATAGTAGTCCAAAATATCTGGAGACCCAAAGATTGCAGCCCCCTGACAAGTCTTGGAGGGCAACCCCCGAATCAAGACAATGCATAAGAGTTTGTAAGAGTGATTAGGATTTTCAAGAAGTGATTATCCCAGACATGGACTGTTTGCTTGCCTTGATTCTGCAGACTTTATTCATGGGGGGTCTGCAAACCACCCACTTCATATTATAGGAGGCGTGGTACGCTACCAGATAGAGAAAGAAACCTTCTTACAGACAGTGGCATTGTGGGAACATCTACCGATGATTTGGTACCAACATTCATGCCAACCGGGGGTGACACACCTGGAATAATGGGGAGGAGAGACGGAAGCTCTGCGACAAAGTAGGTAAAGAGGAGGAGGCGATGAGATCTTGTGAAGGTTGCAAAAGACATCAGATGATGATGATGATGTCGTAGCGCACTGCCCATTTTGCAAGGTGCGCTACACGGGTGTCAGAGTTGTGGAATGATTGACACATGTTGCCGACCATGCCTCAGGCCACTGGCCTTTCGGAGTCACTGGTGTGGAGGTAAATGTTTCACGTTCTGCATGAGGGCCTTCAGTATGAGCGTTGCTCTACATATTGGGCTTTGACTTGCAATATGCAAGTCTTAAATGGAAGCATGGCCACAGTAAGACTGGGAAAGAGAGAAAATGGCGGGCAGAGCTACAGAATACTGCAGTCCACAAACATAAGGATAGAAAGGAGGCACGTCTCTGAGTCCTGGTGGGAAAGAACAGTAGAAATTGGATATTACACAAACGTTGACTTTGCTCCATGAATGCGCTTCCAAAGTATTTTCCAACGACATGCAGCCACATATTTTTACATCTTTTTTTCCAATTCCGATCCACCCCAAATCGCCCCCATCCGGTCCCGGAGACTCCCTTGCAGCCCATTCCCGTTTTGTTCTTAGGATAAAGTGCGACGTGGACGGTCGAGAGACAACTCCCGGCCTGCGTCCCACCCACCCAGCCTCCGCCCATAACGAACAGCCCAGCAAAAATCCGACTTGTTGAAAACCCAAACTCCGAGAGCGTCCATTCCTGGCCCCTTCCTCGTTTCCAATGGCAACGCAGCCAAAAAAAAAAAGTTCAACCGTTTGGAGAATTATTATGTTTCACAGACATATGTTTTCAAACACAGCAGATGTGAAAAGACTCAAAGTGGGACAGCACTTGCCAAAAGTTGGAGTTTTAACTGCCCATTGGGGCCCCCTGCTTAATTCTTTATTACCTTTTAAAAGACGCATGATTACTTCAAGGTTGGAAAGCGCAGCCCTGTTTACTGGCACGCATTTCCTCATCACCACTGCACAGAATTAATACAGATGCTGGGGGGTGCCTGGAGGCGCGAGAAGTGGGAACACGCCCGCGTGTGATGTTGCGTGAGTCCTTCCACTGAACACCCCACTCCCCCGGCCCCTGCTCCCCCATGGCCTGCAGCTGGGGCAGGAGCACGGTTTCCTTGTTCGACGTCCTTGGGTTCTTACCAGAAGTTAAGCATGTCTTTCAGTGTTAAGTGAATGCATAGGCCCACATTGTCAAAACATTTCAAATATGACAAAGATCACATTTCCCGTGAGAGCACCTTTTTTTTTAACAACGTTTATTTAGGGGAATTTGAGTACAGCAGCCAATGCGAAGTGCATCAATACTTCTGGATCGTGGGTCAGTCACCTGTACATGAGACGTGGACTGACCATTCCCACAGAGCAGCCGCCATTCAACCAACATTGGCAGTCTCATAGACGTGCGCCATCCCCAAGCAATGTAGCTTGTATAACCATCACGCCATTTATAATACATCACAATAGTGAGAAGTGTCTGAGCATGGGTGGCGACACAGTGATAGCAGGAACCGTCTCAGAGTATTCTACAATGCAGCTATTAGGGGGATCGAGGTGGGGGCGAGGGAGTGCAACATTACCCTATATGCTGATGATGTAATGGTGACTATGAAAAACATTGGGCCTGATTCATGGCACGTTTTCCTATGGGATTGCGCCATTATAAAACACTTTCATGAATCAGGCCCATTGTGTTACCCACAGGGCCCTAACGCTGAGTCACGCATGCCTGAATATCCAGGCCCCCTCCTATCTCTGTAAACGCACCAAAGTTTACCAGCCCTTCTGTTCGCTCCGCTCAGCCGATCAGGCTAGGCTCTAACAACCTAAATTCAAAATGAAAGGGTTTGGTGCTACCTCCTTCAGTGTTCAGGCCCCCATGGCTTGGAATGCACCCCATCCCGACCTGAGAAAGCTATTGTGCCTCATTATAACTCAGGCGGTCTGGAAATAACGGTGGCGGTAAATCCGCCGCCACCGTTGTTTCCGGACCGCCTGATCCCGACTACTGCAGGCGGGAGGTGATGTTCCCGCCAGGTTTAACCTGGCGGGTTTACACCGCCCGCCTGCAGGCGGCCGAGGAAACACCGGCAGCATTACGAGATGCTGCCGGTGTTTCCATGATCCCCATTCCCATCGATCCCCTTAGGACTCAATGGGAATGGGGATTAACACCATTGCGCCTCCGTGATTCCTGGAAAACCGGGGTTGTAATGCCCCAGTAATTTGGGGAATCACGGAGGCGGAATGGTAATACGAGTCTGGCGATAACCAGGCGGTTTTACCGCCGCGGTTACCGCCGGACTCGTAATGAGGCCCATTATCTCTGTCGGATTTCAAGAAAAAAATGAAGACTCACCTCTTTAACCTTGCATAACTGAATCTCTCCTCTCTGTTCTTTTTCTGACCCCAGTTGTCTGGCGTGTTTTCATGTGCGCCCTGAGACCTATGGGTGAGTAGCCCGTTATGAAAATTAAAATAAATAAATAAATGGCACATGTGGCTCACTGGTTACATTGGTGACAGAACGATCCGACTTTGGGTCCGCTACACGGCTTTGTGGTCAACTATGATAACTCCTGGGGCTTCGACATCTCTATTTCCCCACATGTGAGATTGCATCCGGAAGTATTCTGTCTGATAATATCCATAACGATCTGTACCTTTCCTATCTCCCCTCGCATATAGCAATAATTATTTCACCCACCAAGATATCCCTGATCTTTACCTGCCACATCTGGACCAGTGTTTTGTCTGCAACCGGAAGGTGGCAGATGAGTGCAGCCAGAGGGCCTTACATGGGTAATACCCGCTTCCCTGAGTTCCCAAGGATAGTGATCAGGTGGTCTATGGGCAACTACAGGGTGGTGATATCCTTAATATGAGCCAGTACCTCTTTCCATAAGTTCTTCACTGGCCAAATGTCCACAACAGGTGCAACAAGGAACCCTCCTCTGCACAACCCCTCCAACAGTTCGGGGAATAAACACTATTCATTGTATGCAATCTTTATGGGGTTTGGTACCATCTGCAACACAACTTAAATACGCTTTCTTTGTCAGTTGCACACACTGAGGATCTATACATAGAGGACCGTATGCGACTCCAGGTTTCACCATCAATCTCCACCCCAAAGTCTTGTTCCCATCTGACCATGTAAGGTAGCCGTTCCAGGGGGTTGCCCCTATTGAGCAATCTATAAAGAGTCAATATCTTGGATTTGGATAGCACACTCTGAATTGTGAGTTCAATTCAGAGGCCTAGTGCCTGTCATTTTAGTACTCGACCGCAAGGCCCATTGCCGTAATTGCGAATAGCAGAAAAGTTCCCCCTCTTCAAGCTGAAACTCAATTTTGCATTCAACGAAAGTCAGTGGGATCCCCACATTATTTAGTGGCTGTACATTTTTGATCCCACTGTTAATCCAACTGCTAAACTGCTCGTTAGCCATGCCTGGTTGGAAATCTGTGTTGTTCCAGATAGGCGTCAGCAGACCCATTGCCACTGGCGTTCCCCATCACTGTGTCACTGTATTACCATAGTAAATCATGTTTTTGGTCAATGTCAGTAGTGGGAAGCGGTTTCTGTACCATAGGGAGCACATGAAGGAAGTCTGGGACAGAGGAATTGTTGACTTCACCTGCTCCATAAATTTCCACTTGGGTCTCAGGTCACTCCTCCACCAAGCCAGGATCTGGGACACCTGCGCGGCTAGGTTATATCGATGGACATCAGGGACACCCAACCCGCCATTCCTCATTCCACGCAGCAGGACCTTCTTGGCGATCTATGCCTTCTTTTACCCCCAAAAGAATAGCAAAATTCTTGACTGCAACGTCTGCAAGCTGGGGTCCAGGATCTTGACAGGCAGCGCCTAGGTTGATACAGCAACCTAGGAACCAGGCTAATTTTTACGGCTGTGATCCTACCAAACCATGCCATTTCCTATTTGTTGCACCTATCGAGATCCGCTGAGAACCCATGTAACAGCTGTGGGAAGTTACACTGAAAAATCCTTGTAACGGTCTTCAGGATCTGAACACCCAAGTGTGGAATAGATTTGTGGTCCCCTTTTATCAGACAGAGGGCTTCCATATGCAGTTTCACATGTGGGGAAATAGTGATGTTGAGGCCGCAGGATTGAATATAGTTGACCACAAAGCTAGAAGCCGCCCCAAAGTCTGATAGTTCTGTAACCAATTCACCCAGTGAACCACATGGGTCCCTTATAGTCATCATTACATCATTTGCATATAGGGACATTTTGTATTCCCCCTCCTTACCTTGATCCCACTAGTACCTGCCTTGTCCCTCACTTTACTGGCTAACGGCTCCATTGATAATGCAAAGATCAGCGGTGACAGGGGGCAACATTGTCTGGTATGTCGTGAGATGGTTATTCCCGGTGTATATCCCATTGACTCTAATGGAGGTGCTTTGTCCTGATAATTAGTGGGTACCAGCCTGCTTAAGTTAGGTCCAAACCCAAAAGCTTCAAAGATACCCTGAATATAGCCCCAATTCGCCCTACCAAAGGCCTTATGAGCATCCAGAGCAATCACTCCCATTTCAATTCCCTCTGTAAGCCCAATCTCCATTACGCTTCAGATCCTACTTATATAGTCATGGGTACAACGATCCACTATAAACCCAGTTTGATCTTCATTTATAAACTCTGGTAGGACCCCTATTAGTCTAAGCTCCACGATTTTAGAATAAAGCTTTGGATCATCATTCATTAAGGTGATCGGTCTATTTGAATCACAAAAGGCTGGTTCCTTCCCTGGCTTAAATATTAAAATAGTGTGAGACTCCTCCATACTAGGGGTGACTTTGCCCGTAGTCAATAATGAGTTAAAGAGGGTAATCAGATGGAGGGTGAGAAGGCTCTGAAACTTCTTATAAAAGCTTGCAGAAAACCCATATGGGCATGGGGCTTTATTTTTTAGGTTTTTTTGTGGCCCATTCCACCTCAGGATGCTGTATAGGGGCCTCCAAGTCCTGCGCTAAGCTGATGGGTAATGAGGGTAGGTGGGCCCCTGCGAGGTATCTCCTTTGTTCATTCATCTGCAGGGATTCACCTGACACAAAGTCCTGGTGTCATTCCTCGACGCCTGTATGTTATTATATATTCTGCATTTTAAAAACATGTGTAGACCAGCATTCAGTTTGCTTTATTTCCATGCACATAATACTGTTGCTTGGTTTCAAGAATTGCCTGTGCCAATACATCCACTATTTATTCACATTTGGTAAGGGCAAATTTCTGCTTCCGAAATGCTGCTCATGATCCTGTCCATTTATGCGCACCTTCAGCTACCCGTACCTCCTCCTCTAATTGAGAACGGAACAGTGTACACCCTCTTGTGTACACCATGGAACCACACATTATTTCACCACTACAGCCTTCATTGCATCACACGTGACTGCCATGGAGTAGTCGGGACTGCTGTTTTCTGCAAAATAATTCGATATTACCCCGGATACATCAAGACAAAATACTGCATCCCTCAATATTGAATCATATAGTTTCCAGGGATGTCTGATTGGGGGAGGTCTTACCGTGACAGTTAAGGAAACCAAAACTAGAGCATGGTCAGAGAGCATACAAATTCCAACTACCGCCTCCTGCACACATGGATACAAAGAGCTCGGAAGCAACAAAAGATCGATCCTAGAGAATCCCCCATGCACATGTGAATAGAACATGTTATCTCTGTTCTCCCCATGAAACAGGCTCCACACATCAACCTAACCCAATTCACGCAGCAAAGTAGCAAAGGAAATGACATCTTTGTAATCAATTCTGGCCAGTTGTGACGTCTTGTGAAAACCGAGATTGGGAACCAGGTTAAAGTCTCCCCCAATTACTACTTGACCTTCAGCAAATGCCATTGTTTGGGATATAAAGCCACTGAGAAACTTATCTTGCCCACTATTAGGGACATAAAGTGAAATCAGGGGACATCTGTGCCCATACAGGGTGCTCTTGACACAAGCATATCTCCCATGGGATCGCGCAAGGAACTGACATTAGTGAATGGCACATGCCTGGCCAAAAGGATAGTCACTCTCTGCCCCCCCCCCCCGCTGCAAAAAACAGTCACGGGTAAGACTTATGCATCAGTCTCCATTCATCACCCTGAAACAAGTGGGTTTCCTGTAAGAATACAATTGCCACTGATAGGTCTATCAGTTTCTGGAGTACTGCTCTTGAACATTCCATGTCCCCAAGCAGATCACATCTCCCCCACCCTCATCCGATATGGTCAGGGGCATAAAAACTCATAGAACCATTTAGCTGAGATGACTGCCCACATTGGAGAAACACGTCACAGTCGATTTTCGTAACTTTAATAGCAAACCCGCGAACACCTGCAAGTTAGAATCAGCAACACACATCTACACAGACACCTCTGTGTAGTTGTACTTTCTGACTTGGAGGGAGACATAGGCCAATAATATGGACTTGTGCTGCTTTTGCAATAACCCATGAGAATTCGATCTCTAAATGATATATTAGAGATTGTATTTCACTCCTTAAAATAATGTATGTGAAAAACCAAGAGATCTTGGGCTCTTATCCTCCCTTGACTGACTTTATTGTTCCTCCATCCCAGGTCCTTGCTATTTGAAGAATGCTTGGTTTCCCGGGCTGATAGTTGCTCAACATTTGTGATCACCAAACACTTTGTGATCTCCAGCTACTAGATTTACTTTGCAATTTGAGTAAATGGTATGTGCACTTCCAGGATATGTCGGATATTTTTAACCATGCCAATGCGCCCCACTGCACCCCTTTGCCAATGGGGGAAGAATCAGACAAAAATGGACGCGCTAGCCCCTGTGCGCACCAAATGAGCAACACTGCGCATGGTTCATAAATCACAAAAGGCTGCACACCCGTGCTGCACACAGTTGGAGTCAAAACAGAACTCACTGCAGAAGAATGCCAGTGGGTGCTGTTAAATGTCAAATGAAGCAAGGCCACAGAAGTGGGCTAAAAACCGAAAATGGCTTTAAAATGCAGCTTTCCCAATCAATTGCAACCTTCAAAGTGCTGTTTTGGTGCTAAATTCAGTCATTTTCCAAGTGAACTTCTGAAATGAAAAGTGTGCTGAAACCACAGATCATCCAGTGCAGTCAGAAGAAACCGGGCCTTACTGACTGACAGCAACTAAGAAATGTATTTCATGCAAAAGAAATCCCAGCACTCAAAAAGACAGGATAATACTGAGTTAAATTTGTGTATGCTGCAAAGGAAACTCTAATGTAAAAGGCTCAGTTTAAATGTGTTTTTTCTCTGAAGAAGTGCAAAATTCGCCTGTTTGAAGCATGTTTTTTGTAAAGGGCTTAACTCCTTTAATTGTCAACATCCCATATAAACTCTGTTCATTTTATAGATTTTAAATGAAAGATTGTAGGTGAATCTTAAAGTAACCAAGTTGGAGTTAACTGGTTAATTCTGATTGGACAGTGCCCAGCCTGGGAAAGATGACACTTTTTGTTGACATTAAGCTGCTCCCAGGATGGCTTAATGGGTGTTGGAAGTTCCCGCATATTTAGAATAAAGACCTCATTAGCCATGCGTCTTTGGCTGACCCAAGGACAAAGGAAGGCTTGGACACCCATCCTCCTAAAGGAGGGACAGGATGTGGAGGAGGTTTCTCAGTGAACTTCAAAGGACTGGCCATTTGCTCACTTGGGAAGTACGAAAATAAAACCTGGCCTGGATTTTGAATGGAAATTACTTATTTTACCTCAGAACTTTATGACATTTAACATGACAGCCAAAATAAGTAGACGGGTGAAAAATACATACTTATGAATATGAACTCATGCTAGAAAAACTAGCCTGATTCCTGCTCCAGTGTTACCTGGGGGTATTTTGAGACGGGTGTGATATGAGTGGTATATCAGTCAGAATATTGAACCTATAGACACACAAAAAATAAGTATTTCATTTGCCCACTACATGCTAGGCGAGACCCGGGTCTGTGCCTGATTGAAATCCTTAACAGATTTTGGGGGCTTGTGCCGTGATTCTGAGTTCGAGATACCACCCATGACATTCTAGCACAGCATAAAATCCTGCAGGGTACAGACACCTTGCTGGGTTAGTGTACTGTGCTACACTGTACAAGCACCTCTACAAATAAATACTCCAAAAATCGGGCCTGTTTCCAAAAGTGAATTAACCCTGAAATAAGTCAGAAGGAAATTGATATTTCCGAAATGGCGATCCCAGTAGAGATCAATATGGCTAGGCAACACCTCCTGCACAGACTCTCAGGGGTGAGTGGCCCAAACAGAATGAGCAGATCTGGCTGCTGGAAATCAAAGAACAGGTCACTGCCATAGATCTAGATACATGGCAGGACAAGGGTCCATTACACCAAGGGCTTAGTGAACTGTACATGGCCCCAAAAGTAAAAGAGGAGCAGTGTAAAATTGCCAAAATAGCAGCCTACCTGTACCTCCACATACGAGTAATACAGGAAAAGCATGCAGGAAACATAGTTCTGGCAAAGAAGCAAGTGGAGACACTAGAGAAAATCCAAACTAATCTGGACTCTGCAGAGCAAAGGCTACTGAAGAGCAAAGAATCAGAGACAGCAGCTAGGCAGTATCTGACAAAATTAAAGGAAGATCTGGCCCTCCTACAGCAAGAGCAGGCAGAACAAGATACCAAATTACAGACACTGCAAGATGAGTGTCAGGAAAGGGTTGACTCTTTACAACAGAGTCAACAGAAACAGGATCATCAATTAAATTATAATAGAGTCTGTGCAGAGCAGATAGTCACCTTACAAAACCGCCTAGAATCCTTGAAAGAGGAAAATGATAAATTAATTATTAAAGACATCCACTCTCAAGAGGAATTTGATGAGGAGCACCAGAAATCTAGTACATTTAAAAAAACAGAGGGACAGCCTGGCTGAACAGAGGGGCACTCTAAGTCAGGAGAGGGATGCCTTAGGCCAGGAAGTGAGCAAATTAAAAACTAAGTTAGAGGAAACAAAGCTGGCCCTCCAGGAGCTTAGTGATGTTAAAACCGAATTTGAGAAGCTACTAGAGCCCACCAGGCGGGTGGAGGATGCTCTGGAAAAGAACACCCAGACCAATAATGATAAAACTCAGGGGATGAGTCTCCGCAGCAAACATTGGCCCAGTATTTCCAATCTAGGCAGGAAGCACAGAGAGACAATGAGGCTATCTGTGAAAAGAATGATAGGCTCCATAAACAGATAGCCATGCAAGAGAAAATCACTGAGACCAGTAAGGCCTTAATCGAGGAGCAAAATTGCCAGATTTTGGCATGTGACCAGGGAATAGGGGGTGAAAGAGAAGAGGTACGAAGGGACAGAGAAACCCCTGAGCATAACATCCGGACCCCTGCAATCAGGGACTCTAACCCCTTCAGTACCATGGACTCTGCCGCCTTCATGTCCACTGGCTCATATGAACCAAGGGCCACAGGGATGGTAGATTTCAGCAGAATTGGAAACATGGGACTGACAGATCAGCACCTCTCAGAAATGGGTGGGCGGGCGTCACTGTACAGATTCCCAAATGTTAGGGCTAGCCTCTCTGATCAGGAAGACTCCTGTGAGGGGAGAATCTTGGAATTGGATCCTCAAAAATACTGCCTACCAAAGGATCAGTCTGTCAAATTTGGTGGGGAACTCAGAAAGTAGGCCCACAAAGAGTATTTTAAAGACCTCTTCCCAGCTAGACCAGTCCTGGGAGCAGGGGAGAGTCAGAAGACTCTTCTTAGTGCCACAGGCATCAAGAAACTAGGCCCCCACATTCTGCCAGCCATTCTCAAGCTCCCAGAATCCGGGAGAGCCTGGAGGATCAGATAGCCACCTCCTGTAGCAGTGCCTCTGAGTCAGAGGATGAGTGGACTTGGGTGACTAAGTCCAACAAAATTAAGAGGGCTCTACTAAAAGATCCGCTGAAACAGATCAAGGCCATTAGGAGCAGCATAACTCTCTATCACAAAAATGCCAAGTATTCAGTTTGCCTCAGAACTTTATGACATTTAACATGACAGCCAAAATAAGTAGACGAGTGAAAAATGCATACTTTTAAATCTGAACTCATGCTAGACAGTTGAAGATTTGGAAGGAGTTCTTACTACATAAGGAACCAAAGATACACCAAAACACTGATTGTGGCAAAACTATTAATGTTGCAAATATGATATTGTATACCCATGTTCTAGGGGTCATCACCCAGATATGTATTGAATTAGAAATTGTTAGGCCAAACTGTTATGATGAAAATTGATAAAATTCCACAGAATGACAAAGACAGCTCTCACAGAGATTGGGATTGAATGTGAAAATAACCCATCAAATATGCAATGTATGTGTCCAATTTTATTAGGGGACATCATTTTAGAAATGTACATTTGTGCAAAAGTTAAGTCTTGGTCAAAATCAATGTGGGAGTTCCTAAATCCCATCATAAAGATGGCAGCTCTTTTCTGACTGCCAACCAGAACAAGGCAACTGCCTTTGGCCACTCACAGCTGTGGGGATGTGTTCTGAAATTCTGCCCACACCATACACTTTGTGATGTCACTTGGTAGGATGAATATAGGAACTTCACCACACATAGAGACTGCTTCCTGAACACATCCAGATTTCCATGCAACGCTTTGTTCCAGAACTCTTCAGTTGAGGTACCGTCCAAATTGACCAGAACCACCAAGCTGACTGATCCCGCCAGAAGTGCCCTGCTGCCGGTAGACCCGATCCGATGACCATAACCCTGACGGTCCAATTTTAAGTATGGTGGACTGTAAGTATCAACAGGAATAACAGTGACCCATAGTATATTTGCAATGTCTTATCCCAATCTCAACCCATCCCATCTTTAACTTCAGAACCCTAATATTGTCAGAACCATTCTTGCGCTGATTTTTCTCTCATCTGTGTTATTAAACCATAACCCATTAGTGATTTAGATTAAATAAAGTAATTCCCATACAAAACGGAAACTAGAGTTTCACATGTGAAGAGTTACGAGCGGGCGTGAGTAACTGTGGAGATTCATGGGTGGCATTCTATTTTTCATAGTCATTAATATAGTGTATTAAAACCAATCTGTCATTTTTAAAACCGAATTTCTGTTTTCATTTTCGTGCCTATTTTTTCAAAAACACCTCTCACTACTACTTCCATAACTTCTTCAATTTTATACATAGCAACCTAATTTCAACTCTCACTGATACCTAAGACCCTTAGCAACATCCACAACCAAAAACATTGCAGAACAGTGTATCTGACCCGTTTTTATAAAACATTGCATAGTGAAAGATTTCTACATATGTGTTTTTTTATCATCCAAAGTGTTTCAATTCCATTCTGATCTAAAGTGTGTCCTGTTGTTTATCTTGTAGCTCATGTTTGGTAGGGCCTGCTTAGTGTTGCTCCAATAGGAATTTCTATCAATGTAAGCATTTTTACCCTTTTTGCATTGTTTCACATAGCCATTTTCACCTGTCAGTTTAAAAGTGTCAATTTCCAAAAACGGTTTTCTCTCTTGTTTGGGGAGGGAAGATTGCATTCAAACTCTAGACAATGGGCCTCATTAGGACCCAGGCGGAGTGGGTTTCCGCCAGCGCTAATCGCGGCGGACCCGTCCGCCGTACTACGAGTTCCCTTAGCGCCATGGAGGTTTTCTCCGCCTGGTTTTACCAGGCGGAGAAAACCATGGCGCTACGGGACCTCGTTGTTAATTACGCCACCGTATTTTACGGTGGCGTAATTAACTCCTTCCCCACTCCCATTATACCCTATGGGGCAAGAATGGGAATGGGGAAGGGCAGAATGGGGATTGGGGATTTACCGCTCCGCCGAGGTCGGAATGGGGCGGTAAATCCGCCAACCCCCATGGCGCTATCGACGGCTTTCCGCCGTGCTTCGCGGTGCATTTAGCACCGCGAAATCCGCCTGGGTCCTAATGAGGCCCAATGTCTTTCATTCCTGAATACCTGCTGCTTACTTACATCTGTGTAGGATTGCTCATTTGTACATTAAGAACTTTGCAGGGGGAAACCTTAACCTAAACGCTATCTGTTCACAAACCAAAACTGTTCTTTTTCCTGTATTTTCTATTCTGCATTATTATAAGTGAATTCAATTGCTTTACTTATTTTGAATTGTATTGTCACTGCTTGGTGATTGCTGCCCCATATAAATATATTACACGGCCACGGTAGTGGTCGTGTAGTTATGGTTAAGTGTCTGTTTCCATAGGAAGAGCACTTTTTCGGCGGCTTATAACTCCACTTCCCTTGAACGAATCCTCACCAAACTTTGCAAAAGAAGTATATGGGCCACTCTGAATTATTTTTCCAAAGTTTGAAGATGTTTGGGCCAGGGGGGGCAAAGTTATAGGGGGGGTCCCAAAACATATTTTTTTCCATAGACTGAATGGGGGAAAAACTTTGCGCACAGGTGAAACCGCTGGACGGATTTTGACAAAATCTGCGGCAGGTACAGGGGCTTGGTCCAGAAAGCGTGCTTTTGTAAAATTGGTCACCATCTGTGCAGTATGTTTCTTTATAATTATCAAAAAGTAGGTCTGAAATAATTAGTGATATCTATGTTTGCTCCGCGGTCACACTTCCCTGTTCGGTCGACGAACAAGATACCGATTGGCTAAGGGGCTGGCGTCATGACCGCGGACACGCAACGTCTCTGCCCATTGGCTGCTGCGAGACATGTTCTGCGTCAGATGGTTTGGATGCGCCTGACAATTTGGATCCGCGGAAAGCAGAGCAACAACCAGCATAAACATGCTTTTTTCATGAAACGATTTTGCTGTGTCGCAGAGCATTGGGAAAGATTCAGACAGTAAGACATGGGTGATCAATGCATCTGTTCTTCGGTCGTCATGATGTAATTTCTATGGATACCTTGACGCACAGTAAATGTGGGGTCTTATAACAATAGCACTTCAGTCCATGTAGTGGGCAGGAAATTTGTAACACTTCAGTCCATGTAGTGGACAGGAAATTTGTTACTGTTGAAAGCACACGCGTATTGGTAGGCACCATTGAAATTGATAACATGCAGTGAATGCATTATTTTTTCCAATGGCTATTATTATCTTCATTAGTACGCCAGCATGGGTGGCACATGGTACGGTGGTTGTGGCCAGGGGCTAGAGTCTTAAGATATGGGTGATCAATGCATTTGTTCTGGGGGGCGGTCGTCATGATGTAATTTCTATGGACATCTTGTACGCACAGTACACTTATACCTACTTAGTGATGTATGTTCTATGGCATAGTACGCACAGAAAATGAGGGGTCCAATAAGGCCTGCATTTCAGCCCGTGCAGTACACGGGGGAGTTGTTACATTAGTAAGGACACATGTGGTGTTAGGGAACATTGAAATTGACAACATGCCATGAATGCATTATTTTTTCTAATGGCTATTATTATATTCCTGAAAACCCTCTCCCTCGATTTCTCACCAACTGCAACTGAAACCTCTAACCGCCCGCACCCCACCTTCTCCCGGTCCAAATTCTATCATCCTAATACACGCATCCACCCACTCCCGTCCGAAACCCACCAACCTTTCTGCTCACCCACTTTTTCAATCAATCATCAACCACCCTACCCCTCTCCCTCCCCCTCTCCAGTTTCCACCCTCTTCCTCCCTTCCCCCTTGCGCTCCAGAACCGACACCATCCTCACCTACCGAAGTGAACTGCATCCTATTTAATGCCCGATCCGTAACAAAAAACAGACACTGCATCTTTGACCTCCTCGCCTCTGACAAACCAGACCTGGTTTTCATCACCGAAACTTGGTTCTCTGACGACTTCACCCCGAACGCCAATGAAGCCTTCCCCCCTGATTACTCCCTCATCCCACTTAACCGTCCCTCTAGTGGTGGAGGAATAGCATTTGTCTTCAAGTCTCACCTCCACGCCTCAATCACCGACAGCCAACCCTGCATTCCGGCCTTCGAATCACTCCTCATTAAACTATCCCTCTCCCTGTCGCTCTCACACAGCTTCCTAATAATCTACAGACCCCCTGGCTACGATAGGCAATTCTCAAACAACCTCTGCGACTCTATTGCCACCCTTCAACTAAACCATCCCAACCTCCCCCTTCTTGGAGACTTCAACATATGGCTCGACATCCCCACCAACCCTATGACACACTCTCTGGTTGACGGTCTAGACGGAATCAACCTCCAACCCCACATAAACGGCCCTACTCACTATAAAGGACACATTCTTGATGCCATCTTTAGCTCCCACAACCAGATACATCTAACCCCCCACATCCCTATCATCTGGTCCAATCATTTCATTGTTTCCTTCGCCATTCTCTCACCTGACCCCTTTCCCGTATGCGAATCCCAACCTCCAAAGCTACGCAGATGCTGGAAAAACAAACAATCGTTCCTGACCTAGCCAACGCACTCCTCCAATCTCCACCGTCCACCGGCCAACTCAATAAACAATTAACCCCCAAGGCCTTTGACTCATGGCTCAACTCCTCACTAATGCGGCTCACACCCTCTTGTAAACCATCAGCCCGCCGTGGCCTGTTCCCTAGATGGTTCACACCTGAGCTTAAAACCACTAAACAACTATATAAATACAGAGAACGCAAATGGCAGAAAGACAAATCCCAGGAGAACGGTACCACCTTGTCCCGACACCTTCACCAGTACAAGGCCGAAATCCGGAAAGCAAAAAAAGCCAACTACAACTCCCGAATCCTAAACTGCAAAAACCTCAGCAAAGAACTTCACAAAATCATCTCCGAATTCACCAAACCAGCATGCACTACGACCGTCCCGACTCCCTCTCAATCACTGTGCGACTCACTCTCTCTCCACTTTTACGCCACGGCTCTGGAAAGAACAAATGCTCTAACCACCAAACTGGCTCTCTTACATCCTACAGGCAACCCTCACCCCAATCCGACCAACCCACCGCCCGAGACCACTACGCAACCAACGTTCGAATCCTTTAGTCCAATATCACCAGACCAATTTCTCAAACTTCTCTCTGCCCGCTAACCATCCAGCTCTCACTTAGACCCTTGCCCGGCCACAACCCTCAAAGAAATATTCACTTCCACATGCGCAGGAGAACACACAAGATCCATCATAAATGACTCCTTTTCCTCGGGTATCTTTCCCGATGCGTTCAAGATGGCTCATGTCAAACCTCTATTAAAAAAACCTTCTTGCTACCCCCTCAAGCCCAAAAACTACCGCCCCATCTCAAACAGGAGGTTCCTTGCCAAACTCATTGACCGAACAAAATGCGTTTGTCGAGGCCAACAATCTCCTAGACCACGCATAATCAGGTTTCAGAGCCCGTCACAGAACCGAAACCACCCGAACCTCAATCTGGGATGACCTAAAAGTAACGGCTGACTCCGCGGGATGGGCCGCATTAATCCTTCTTGACCTATCCGCTGCCTTCAACACGATCAATCACTCAATCCTCCTTGACCGCATCCACTCCCTAGGAATTCGTGGAAGCGCTCTTAAATGGATAGCTTCATTCCTCAAAGATAGGTGCCAAATAATGATGCTCTCCACCTATTCCTCCCAAGCCCGACCAGTCGACACGGGAGTCCCACAAGGTGCATGCCTATCTGCCCTCCTGTTCAATCTCTACTTGATCACCCTCCCACCAATAATTTGCTCACACAACATCCTGTGTTGCAACTATGCTGATGAGACTCAACTAATTCTAAAACTCCTGAACTCAAACCCCAACTCCTGACCTGACCTCGCCTCCTGCCTCCTTGACATAGAGCTCTGGATGACCCAAAGCCACCTCTTGTTAAACCCCTCCAAAACTGAAATCATGGTATGTGGCAACTCCGAACTTCTTCCAGACCCACTACCCTGGCCATCCGCCATGGGCAACTCACCGACCCCCTCTAACGCAGTAAAAAACCTTGGATGCACGCTTGACTCTAACCTAACACTCTCGCGCTAAGTCAACAACGTCTCAAAGTCATGCCACTACCACGTTAAAACCCTTAGGTGCATCTTTCCGTATCTCTCCTTTCCCAACAGACTCTCCGCGGTCCCATCAATTGTTATATCAAGACTCGACTACGCAAACCCCCTCTACCTCTGACTCCACGCATACCAACTGAATAAACTTCAAAGGGCACAAAACGCTGCAGCCAAACTGCTATTTGTGCTATGCCCTAGAGACCACATCTCCCCGGCCCTTAAGACTCTGCACTGGCTTCCAGTCGCCCGAAGGGTGACCTTCAAAACCTTATGCATCTCCCATCGAGCAGTGCATAAAACCGGACCTCAATATCTTCAAAACAAGCTAAAACCCTATCACCCTCAACGCACTCTAAGATCAAGCTCCGCCGGCCTCTTAGTCATCCCTAAGACAAACTCAGTCGGGTTAGGCGGATCATCATTCTCAGCCTTGGCCCCCACTCTGTGGAACGCACTCCCACACTACATCCACCTTACTGAGGATCTAATGTCTTTCCGCAAACTGCTGAAAACCTGGCTCTTCCCCTAGAACCGATCCGTACGCGAAATGACCCAAACAGAATAAAAGCACCTCAATGACACCAACCCAACAAACTACAAGATGTGAGAAATCGACATCTAATAACCACTAATATAAGCTGAAAAGACAAACAGAATAGAACGAGTAAAGTAGAGCAAAGCAGTGAAGTGAATAATAAGAATAAATCATACTAAAACAGATTTAAATCAATGAAATGGATATAATGCATGATGAATGAATGGAGTGAATGGAGTGGATGAAATCGTTAGAACCGACGAAACATGTGAAAAGGATGAATGCGCTGAGCGGATGAATGCGGTGAGCAGATGAGTGTGTAGATCGGATTAGTGTGTAGATATGAGGAGTGTATAGAACGGATGAATATGTTGAACGGATGAGTGTGTAGAGCGGCTGGATGTGCAGAATGGATGAATGCGTAGAGCAGATAAGTGCGTAAGTACAGAGTTGTGCATAGAATGCAGACGTGCATAGAGCAGATGAGTGTGTAGACCGAGTGACTGTGAAAGAATGTGTAGAACGCTGAGAAGAGGAGTGTGTAGAGCGGATGAGTGTGTAGAGCGGATGAGTGTGCAGAGCGGATGAGTGTGCAGAGCGGATGAGTTTATAGAGCGGATGAGTGTAGAGATGAATATGTAGAACGGGATATTGCTGTTAAATGCCCGGGAAGGATGGGTGCGTAGAGGGGATGGGTGCGTAGAGGAGATGGGTGCGTAGAGGGGATGGGTGCGTAGAGGGGATCGGTGCGTAGAGGGATGGGTGCGTAGAGGGATGGGTGCGTAGAGGGGATGGGTGCGTAGAAGGGATGGGTGCGTGGAGGGGGTGGGTGCGTAGAGGGGATGGGTGCGTAGAGGGAATGGATGCGTAGAGGGATGAGTGTGTAGAGGGGATGGGTGCGTAGAGGGGATGGGTGCGTAGATGGGATGGGTACGTAGAGGGGATGGGTACGTACAGGGGATGGGTGCGTAGAACGGATGGATGCATAGGAGGGATGGGTGCGTAGAGGGGATGGGTGCGTAGAGGGGATGGGTGCGTAGAGGAGATGAATGCATAGTGCGTGTAAGGGCGTAAGGCGATGGAGTGCCTGGAGAGAAAGAGTGCCTGGAGCGAAGGAATGCAGTACCACAAGCAAAGGAGTGCCTGGAACAAACCGACATGCCATGTAGAGCAGACGAGTTGCGTAGAACGGATGATGACATTGGGCTTGCGTGGTCCAGACTCGTGATTGCGGGGCAGTCTGGAGCGCGGGACGGACTAGATCGCGCAGAGCGAACTGGAATGCATGAGTGCGTGGAGCGGACCGGAATGTTGGGAACAGACTGGGTGCATGGAGTGGATTGGGTGCATGGAGCGGATGTTGTGAAGTACAAAGGATAGTTGGAATGCTGAAAACGTTCAAATGATCACATAACCCACCATACGCTTACTCTCTCCTTTACACCACCACTCAACTAGAACACAGAGATACTATAACACCATTCGGTATAACTGTTCTCATACCTACAACCGCCACATACTCCACATCACTCTATGTAAACACTGCTGGTTTCACACCCGCAGCCAGGCGTACTCCTCAGGCCTAACGCAGGCACATCCGGTCTGGATAAATCCTGCCAGAACGAACACATATTCCTGACCCCTCAATCACCACACCTATCGCTAAGAAGCAGCTATTACACGCTCAAGCTGCAGACATACCTGGTGCTCACACGCACCTTTGACTCTCCCTACTCCCTCTACTGATCTGAACTTCAGTTCCCAAAGGCGATCAACCTACCAGCGCCTTCAGACCATACCAATGGTATATAAGGCGCTATATAAATGCAAAATAACATAACATACCATTCATTAGTACATAGCCATGGGTGGCACATGCTACGGTGGTTGTGGCCAGGGCCTAGAGTCTTGGATGCATGGCCGTCGGCCGAAGGCCTTACTTCCAAGACTCTAGGCCCTGGCCACAACCACCGCTTTATGTGCTACCCATGCATAGACCCGTAGTGCTGCATTTTGATTGGCAAGTTGTGGGGAGTGTGTGCAGTGTTGGGTGCATGGCCATATGCCATGCACCCAAGAACAAAGTGGTAAATATTAGACGTGGAAGACACTGCACACCCATCCCATGTAAGATCCACAGACATACAACTAGGAGCGAAGCCTCTGGGCAGATGCACTGAAGGATAACACACCTACAGAATAACCCCCCACGACCACACATCACTGAGGTTGTTGTGGGGAGACCCTGCACTCTTGGGTGCAGATCCGAAGGCCATGCACCCAATAATAAACTTATACCTACTTAATGACGTATGTCCTATGGGCTCCTTGTACGCACAGAAAATGAGGGGTCCAATAAGGCCAGTATTTCAGCCCGTGCAGTGCACGGGGGAGTTGTTACATTTGTAAGGACACGTGTGGTGTTAGGGAACATTGAAATTGACAACATGCTGTGAATGCATTATTTTTTCCAATGGCTATTATTATATTCATTAGTACGGCGCTATGGGTGGCACATGCTACGGTGGTTGTGGCCAGGGCCTAGAGTCTTGGATGCATGGCCGTCGGCCGAAGGCCGAAGGCCTTACTTCCAAGACTGTAGGCCCTGGCCACAACCACCGCCTCATGTGCCACCCATGCATACACCCGCAGTGTTGCGTTTTGATTGGCAAGTTGTGGGGAGTGCGTGCAGTGTCTGTGATGAAAGAAAAAGGTGTGTCAGTGTTTGCATTTTTTTTTTAATTTACTACATTGCATAATAGACAGTTAACTTTTTTTTTTTACCCTCATATTTAGTTTACAAACCAGTGTACTTTGCATTGCGCTCAGTTTCAGTGTTTGCTTTTCTAATCCTTGGGTCTGGGGAAAAAAATCCTTGTCGGATAAAAAAAAAAACTTCATTTCCTATGGTACTAACTACTTCATTTTTTCCTTTCAGTGTTTTCTTCATCTTTCTGATCAATGTTATGTTCGTTGCCTTCCTGTCCATTTTTAACAACAGTTAGATACCTGTAGGCGTATTCTAACTGTGCATTTGTTCCTACAGATTTGTGATACTCATTCATTTGTGTCGTTGTTATATCCTGTTTCCTTCATCTTTCCCATTAATGTTTTCTTTGTTGCCTTCCTGCCGATTTTTAACAACAGTTAGATACCTATAGGCGTATTCTACATGTGCATTTGTTTCCAACAATCTGTGATAATCATTTATTTGTGTCATTCTTCCATCCTGTTGGGTAGTTAGATACCTGTGGGCGTATTCTAACTGTTTGTAGTCTTTCACATACTTTGTTGACAATCTTGAAGTACACATTATTTCGTAAATTTTGGCTTCAAGAACATTAAATATGCATTTGTGAGGTTAGCTGGCAACCTCTGCTTTAGAGTAATGGTGCTATCATTACATTCAAACCATCCAGAATTCTTTTTAATGTATGCAGTGTAGTGTCCTGCATTGGTTGTAGCTCCTGCATGGTAGATTATTCCTACTGTTGTAAAGGTTTTCTTTCCAAGTGACACTTGACCGTGTGTGAATCCAGTCAGTTTGCAGTTGTTTTTGGTGCCATCTGCATTATAACGTAGAAGCATAAGTATTACGTAGGCACTATGTGATTGTATCAGTAAGGTGGAGCGATTGTCTGAATTGCAAATACTACATAATCTGCCATGGTTTGCATTTTGTACAAGTTGCTGAAATGGAATGCTCTCACTATTTGGTATGGAAACATACACAAATCGCTCATTTGGGATTTCTTCCTGTATCACTTTGCTACATAGAGCGCATGAATGTTTCCACATGTGCGAAATTTGGAAGATTTCATTTACAGGTATGCTTTTGTTTTCCAATACTAATAGTATGTACATTAGAAATTCTTGTGAATCTTCTTGTGAGTTCATAGTGAATCTCACCATTCCAGCACAGTCGTCCAATTGTTGCCTTACTCCATGAACACTGTATGTGTTGTCTGGATTGCTTGTTGCATTTCTATGCAGCACTAACATTTGCAAACACAATTAGTCTGTACTGTGCAGGTAAATATTGTTAACAATTGGTTTCAATTGAAATAGAATATTCATTGCTACATTTGTATAGCAACTAACCCCACTTTCATTTGTAAATTTGAATGGGCCAGCAAGTTCTGCATCTGAGTCCCTTTTTTGGTTTTTCTGTTGCTTCTTTGCCGATGTGCCTGGTTTACATTCCCTAATAGGTTCTTCTATGTTTGCGGCAATTGATGAAACCCTAGCTTCTTTTCTTTTCTTTGCGGAATTTGCTTTTGCATTCTGTTGCATTTCTGTTTCATTTACTTTTCTTTTACCACGTTTCACTTTATCTGGAACAGGGTATTGTTTCAGATGAGGGGTGTACAGTGAACGCAATCTATTGTATTCTAGAATGCAAGGAATATCACTTTGACTTTACTTGAATCAAAGTTTATTAGCAATAGACCGTCAAGTGTATGTAAGCGTGTTAATGCTACGTAGCTCATGCCTTCCTTAAACACTGTGTTTCCTATATCTACCAATGCTTTCTCTAGGGTAAGACCTTGGGATTTATGAATGGTAACTGCATATGCAAGAGTAAGAGAAAATTGCTCTCTACGTACATACATGTCTTTGAAGAGAAGACATCGAGCAATTGAGCGCCCTATCCTTTTCACTTCTGAAACTTTATCAAAGCGAATATTTACAAACTGAATGTTGCTATCACGTGGGTATGATTGAAAGCCAACAACTCTGCCCAGTGCTCCATTAACTAGCCCTTGCTCTACATCAAGGTTACGTTTAAGCATTACTCTACAATTTAATGATAGTTTCAATATTTTTTCCAACCCAGCTGGGTTGGAGATTGAATTTTCTAAACTATTTAGTGTTGTTGTGGCTTGCTCACACATGGGTACTGTCATACCATGTACGTTTAGTTTGTCTGTGGCGCTAATTTCTATTATTGCTTGCATTTCTTTCTTTAACATTGTTTCATTGAATTTGAAACAGCTTGCAAGAGTTGGCATTAAGACCATACAATTGACATTTTTGTGCACTATTTGTTCCATAACATAAGTTGCACATGCATTATCACCATAAAGTGCATGTAAATGCCGGTTTTTCAATACAGCTTGTACTTCTTGTGATAATACACCAACTCTAATACTTTTTAAGATGTTGGCATAAGTGAGATCTGCAGATTGCCTCATGTTCTCAGTTAATTCTCTGTATTGGAAATGTTGCCAAAGGTTAACATTACCTATTCTACCAACAGTTTTCCGGCAGAGTTTGTGGCCTAAGGTTTTAAAAATTGGTTCACCTTTCACTGGTGTCAATTGTAGAAGATCTCCGAAAATGATAATGTGTTTCCCTGCAAAGAGTTCTTTGTTATTATTTGTAAGTACCTCTTGCAATCTGAGATGAATCAAAGCCAACATTAGGTTGGAGACCATGCTCACTTCATCTATTACTAGCATTTTCATGTGTTTCAATACTCTGTGTAATTCCATTGCAGCTTCTGCAGAAAGTTTGTAGTAGTCTCATTTATTTTGATGCTCTACTGGAAGCAGTAGTAATCGGTGTAAAGTCACGCCGCCTATGTTGTAGGCAGCTAAACCTGTGGGGGCTGTTATAACAGCTGACAGTTTGTTGTTTGTCAATCGTTGAAGGAACTTGCTGATGATTTTGATTAAGAATGTTTTCCCTGATCCAGCTTCACCACTGACGTACAGCAGTATAGGTTTGTAATTTTGGCAGGTACATTCTTTATTTTCGTGTTTTACACCATGTACAATTTGTTTTGTTACGTCTTCAAAAATGGTCGCTGATCATTGTTAAGTTTTGCTTGTTGTACAGTTAAGTCTTCTGTATCTTCTTGAAACTGATACATGGTGTTTTCTACTTCTGCCATAGCTACTTCAGCCTCCTTTGCTATTAGTGGTTGTCCTAATGGTTCTTGACTTCCTGTTACAGAAGGTTGACTACTGTCGGAAGAGTCTTTATCTAGTTGGGCCTGAAGTTCTTCTTCCTGTTGCTGCTCATTGTGAAACATTGTTTTGTACTGGGTAAAGTTCACATTGGTGATAGTGCTTTCATTTGCTTCATAGGCTGGAAGTCTTGGATACTTTACCGCCTATACTGTGTGACATGGAACAGATACCTACTTGGAGAAGTAAACCCTTTTTCTGAGAAGTAGGAACATACCATGTTTGGATAGAGTGACACTTGGATCATGTGTTTATAATAATATGGACAGAAGATAGAGGAAACAAGGCATCTATTTCTATAGTAATTGGAATTTTGCCAGTACGAGAACCAATCAAGGTTAGAGAAGACTCCAGGATATTGAGCTCTCGAGTTAGAGAGGGTACATCGTCTTTGCAAGAAGACGGAGGTTTGGTAATACAGTTTCATCTTGAATAGAATCAACACAAGATACTTCATACCCCTGAAGAATGTCCTACATTGTTATGCTAATGGAACAGAAACTTGTACAAGTTGGGAATCTACAAATTCAAAATACGCAATAGCCATTAACATCTAAGGCTAAGGGATCTCAGTGTAATTAGACTACACGGGTTGACCCAAGATTGAATTTATGAATAGAACCCATTTAGGTTGATTCACTTGTGTGGTTTTACAATTGATTGATTGTTTTACAGAATATGATCATTTTTTATGATGATTTTTTTAATGATTTCATATGACAAATAAAATTTGTATTTTTTGAGTATCATAGTATTACTTAACCACCAGATAGGATACCCATGTGTGTTTGGCACCTTTTAAGGAATTGAACTTCTTTTTGTAGATGACAGCTGTTTTTTGTGACACTTTTTGATGGAAGAGGTACAGTTTCGGTAGTTGAGACTTTCTTTATTATGTTACCCAACTGCATTAGCTGGTTTGTACCAAGATTCTCTACAAACTCTACAACAGGTGGATGCTTACATTGGACACCTTTATTTTTCTTTGCTCTAATTCTGCGTTCCTTTCTGCAGAGTTGATTTTTGGTGGACATTCATTGGTGTCTGTTGAGAAAAAATATATACTTTGGTCTGTTGTCCAATGTATGTGTGCAGTGTGCATGTGTGCATAAGTCTGATGGGGAAGCTCTTCGTCCTGGTGTGTCAACGTACAGTGAACTCTAACAATCATTTGGTTTACTGTTTGTTTACTTCTACAATGTGCTTCAGATGAGAGTACAAAGTGGCCTACTTGTGACGAGAACCATTATTAATAACCGAAATGCCAAAAACTTGCTACAGCAACTTCTTTTCACAATCTAACCTTCTAAGGATTACCTATGTTATTTCAGTACCAAACACACAGAGATTTGTCAGCCATACTGCCTGTTATTCTTTGTTCAATAAATGGATATTTGTAGGTAGAACGGTTTACAAATCAATGCTTGCTTTGGTGCCCAAAATAAACAAATAACCCATGCAGCCTCTTTAAGGAGTAGTTACAATATAAAGGTTTTACTGTACTTACTTTTTTGTGCAAGATGACCAGGTTTCTTCGCATATGTTGTCTGCAGTGTAGATGCTGTTGATTCTCAGGAGAGTAGTCTTCACTGTGAATTAAAAAAACAAATCAATTACTTTGTGTGTTTGCAGCAGTGATGATACTGCAGACATTACTTGTGCTTCTTTCGTCAGAGGATTGAACTTTCATATTTCAACCCAGTGCACGTGCACATTTCACTTCACTCTGTGCAGTCTTTGCATAGTACTTGGAATATGGTACTTGAAAGTCCTTCAAAATAACTAAATCTTTTAAGGGTATGGAAATGCCTTGTTCTTTACAAAGTGTACTATGCATAGGAGAGAGGTTTGTAAGTGATGGGAAAACATTTTTTACTTGTTAATGAAAAGCACGATGTCCTCAGAAGGAAATGTCAGCACTACAATCGGGAGCGCTTACTATTCTCATACGATCACATTCCAAGTAGCATTACTGCAGGCCGTACAGAGTACAGAACTCCGACATTTTCACATACAAAATTGAGGTCTGCCCTAAATAGGCATGCTTGCAACGTATGTACAGGTTATGTGGAAGACAGTAAGCAGTCGTGCGATTTGTGAATGACAAATCGGCAATCTTGCACTTTAAAGGGGGAGCGTTGTTATGTATTCCCTATGGACATTTAGCGGCATTATTTTGTCTAATTTAAATCATAAGGCTTCCACATGTTCTATGATTAAAATATGCATACCTGTACTCTATACTGATGCATGTGGACATGTATGGAGCTGTACGTAGAAGTTCACAATCCTTGCACAGTAGCTTGTGAAGTAGGTGCTTTGCAATGGTATGCAACTTCCATTCAGAATCATCGACAGTAATTTTGAAGTGCGCAATGTTGATGACGGAGTTAAAATTAGCGACGTTCTATGTGATTGGTGGATGATTGTGTAAGAGTTACGTGCCGCATGTAGGCAACACTTGTCCGCTGGTAGGGCATGTCACATACGGGTTTCTACAGCAAATCCTGCATGGAAAGGCGACTGTAGGCATCAGCCAATCAGATGTTCACATTACTCTTTTGTGTGGAAAGACGGTGCGCACACTGAAGATGGCAGAGGTGGAGAGGGTCAGGGTTTTGATGCTTGGAGACATTTTTGTGCAAGGCTTACAACACTATGCCAAGAATGGGCATTTGGCACACCATTTCGATGTGCGAGGAGTGGAGGTGGTGTGGAGCGCTGCCACTGATGCCAATGCGGCGGCAATTCTGCAAGTTTGTAGAGCCATGCCTAGAATGACCACTCCTCATGTGGTAATTTTGCACTACGGTGCTTGCCATTTGGGATACCTGACTTCACGTACTTTGTTGGCAGATTTGGCACAGTTGGCTGAAGCACTCATGTCCATCTTCGCAACAACGAAAGTCATTTTTTCTGCTTTACTCCCGAGAGTACAATGGGACAACACTTCTGTTTTCTGCCCAGATCAAAGCATTGGGAGGTTTATCATCAATCGCGGCATGCGTGCATTCATGCTACGAGTTGGTATGTTTTTTTGTAGCCACGATAACATTGCTCCAAGCAATGCGCATTACTTTGAAGGAGATGGTGTTGTGCTATCTTCGTTGGGAAATGCGATGTTCTTTTGGAACGTAAGGCTTTCTTTAGAGAAGGTTCTGTAATGTTGGCAAGAGTAAAGCAAGGACAAAAACAGATATAAAATACCAGATGTCTGTACAGTATCTGGCCAAAAATAAAAAAGAACGGCTGTTTTCAGAGCCTACCTTAAAGGGGAAAAAGGGGAATAGTACTTTAATGTACTGTCGTCACGCCCTGATCCTGTACATGTCCGCGAACATGGCGCTAGTTAGCAGCCAGCACATATCACCACTGGGGATTCAAGGGTGGAGCCGCATGTAAATGAGAATGAGCGAAGCTAGGGATTGGTCCATAAAGTTCAGTAGGTGTGTTCTGACCGACATACTTTAGTAAGACCGTCTTCTCCCTCACTGGAGACCACACAGCCATGGCTTTCGATGCTCGAAAACAGATTATCTGGATTTTTGGAGACCCATGGATACATTGGTTGAAGGTGCATGCAGAAAGCTGCAGTTTATCTACAAATCTCGGATTTCTAAATGCGGAAGTGTACTGGCATGGCGTGCGTGGCGTGAGATGGCTGGACTTGGTACCTCTTTGTGTTACTTTAATGACATAGCGTCCTCCAGATATACTGATCATTCATTGTGGATGAAACAGTTTAGGCCATGTATCTGGAATTTCTTTGCAATTTGCAATGAAGGAAGGACTCGTGAAGCTCATGGACATGTTTCCAAATTGTCAAATACTTTTTTCCCATATTGCCCAAAGACAAATATGGCTGCGTTCTTCTGCATTTGGTCCACAAATGGAGAAAGCGAGACGCAATGTGAATAAGGCTGTGTGTGAATTTTTAAGAAATGTTGGCATGTCCTCTTTCCACAATGAAAACATTTTGTTTCGCAGCACTTTCATTTTCCGCAGAGATGGAGTCCACCTCACATATGCTGGCAATCAGATTTTTCTTCGCAATGTACAAAATGCATTGCAACCTCTTTTGCAATCACACTAACCTATCTGACAATCCGTTTTCCCCAATCCACTGTTTTTGACACACACAACATACCACCGAAAGGCTCTTTTCAGAGCCGCCACTCACTCCCAACGTACACTTTATTGCGTTTGCTCCGCTTGCACCCTCCCTTTTTTCCTCTATGACAGTCCGGAAACTTTTTCAGAACTTCGCAGGGGTCTACGGCCGTCACTTCATAGTTCTATTGTTATACTGAGAAAGGCAGCTCTGAAAAGAGCCTTTTCGGTAATTTTTGCTGTTTTTACATTCATTGCTTAATAGCACACGGCACACTAGGAGAAGAGGCGAAAGGAGGGTAAGGAAGGGACACCAGCCACGGGGATAAAAAAGGGCAGCTGAACAGAGAAATATTTAGGGTGAGCTTTATTTAGGTAAGGAGCAGATCTTCTGGTGCTCAGTGACTGGAGCCTCAAAATCACTTCGAAAACTCTCCCCCCTGCAGAGTAATGTGTCACAATACGTGCACACTACTGTCACCTTTGAAAGGTAAGGGTCAACAGCATTGCGAATGGCTCGTGAGGCAGCTTGAGGGAGGCACTCCCCCACAGGAGTGTCTCTTGTGGTGGGAAGATTGGATACCGAGGATGCTGTGGAGGAACTCAAACGACTACGCTCCTCACATGGCACCACCTTGCGAATGTCCGCAGTGTGGAACGAAGTGGTTGTCGTACCAAAACTATAGGCTCTAAATCTCCCGCGACTCAACACCACCTCGCACTGGTTACACTTCACTAGGTTTGCACGTGCTTTTGGTACTTTCCCATAAACGGAAAACAACCGCCACACCCACGACTCCCGCCGAGTGCTCCTAGTGCGGAGTTCCTCCACTTCATTCTCTTCCGCCTCTTCTTCCTCGATCTCTACATCCTCACCCATATATCTCTCTGCAGGCCCTTGGTGAGGTGGTGGTGTTGGCGGGTTTGGGGGTGGTGCAGAGGCTAAAGACCCAACAGCAGCCAATGAAGCCATACCGATTAGTTTCCTTTTGGTCACTACAGCAGTAAAGGCAACACATCTCAATCTGCTATAACTAGAAGGACACTGAAGATGCACTCGGGGGTGTGGCCTTTTGTAGGGGTGCAGGGGTGTGCTTCGTGATCGTCTTCATCCCTACAAAATGGTACACAAATTTTACACAGCAAGTCCTGAGGTGGCTTATTGTTTGGTATGTGTGAAATAACATTTTTACACTCTACATTACTTTGCCTTGAGTCTACAAGTTCATTTGTATTGTTGCGGAAGCACGCCAACCACAGAAGTTAGTCCCCACGCTCAGCGTAGGTGCAGTCATATGATGATGTCCTCAACACATCCACCCCAGTAATGAAAGTCCCCTGGACAGCAAATGCAAAAAATGAAATCTGCGCATGCGCACAAGTGTCCTACGGACAGTGTGCGGGTTCTCAAACTACTTCAAAGTGCGACACAAGTGAGACGGTAGTTCGGAACAGGTGCGATGTTCGCAATACTTACGTTTCTACTGCGCATGTGCACGCATGCTATGTTTACTTTACGGACAGTTCCAGTGTCCTTAGGACAACTCCATTTTGTTTGCCTACAAACTTGCAAGCCACCGTGCCTGTTCTACGGACAGCACCATTTTGGCTGTGCCCGATACGGACCGCTATACTGTCCTTCACACTCCCATTTTCCTCATTTACATCCATTCCGGACATCTGGTGTGTTCTCCGAACATATATCATCTCGTTTCCAAGAGGTACGCCGAGGTAGTATATCCTTTGGACACCCTTTTCTGTTTATGTACGCACAATTTCAACAGATGGTGCAGTCACACATCACATCCGTCTTAATTGACATTAGACAGCACCCACATTCCATTCCTTGCGAATAGGTCGAACAGGCGCGCTGTTCGCGAACATTTTACGTCTTTTAAAAAAATAATTCTACACACAAACTCTTTCTCTACAACTACTGTACAAAAACATTTCAAACACACACACACACACATCAATCTAAAGAAATAGCGGGGGAAGCAGACACTGAAACAAATATGGGGGAATTAGGATTCAACACGGGCTGGTTATGAGGAGAAGATTTGTGAGGGGAAGAAGGGATGGATATTTCGTCAAAACATCTATTTTCCTGTTCAAGGTTTGTGGATGGTTCACTAGGGAATGGAGAAGCAGGGCAGGTGCAGGTGGGGCAATGATAACAAACGTTTCCTCTCACACAGTCCTCCACAAACTCCTCTAAACTTTGAAAATTGTCGTTCAATAGGTCCATTTTCTGCTCTATCCTTTTTATCTTGTCTTCTTCTATCTCGTTTGTTGCCCTTTCTTCTGTTCTTTCCTGGTCTGTTCAAAAAGAAAATACATAAGTTGAATGCCTCTAAAATACTGGTCACTATTTTGCATATGCAGAGCACTCTGTACCATTATTGTTGCTGTCTCCAGACATTTCCTCATGTGGGAAATACTCCTCCAGCCACTCCAAAGTACTAGCAATTTCTGAGTCAAAACAACAGAAAGAAATTATTTCTGCACCACATACTACAAAAAAACATCACCCATATAAAAAAAAATTACCTGCACTCACTCTTGCTGTAATGTCCCTTCGTCCTACTGCGTCCGTCCACTGTCTTTCCGGGCTGCCAAGTTTCTGTGAAGTGATTACGCTGGAGGCATCCTTTCTTTTTTGTGGTACCATCCACTTTATTCTACATGGTTATTAAATGTGTTGTTTTCTTTTCCCAGCTTCAGGTTTCCATATTTACTTATTACTACTTATAATATCTTTATGTCCTTCTTCTACCTTGCACATTTTTTGTGTAAGACAATAGTACATTTTCGGCTATCCCCCGCCTCTTTGGGTAATGTTGATCCTGTCCAACCCCGTCCGCAAATAGGCGCTCAGTCCGTTCCTTTCCAATATCAATAGGGAGGGGGTTCTGTATGTTCTATGTTAAATGTATGTCAAGTACGTAGATTATACTACATATCTCTCAAAATCACATGATTACAGTGTATATTCTGCTCAACGACTTCATTGCCACAATTTCATGCTTAAGTTCCACCATCCAAAAACCTATACAATTCCCTACAAAAAAACTTTGTTACGTGGACGTTATCGTTAAATTGCCCTCCCAAAAACCAGTGAAATTCACTACAAAAAAACTTTGTTGAGGGGACATTATGGTTAAGTTGCCTTCCCAAAAACCAGTGAAATTCACTACAAAAAAACTTTGTTGAGTGGACATTATGGTTAAGTTGCCCTAACAAAAACCTGTACACTTCAGTAAAAAAAACTTTCCTCCTCCCCTTTATGCTTCAAATTAAAACCGAAAAACCCCTGAAATTTGCCAGTTATGGTAAAGTAAACCCCCAACCCTGCCACCACCCCTGTGCACTGCTAACACTAACACCCAGACCATGAAAGATGTCATCTCAAATGTGAATGCTGACATCAATGACATCACTTGTTTAGCCCCTTTCTTTTCCTTCCCTGCCATACATACATATGTGCATTCAGTAAAAAAAAATCACTAAAGGAATGTTATACTTCACAGTGCAACCAAACACCACTGCACATTCCCCCATTATAGTAAGCTAAGCAACCATAACTCGCACCATCTACGTGCATTGCTAAGACTAACACCCAGGACATCAAAGATGACATCACAAATATCATTGATGACATCACTGATGACATCACATGTGAAAATAATATCCCTAAAAAGTCCCTGCCTACAAGGGGTTATTTCTATTATGTTGGTAGCAAGATGTCAGGGGTGATTGTGTAATGTTACACATGTAATAACTAGCTCACAAATGTACACTTAATACACACTTGTGCTAAAACAAACAATACATATGCCGACCCAATGCATCTAACTGAGCGGCACATACAGGGAAACTGAAGTAGGGTAGAAAGAACTAGCAGCATCCCACAGTTTATCTTCCTGTATAGAAATGAATTGTGTGTTTGAGGCCTGCCATTGCCCCATGCATGTGCATAATGAGCTGACACCAGGCCCTAAGGAAAGTACTTTAAAAACACACGACAAGGGTAACGTTTTGCTATGCAGCGCCTTTTCAATTTTCATATATCGTGCTGGTCAGTGAATAAAACCACCTAGCCTACATTTTTCAATGCACCAAAATAAGTGAGGCACACATGTGATGTCATCAGTGATGTCATCAATGATATTTGTGATGTCATCTTTGATGACTTTACCATAACTGGCGAATTTCAGAGGTTTTTCGGTTTTAATTTGAAGCATAAAGGGGAGGAGGAAAGTTTTGTTTTAGTGAAGTGTACAGGTTTTTGTTAGGGCAACTTAACCATAACGTCCCCTCAACAAAGTTTTTTTTGTAGTGTATATATATATATATATATATATATATATATATATATATATATATATATATATATATATATATATATATATATATATATCAAAATGTATGTGTGATTTGAATATTAAATAAATAAATACATCTTTACCTTTACAAACTAGCCCGATTCCTGGTCCAGTGTGACCTGGGGGGTATTTTGAGATGGGTGTGATATGAGTGGTATATCATTCAGAATATTGAACCTATAGACACAAAAAAATAAGTATTTCATTTGCGCACTACATGCTAGGCTAGACCCAGGTGTGTGCCTGATTGAAATCCTTAACAGATAAGAGTATTGTCTTGGGTTGGTATAGTTTTTTCCTTTTCATTTTTTCTAGACATATTCATATGGTACATCTAAGGAGCATTTCGCTTTCGTAGAGATTTCTTTAAGATCTGATGGTTGACATTTCTTGAACGCCTGTATATTAGACTGCTTGAACAATTATTCTTATTTCCTGACCCAAAGAAACCAATGTGTCCTTTCCTTCTATCTAACTACCAACAGCTCTTACAGTGGCATTTCTCTCCTCCGCTTTTCCATGTTTCATGTGACAATTATGATTTTTTCCCATCTTTCTTTTTTGAACAATTGTCTAAAACCTTCTTGCTGTGGTTTATCCTCTTAGAATATTTACTGTTGTATTTCACTCAGGTCCCCCAAAATATTCTTTCTAAAATCAGAATTGGCTCATGCCAAGTTGAGTAGTTGTCAATCCTTTCCCAGGGTGTTAAAGGGTTATTTACCTTCTGAGTGTCCAATTCCCCAGGGCCCATAATGCAGGAAGAAGAAAACTATTCCTTGGGATTTATATGTAGGACGTATATTTACACTTTAAGAGCAAAACAAGCCTACATTTTTGGGACATGTTTAAACGCATTAAGGGCACTCACTGGGTTAATGGTGTAGGTGTATCTCTCATGAATACAAAAAAGGTAGCAGGCGCCCCTCTCTCGAAAGAACAAGGCATGATAACCTGTTCAGTGGTTAATAACCACATTGAGAGTTCGCAGCCATTGCTTTTTGCTCACTGTACCTTCACAGATGGGAAATATCCATTTGCATATCAGTCTTTGTCCCACCCACGAGGGCAGTCCAGCACCGAAATGCTATGGCAATTCCTCTCTGAACAAGAGTACCATCAGCAACCCCATACACGTGTTTCAGCCTTGTTGGGCATCATCAGTGAGGTGAAGCTGAGCCTCTCTAAGCACAGTGAGCAGGGAGTCCACGTCTGGTTGCCCCCAGGTAACCTAGGGTGACCAACCCCAAGTTCCTTTCAAAAATACAAAAAAAGGTAGCAGGCGCCCCTCTCTCGAAAGAACAAGGCATGATAACCTGTTCAGTGGTTAATAACCACATTGAGAGTTCGCAGCCATTGCTTTTTGCTCACTGTACCTTCACAGATGGGAAATATCCATTTGCATATCAGTCTTTGTCCCACCCACGAGGGCAGTCCAGCACCGAAATGCTATGGCAATTCCTCTCTGAACAAGAGTACCATCAGCAACCCCATACACGTGTTTCAGCCTTGTTGGGCATCATCAGTGAGGTGAAGCTGAGCCTCTCTAAGCACAGTGAGCAGGGAGTCCACGTCTGGTTGCCCCCAGGTAACCTAGGGTGACCAACCCCAAGTTCCTTTCAAAAATACAAAAAAGGTAGCAGGCGCCCCTCTCTCGAAAGAACAAGGCATGATAACCTGTTCAGTGGTTAATAACCACATTGAGAGTTCGCAGCCATTGCTTTTTGCTCACTGTACCTTCACAGATGGGAAATATCCATTCGCATATCAGTCTTTGTCCCACCCACGAGGGCAGTCCAGCACCGAAATGCTATGGCAATTCCTCTCTGAACAAGAGTACCTCATGAGTTGGTTTTTGCCATAGATGTGCGTGATGTTGCAATCAGAATCTTTCTGTGGGGATTTAAGGACAGGTCAGTCATAGGCCCCTGGGGAATTGGACACTCAAAAGGCTTTTGGTGGATGGTCAAAGTCCAATGTCTTTATATTGGCTCATATGGCTCAAGCGGCTGATAGCCCAACTCAGCAATCAACTTTCTAATGGTCTCTTTGATATTGTCTTTGCATACTACCAAGTTCTTTATGCCTCTCCGCCCAATTCAATTATGTTTTTCCTCCACGTACTCCTTTGTTCATGTTTGTCTTTATGGAGTTTTATAGAGAATTCTTACACCCAGAGGTTTCTTGGTGCTAAACCGATCTGCAACTGAGTGAAGCAAAAGAAGTCAGGTACCCTGAGAGCAACACAGTCAGGTTTGCGTGGCTCTTCTCAAGTCAAAGCTGATGATAATCGAGTGGACGGCTACTGGCACTGAGATCCAGAGAAAACAGAGCTACCAAGTCTTCCTGTGAATTGCGGGGACCCGGAAAACCGAAGGAGAGCTAGAACACAGGTGATGGAGTAGGGTGTAAGAATGAAGCTTTTCCAGTAGTACAGCAGGACCGAATCATAAAAATTCTATGAACCGCTCAGAGTGTCTTAAAGTGGATACGCTGTTGGAAACGAGGCCATGGTAATTAAAAGTAGGTATAGCACACCTTGCAGGCACAGCTGAGCCGCGGGCCTCAGAATTCCGAAGAACCTGAAGTCCCTCAATAAGATAAGCAGCACTGACTAAATAGTTGCTGTGACCACGTTGAACTGCCTAGTAGATAGATAAGGAAAATTATTCCATGGGATTTGCAGATGATGAAAACAAAAACAAGGAACAGCTTTGACAAGAGGCATCAAGGACAAATCAGCAATGTAAATGCTCAGACCCTTACCCTTTCTACGACTGTCTCTGGGTGATTTTGGAATGTGAATGGGCTGCATGACCCCTTGGAGATGGTCAGTTATTTTGCATTCATTCAGGAGCTTGGCAAGAATGATGGGTGTTGGAGTAGTGGGAGGGCCTAGCCACTAGCCGTCGTTAAAGGGAGAAGTAGAAGGAGTATCACCTGGAGCTGCCCCTGACTGGGTTCTTGTACATTGTATCTTTCCTTGCATAGCAAGAATGGAAGTAAATCATGGACAGGTGTATGATGCTTCTATTGTATGTACAAGCAATATTGGGGTGGAGGAACAGAAATGTGTTTTCTATGCCATTTGACTGAGTCACTGTACCCTGCCTGCCCTATATGACCCGGATTCTCTTTCGGATGTTCTCTATCATTTCTTTAATTTCACCTTTAGTCAGCTACTTTCTGCTTTTACGACTCAATAGTATAGTTAGGTTATTTTCTGCTTACAAAAAGGTTGTGTTGTATAGTTAAATTGAGTAAAACAGCTTAATCAATCACAGTGTCCAATACTCTTTAAGTAGGGGGCCTATCTCATAACAAATTCAAGGTACAAATATGGGAAATGTCCAATATGTGAGTAAAGATCTTTAATTCACGTACAGCCGACACGTGTTTCGACCATCAGGTCGTTCTCAAGGCCAAATTGTTGGTGAGGGTTAATCCCTGATGACTCATCAGGGATCTTTCCTGTAGGTTGCTGATGGCTGCCACCACTCACAGGTTCAAATGCCTGTGTTCTCCACTAAGTTGGAAAGGATTCTCAAAATGGCATGGTGGGTGGCTCTTTTTCACCCAATCCTGGACGGAGTGTCATTACGTTTGTAATCGTATTCCACCTGCACCTTTTTGTATGAGGGTGTGATCTCTTAGCATTTTTCCGAGAACCTGTCACAATGACACGTCCCTGCTAATTCTCATGGCACAGTTACGAGTTCATCATCCTGATGCCTCGTGTAGTATCGAACAATGTGTCTGAAAAGCTCTATGCTACTTCCTTTGGTTGAGATACATTCCTACACATGTCCTGGCCTGGAAATCCGAAAGTGGCTGTAGTGCAATTCTTGAGCATGCAGCTAAAGGACCAATGTTTATGTCATCGATAGAAGGAAAGAAACATTAGCTAATTGGCCATATAGTCTTCAGTCTTCCCTGGTGAAGCAAAATATACATAAGACACCAACATGATACCCGTGTGACCATGGAGATCGAACAACTCTTTATAGATTAGCAAACATTCCTCCACAACTCTCCCACCATACCCAGAGTATATACTTGGTTTCATGCAATTACATTCTATGTCCCTGCAATTTGAAACCCATGTTTATTACATTTTATTGTGCTGTCCTACCCTAATTGGTCCCGTTCTTCACCAGTACCAGGTTTTCTAACCCATCTTTATTTTGCATTTTTAAAGCACTCACACAGCGCGCGGGCATCGAGGCGCTGTAACAGGAATTGTTTGTTATTTAGTCGCGTAATTTAACGCTTAAACACCCAGAGGTTTCTAACCGCGGACCCGGAGATCGAACCTGTGTTGCTTCATGGCCTCTTGTTTCCAAGACGAGAGCACGTTGCCGCTGAGCTATCCTCCCGGGACGATCTTCTCTCTTCAAGTGGGGCAGGTTGCATGTTTTCTCAGTGGGCTCCCCTGTTGTGTCTTTTTATCCCAGGTCCTGCCTTGGTTAGAGGCATGGTTGACGTAATTACTTACTTCATTATGATATTGCCCTGAATATAATACTCATTAGCACACTGGGAGGTGATGCTGACCAATCAGGAGGCTCGTAAAGTGGGCTGTGTTCTGAGGTACAAACCTGCATTCGGAGCACCATGGTTAGCCAGCGCCCCCATCCCTTCTCCGCTCCTCCTTGCCCCTCGCCTTAGCACCCGTGTAGTTTCCTACACGGGTACTAAAGGTGTCTTTTTTTAAACATTTTAAATATTTGAAAAAAATAGGAATGTACCTTTACAGAGGGGTCCTTTTCAATGTTGATGACATCAACGTCATCAACATTGTAAAACGGACTTCCAGCACATCAGCACTGCACGGCGCTGGGCATGCTGTAATGGTATGTTTCCTTTTTTCACATGTGCTAATGGTGATTTGCCCCTCGGTGGTGGGCCAACCCTTTCGGTGACAGCCCTGCCACCCTGCGCTGAGGCCTTGAACTTGGCCGGCGGCCCGTTACCTAGGCCCGCACCGAGGGGCATATCGCCTCAATAGCCATTTCCTTTCACCCATCCTCTCTTTTCAAGTGCCATGGGTTACATGTTGTGTTAGTGGGCTCCCCTGTGGTGTCTACGTATCCAGTACCCTCCTTTAGTTAGAGGCATAGCTGATGTAATGACTTTCCCATTTACTTTATTTAATATATCGTGTGAACGCCCTAGAATATCAATTAATTTAATTGACACCTTCCTATAGAGCGTATTGCCGACGCAACTCTTATAAGCTGTTATTGCCAAAATCGTATGAATAAAAAATTCCAAATAGAAAATATATTTAAATGAATGAGGATAATGTTTAGCTCCAACGTGGCAAGCATTCATCGGGCCTTTACGAGGTGGGCGCAAAGGGATACCGGGCGCCGTTAAGGACATTTGTACCGGTAATCCCTTTGTGCCCTATTCCGAGGTCCCTCAGCGGGTCCCTTCCTCAACGCCTGGTCTGACCAGGTGTTAAGGACAGGACCCGTTAAGGGACTTCAGAGCTAATAACGGTACCGCAAATTTTTAGCTACTTCCCCATTCCCATTGAGCCCTATGGGGGCTCAAATGGGAATATGGAATGGTTCTCAGAATGGGGACTTACCGGGTCCTCCAAGGTTGGAATGACCCGGTAAGTACTCATTCCGAGAACCCAGACCCGGACCCGGTATGCGGTAAAGGCGTAGCCATGGTGCTAATAGCACCATGGCTATCACCTACCTCTTAATGAGGCCCATTGTTTCAGGTGTTTGATGTAGCACTCACTCGGTTCCAAGGAGCAGCCGGACACTCCACAGTCTGCCTTGATGGTAGCAGGAGAACATTGAGAACATGAGGTGCTGTAAATAGAACAGTATGGTGTGTGGGTCCCACTATGGGCTAGATTACGGAAAGCAGAACGTGGGGTCAAGTAACTGTTTCAGTACTAGACAGAACATCTGTTTTTTACACACTCACATACAGGGAAATACATTGGGCCTCATTGCGAGTGCGGCGGTAAGGGGTTAACGGCACCGGTAAGGATGCCGGTGCCTTTAACCCCCTACCGCCGCATTCCGAGGTCCCTTAGCGGGACCCGCTAAGGGACCAAGGAGCTAATAACGGGCCCGCTATCTGCGGGCCCGTTATTACCTCCTTCCCCATTCCCATTCAGCCTTATGGGGACTCGAATGGGAATGGGGAATGGTTTTCAGAATGGGGATTTACCGGGTCCGCAAAGGTCAGAATGTCCCGGTAAGTCCCCATTCCGACACCACGAACCCGAACACGGGTTTGGAGGCAGCCATGGTGCTATTAGCACCATGGCTGCCTCCAAACTCGTAATGACCCCCATTGACTTGTTTAAATACTTGCCGCTTCTGCTATCAAGCATGCATTTTAATCAAGTATCTTCGGTGGTTCACGGGTAACTTAACAACAACTCTTCCTTAATTCATGCAAGAGTGTAAAATACAGTTTATTAAATGTGTTTCTACTACAAAATATGTTAGTGTAAAACTTAGTATATCTTTGTTTGTGTGCCCCCATCGTGCTTCCTATTTATAGTACTGTGAAATATAACTTCATCAACAGAAAAGAAAGTAAAACAACCGTGTCTTCTACCCTTCATATACCTCCAAACTCTAACTACACTGTTCTAAAAACCATTATATTAGCATCAAGTACTCTCCAACATGCTGCATCAAGAATGATGCTGGTTCAAGCCCAACATGACCATGTTTCACCACTCTGTTCTCTACTTGGGTATTCATCAGGGGCAATATTTGAAGTCCAGAAGAACGTTACCATTAATGACCATCTTAAAAACAAATCTCTAACTGACCATCCCCACTATGGTTGAGTAACATATACCTTCTTTGAATTAATCTAGAGGTATTCTGGGATGCATCATAGTTGCCAGCATGACCCATTCCAATCTGCAAGTGCTTATCCAGTCCTGGGCGTTTCTTTGCATTCTGGAATTTGTAGTTCCACTTTTCCCATTACAAAACTCGGAATACGAGTACCAGAATGCCGAGAAAAAAAGCAGGACTGGCTAAACCCCTACAGATTGGAATGGGTCGTGTTGGCAAGTATGATGCTTCTGTGTAGACACTTGGCCACAGCAAATCCTGGTTCCCTCCATTTGTATTTAAGCCGGAAATACATTGATTTGGCCAAAAGCACTAAATGTTTTGTGAAGTTCCAAGTCTCCGGGGTCCGAGTTCAGCAATTTAGCCACAAGACCACTTCAGAGAAGCTCAACATCTGCATCTGTTACAGTCTCGTTGAGAAACAGCCTTCCTGTCACAGACCAGAAAGCACTCCACGTCTTTACGCATAGCAACCGGAATGCCCTCAGTGTCGCTATTGCCTGCACCATCATGTCTAGATAAGCCCACCATCCATTATCATACAGTATGAATGCCAATTTCTCCAACATAAAGGTATTCAATACTTTGTGAGGCCAGTCCATCTGTTAAGCAGCTTCTCCGCCTTCTAAAATTGTGCCAAAGCCATCCTACCAGCATTTGCCTTAATTATCCTTGATCTGCCTTTGCCCACATCTTCATCTGCCCCTAAAAGTAGAGCACCAGGGTTTATTGGCAATTCCCCTGCCATACATTTAATCAGCTGTGTAGCTCTATCCAGTATATCTTTGCCCTGTGCTGTCACATATGAAAGAAATCAGCCAACACATCACGCCATTTTGGGCAAACATGACTAATGGCAGGATACCTTTTGATTAGTCTGCTTGGATCTAAGTGACACATGTTCAAAGCCCTTTAGCAAAGCATCCTTGAGTGCCTTGATAGTTGTACTATAAATGTTGCCCCCCCATATTCTGCTCCACAAATCTTCTGATAGTGTATTCCCTATGTCTTTCTCCCATGCCAGCTTATTTCTCACGCTTTTCTCTATCATATGTGCTAATAACCTTTTATAAAACCTGGCTGGATATGATCCTTTTCCTAGAGCCATAATGGGTTATCACCTTTTCACAATCCGCTAAATCGCTGTTTAGTTTATTTCTCTGTTGCGCCCACAATAGTTTTTGCTTTATCCTCAGATAGGGGAACATATTTCTAACCCAGTACCAATGTTGTCTTGTATCTGCCACAATTGTTTGAATGTTCCAATATGGAAGCGTTGACCCACACTTTCCCATCCCTGCTTTGTCAATTCCATCCTCAAATCCCAGTGTATCTCCCTTGTTATGAAAAGGGCTTCCAAGATTGAGCTAATCAGGTGGGGCCATTATGACAGACCATCATTTTCTTTTGCGTCCATCCAAATATCCCAAATTATTCCCAACACTGGGTATTGGGGCACTTATTTGGGGATGCATTTTCTAGATGTCCATAAGAGGTAGTTTTCCTTTACTGGGGAAGTCAGCAATGTTCTATATCAATCCACAACCTCTGCTCTCAACTTCCAAAATAAACTGGAAATACTCTTCAATGGGCCTCTTTGTAGTACCTTCAGAAGTCCAGGAAAGACACTCTAATGCTGTTCTTAGGGACACACAGTATTTTAGGAGCTATTCGTGGTCTCTTCTCATTCCAAATGAATTTGGAGATTTCTTCGTCAATTTCCCTAAAGAAGAGTGAGACTGGGACTTTAATGTGGAGCAACTAATGTCAATCTCCCCCTTCCAAGAGGCAGGGGATGTAGTCCATCATCTCATATCTTCTTTTAATATCTTCCATAAGGATTGTTAATTTTCCCCATGTAGCTGGGAGTGATCCCTAGTAATCCACACCCCCAGGTATTTAAGTATATCTCTCCTCGCCAGCATGTTCCCATAAATTCCAATAATTCACAGCAAATCCGCCTAATCCCCCAATTAAAAGAATAAAGATGTATCCCCATTGATTCTGAGCCCCAACTGCACCAAATCCCGAAATTATCATCATAGTTTCCCCGAAATAGACCTTGGGATTCAAAATATATGATAGCCAGTTGTCAACAAAGAGGGGGATCTTGTACTCCTCTTGTCTACCAACTATCCCAGAAATCCTCCTGTTCACCTAATTTTACATGCTAGAGGTTCCTTCACAAGAGCAAGAGCAACGGAGCTGAAAGGCAACTCTTGCGCGTTCCTCTAGAATACACATATCCTACCATTACTTCCCTCTTAATCAATAGCCTCGCTTTGGATGCGCATATGGGGCCCCTGTCCATCTCCTGAAACCTGCTTTGATGCACACTTTCTCTAACGCTGTAAACATGAAGGACCACTTCACTCTATGGAAGGCCTTTGTGAAATCAAGGCTTAATCCCCTTTCCATGTGTTGTTCGAGTGTATCAAATCTGACGTCTTTCTAATACTGTCCCTACGCTGACGGCGCCTTATGAATCCCACAAGGTGTTCATGAATCAGGGTCTCAAACCTATTGACATGCACCTCTGCCAATATGTTCGTATATAACTGCCAGGCTATTATGCGAGTCTATGCAAAAAGGCCGAGCATACTTGTCCTTGGCACTTAAGTGGTTAAACAATTAAATTGGTCAATAAACTGCGCATTTGGATCTATCTTTCCCACGTTTTGAAATGTCCATTATTATTGCCTCTCATATATTGCTTTTTACTTGTTAATTTTCTTTATGTTTGCTTTCTGTTTACTCGCGGATAAACCAACAAAGCGGGCTGGGTTTTTGGTGCCATTTTTGCTTTTAAAAAATTGCATTCTCACGTGCTTTTAAAATGATTTTTCTGTTTGTTTATTATATATATTTTCTTTTCTTTGTCTCTAGCACGCCAATCACGGGTGAGGGTGCCTGTCCTCACATATCTGACCCCAGGAGCTTTTGCACAGCTAGTCTCATAATGTGCATTCTTATCTTTCAATTCTTTATGCACCGCAGCCTCACAGTACCTTCCTAGCTCTGTGTCATGGTGAGCCCTTGATTGGACTAGAGCAATCTATATTTTTTTTTGTGCATTTTTAAAGCGCAAATTCACGGCCAAGTTCCGCTTTACCGCTCGTGAGGACTTTGTGGCTGTTGCTTCTCTCTGCTTTTTTGCATTTGGACTGGACTGAATCTCGCCTAGCCAGTGTTTCATTTCACACTCAAGCGGATTGCATTCATGGTTACACCAGCCCCGGTGATTGACACCTCCTGCTAGCCCTGCCCAGGAAAAGAAAAGGCGTTTTCATCACTCTTTCATCTCTTACTAAAGACGTCCTTACGCGCACAACGCGCGCGCACGAGCAAGTTCACGGCCAAGTTCCGCTTTACCGCTCGTGAGGACTTTGTGGCTGTTGCTTCTCTCTGCTTTTTTGCATTTGGACTGGACTGAATCTCGCCTAGCCAGGTGATTGTTTTGGCTGGAGGACTTGGACTTTCAAGCCCACTAGAGGGAGTTTTCAGTATCTCAGCAACCCCTTGATATATGTTTGTTTGTTTGTTTTGTTTCACAGTGTTTTATTTCACACTCAAGCGGATTGCATTCATGGTTACACCAGCCCCGGTGATTGACACCTCCTGCTAGCCCTGCCCAGGAAAAGGCGTGTTCATCACTCTTTCATCTCTTACTAAAGACGTCCTTACGCGCACAGCGCGCGCGCACGAGCAAGTTCACGGCCAAGTTCCGCTTTACCGCTCGTGAGGACTTTGTGGCTGTTTCTTCTCTCTGCTTTTTTGCATTTGGACTGGACTGAATCTCGCCTAGCCAGGTGATTGTTTTGGCTGGAGGACTTGGACTTTCAAGCCCACTAGAGGGAGTTTTCAGTATCTCAGCAACCCCTTGATATATGTTTGTTTGTTTGTTTTGTTTCACAGTGTTTCATTTCACACTGAACCGGATTGCATTCATGGTTACACCAGCCCCGGTGATTGACACCTCCTGCTAGCCCTGCCCAGGAAAAGGCGTGTTCATCACTCTTTCATCTCTTACTAAAGACGTCCTTACGCGCACAGCGCGCGCGCACGAGCAAGTTCACGGCCAAGTTCCGCTTTACTGCTTCACCGCGTTACTGCGGTCGCGGCCTGGCTCCCTAGCGCTGGTGATCCCCTATACAGTCCCCATCTAGTTCTCCCAGGTCAGTTTGAGAGTTGTTTCATAACTAATTTTGTGCCTTATTCATTGAAATCAAATATGCCAGATCTTGCTTTACATCCCAAGCCTGGCTGTCCAAGCACTGGGCTATTTCAGACGAAATTTCCAGCGCTTATTTTGTCTCCGAGAACTCCAGTCGGCCTCACTTCTGCCAATTCCACCATGGGCGCGTCGGCTGGTCCCCCCGGACTAATCCCTCTTTGTCCCAAGGGTCTGCGGGGTTCCACCATCCGTCTATGGGTCAGCAAACGGTCCCATGTGTGGTGCCCCCCTGCTCACCCATAGCTTTGACGAGTCCTGCTCATACTCGTGGCATTTCCGACAAAACGATTCTTGCCTCGTTGAAAGTACAGAACGTGAGGAGGAAATTTAGTACTCATTCTAATCAAACCCTCTCGCCTATTACTCCAGGTTCTCCTATAATCCTAGATAGCACTAGTATTTCACTATATGCTAGTCACCATGAAACTTTGCAGTCTGTGAATTCCCATTGTGATGTGGCCCAATCCTGCCACTCTCCTCAAGACACCTCTTCTACACCGATAGACTCAGCAATTGCTTCCTTTGCCCTTCCTACGCCTCGTGCAGTTGTGCCTGTTCGCAACACGTTTGCGACAGGCTCCAACATTGGTGTTGAATTAGCTCTGCAGGCCATCAATACCTCTATTCTTGGAATGCATAAAATGTTTGATATTTTGAACACCAAAATCGTAACCCAAGGCATACAACTGGAGGAACTTCTACACTGGAGTCGTCGCCATGATGAGCTGAGCCCTTCTCCACCTTTACCATCAGAAAGGCTATCGGCGAGCTGCGAAGCCTCAATTATTACCTGTGGTAGCTTTACTAATCTAGACAGGCACACAAGTACAGCTGCGCCCCCCGCGATTTGTGTTTCACATGTGAAAAGTGCGAATGCTCTGTCTTCTTTGCCACATTTTCACAATGTTATTTGTGCTTTTGATGCTCCTTCTAGCTCTGTGACACCTGTCTCTGTGCCTCTCACCCAGGCTGCCATAAATAACATTGTCTTGGTACCTGTCCCTGAGGTGCCTCTCCAGATTGCTGCCACTGCTCCCTTTTTCACATTGTCCATCCCTGAGGGTTCCTCTACAGCAAATTCCATTGTTGCAGTAACGCCGGCAGCCTCTAGTGGCAAGTTTAGGGCTACAACGATCTCAAAGAATTTGTATGCCGTATTGAAAAAAACGAAGAAACAGATGCCACGTCGAGGCAACAAAAACACTCTGAATGCTTTCTTTAAAGCTATTGGTGGGTCTTTGGTAGTAGGGCCGAAGGATCCTCTCCAGAGTCACCCCATCTTAAAACCCTCAGCTATCTCTGCCCTTGTACCGTTGCAAGCGAGTATCCTGTCGTCTGTTCACACAAAGGAGACGGCACTTACCATGCCTGTTGACATTCCGGCACTGATAGCTCCCCACCCCCCTTTGGATGATTTGGTTGAGTCCCTTGAGACGTTAGAGCAGGGTGCTGATCGAGTTGTAGTCGATATGCCACCCAAATAAACTGTCTCTTTTGCCTCAAGTGCTAGACGGCCCTCTTCTTTGACATCTGCATTAAATCAGGGCCCATTGAATGAGTTGAAACAAGCCGTTGACAAATTTCTGGAGGAAAGGTTTTCCGCTGTGCCCACGTCACAATTCACGTCTGCTATGACAGCTCCCTCTCAACTCATTCCTAAACCCTCTGATACGTCCAATTATTCTAGTCTTGAGCAGTACAATCTCGAGTCCCAAGTGACTGGGTTTAAAGACTTGCATTTTCAACAAACGCACCAACCCAGACTGCCTAATCCTTACCATTCTGAAACAAGGCGTCCTCTTCCTCAATCCTCTCAAGTCCCTTCCACTCTCTCGCCATGCACACTTATTTTAAAATGTCGAGATGGCTCTTATCCTGCTTATAACTTGAATAGAAGGAGTGTCTTAAACATCTTTAGTGACATTGATGAATTAAGGGATATCACTACCTTTGATATAGCACAAATTGAATTTATCTCTGCTTCCTCTGACTCTGTCATTAGACTATGGATCCCATCGACCATTGTTGCCAATACTATTTGGCGAGCGAGAATGACTCTGTTCAAATGGGCTTTCTATTGGCACAGGAGCCGAATGTCAACACGCCCCAATTTAGGGTTTCCATTCCAAATCCATGCATTTATGAAAGACAACAAATTGATAGATGCGACATTAATACAGTGCATGATTCTCGGACCTCCACTCAGAATTAACCATCATTGTGCCAGAATGGCAATCTTCTGAATCTTGCATGTTGGAATACCAGGGGGCATAATCATTTACATGTCTCTATCAAATCCATGCCTGTGGTTTATCACATTCTTACCTTACAGGAGACTTGGCTTTTAGTCCCCCCGGTGTGGGATGGGTATGAAATCACTCTGCTACCGGCCATTCGAACTAAAGGCAGACCCACTTCAGGCTTGCTGGTTGCCGTTCTCCAAAAGGCTGGACTTCATGTAAATGCATGGGCTTCCTTTGGGGCTTACCTGCAGCTAGTCAAAATTGATTTGGATACTGCCTCGCTCGCATTGCTGAATGTGTATAGAAATCCTGTTGCTTGTTCTGATGATGATTTTTATTGTGGCCTTATTTCATTGTTGGATATTATAAACATGGCGAACATCACCAATTTTACCATCATATTGGGGGATCTCAACATGAATTGTATTGCTAATAATCCATACTCAAAAGATAGCTCTCGGTGGATCCAACTCATGAATGAACGTAATTTTATTATGATCAATGGGGCCCTCAAAGGTGATTCACCTCCTCAATCGACCTGGTATCGCAACAACAGCGCAAGTACAATTGATTATATTTTCGTGGACTCGCCATTGTTCAAATTCTGTCAGGACCTCTCAATCACTGCATATCTTGGCAGTGATCATAAGCTACTCTTCCTGACCATCTTATGGCAAACTTTTGCTCCAAAATCTTCTTCAGTCAGTTTTGGGTTTACCATCAACTCGGCCAGATCTAGACTGAAATGGACAGATCACCGACTCTATGCATTCGAAACATTAATCCAAAAGAATTTGCATACATTGGGTGTACAATACACTGATATACTTGCACCGTTTGCGTATACCATTTCTATTCCCAGGCAACTCCAAACTAAACATCCCCATACCTTTGATCAGTTGGTTAAAGAACGAAAGACTGAGTTTAGGCGTTTAAAACGCCAGATACAAAACTCTTCTTTTCGCGATCGTTGGCAAGCTCTCACGAATCTGAAAACACAACATAAAAACTGGCTAAAGGGCCATAAATCAATGATGTTTCAACAAAACAGTGAAATAATGTTAAAATCACTAGCCAATAAAAACTCGGCCCAAATGTGGCATTTGCTACACAATCATACATATAACAGAGATGCTGATGCACAACTAAACGCAGTAAATGAATCACAATGGATCTTTTATTTCACAAATTTGTATGCTGACGCCAACTTTGATCCTGACTCCTTTCGCTCTGTTAAAGCACTCAATTGGAATCTGGCTTTTACAATTGAGGACATTGTATCAATCATCAAAAAAGCTGGTCCTTCTCGAGCTGTTGGCCCAGATGGCATTTCCAACGCCATGTTGAAATTAAATCCTGACACATGGGCTCGTATACTCTATTGCATCTTTCAAGACAAATGGGCCTCATTACGACCCTGGCGGTAAGGGGTTAACGCCAGCGTTAGCTGCGCCGACCCCTTACCGCCAATTACGAGGTCCCCTAGCGCCATGGTGCTTTTAACACCTGCTTTTATCAGGTGTTAAAATCCATGGCGCTAAGGGACCATGGAGTTAATTACGCCACCGTAATTTACGGTGGCGTAATTAACGCCTTCCCCACTCCCATTATGCCCTATGGGGCAAAAATGGGAATGGGGAAGGGTAAATGGGGATTGGGGACTTACCGCCCCGCCTAGGTCGGAATGGGGCGGTAAGTCCGCCAACCACCATGGCGTAAACGTAGTTTACGCCATGGTGGTAAAGTCACGGCCCAGGCGGTAACTTACCGCCTGGGTCGTAATGAGGCCCATTGTATTCATGTACCATACCACTATCCTGGAAATCTTCTATTATCATCCCGATTTTTAAAAAAGGCGAAAGGTGTTTACCTCAGAACTATCGTCCAATTGCATTATTAGACTCACCGAGCAAAATTTTCACTAAACTTGTACTGAGTGAATTTAATAAGTGGACTTTCCAGAATTCATTTAGAGACCCGTTTCAGACTGGTTTCATTGCGGGTATGGGTACCCAGGTTAACCTCTTCGCACTGAATTCTATTAAAGCACAGTGCCAAGAGTCGAAACAGTCCTTATTTCTGGCGTTCATCGATTTACATTCTGCATTTGATTCCATTTCTCGCTCTCTTCTTTTTACTAAACTAAAACGTGACCACTGTCCGCAAACATTGTTCGAAATCATTTTGGCTCTCCACTCTGATACACGTATTTATGTTCGACTAACCCTCGATGGAGCCTTGTCTTCTTCTATCCCCACGGCTCGTGGGCTCAAACAGGGCTGTCTTCTGGCATCATCCATTTTTAATTATTTTATCCATGACATAGCTTTCATATTTCAAAATCTTGGTTCAGACTCTCCAAAAATTAACAATCATCATGTTCAAAGTTTAATGTATGCTGACGATATGGTATTGTTATCAAAAACTCAAATTGGCCTGCAGAAATTGTTGACAGCTTTTGACTCCTATATTATTCAGAATGATTTAAAAATTAATTCCAATAAATCTCAGATAATGTTGTATCAACCGACCAAAAGAAACAAATCATTTATGTGGAACATTAACCAGGTACATCTGCTAATTGTCCCTCAATACACCTGCTTAGGTATGCTATTTGAGTTGCGTGGGTCCTTTAATGCACATTTAGATGGGGTTTTGAAAAAGGTGACAACGGCCTCGTCACAAGCTAGTATGATTATGTTCAGATATGGCAAATTTTCTATTATACCGGCCCTTGCCTACTGGAATCAGAAAGCAGTGCCATCAATATTGTATGGTCTTGAAACTCTCTCATGCCAGTCTAAACCTGTCTTTCACAAATGGGAAAGCCAGTTTTGGAAGAAGATACTACGATTACCAGCTTGTATCCCCATCTCGTGGATTAGATATGAGTTGGGCCTAATTTCACTTGAAACTTTATACATCTGGCGTCTGTGTGCGCTCTTCAGAAAATGTCTCCTAGCTTCTAGAGATCATACTTTACTCTCAGAACTTGCATTTCATATGTTTCACACCACACAAAATGTTTTTGTCACATGGGTGACTACTGCATATTCTGCATTAAGTAATGCAGATGTCTCTCTTGACACATTAATTAATAACCCTGATAAGGCAAAGCGACAACTGTATGAATTTGACTGGATTAAGACACATGAATTGTGCCTAACTTATTGTGATGGCAATGCTCTCCGATTTCCTCCAAAAAAGATGAGAACACTTCCTCTCTATCTAGTCAAAGCCCCAGCAGTCAATATCGGCTCTGCAATCATGCGTCTACGTTTTAACATTTGGCCCACCAAAGCCATTCTTCATAGACGCAAGATAATATCAGATTGTGATAATTTTTGCCGCTTCTGTAAGAACAGTTGCCAACTTGAGACTTTGGAGCATCTTATTATTGAGTGTCCTGCTCTTACTTTTCATAGACTTAAGTTTTTGGGTCGACATTGCCGGCATCTGGGTATTCTAGAATATGAGGCATGTTTGCTCACAATTTTGAATTCTGCGTATTTGCCTATTCAAATTGCAGTTGTTAAATTTATTGAAAGTCTGTCGTTGACAAGTTCAGATGTTTGATTCATAAACACAGTTGCATTTTCATTTGGTCACACTCATTGAGGTCTAGTTGCTGGCCTCCTGATTTTGTGCTTTGATAATTGTGGTATGAAATAATGACTGTATTGTCGGAGATAACTTGTCATCATGCTTCATCTTGTGTCATGTGCTTGATCAGTATGACAGTTCAGTCTTAATAATATGACTAGATATCGTGTTCTGTTGTACACTATTTGACTGTTTTAACAATTTCTATTTTTTGCCAATTATGTATTCTTTTTACCTTTTGTATAATATTTATTTTTGTTTTTCTTTTTTGTAATTCTTTTGAAAGGTTGATTTGTTTCAACCAATTCAATAAAAAAAAAAAAAAAAAAAAAAAGCGCTCACACAGCCTGGGGGCATCGAGGCGCTATTACAGGATATGTGTTAGTTGCATATTTGTAACGTGTGGACCGGGGATCGAACATGTGTTGCTTCATGTCTTGTTTCCAAGGCAAGCACTTGCCGCAGAGCTATCCTCCTGGGCCAATAACGTGTTATTTAACTAGAAGACATCGGCGATCACACATCAGTCACACGCATCGGTCTATCCCCAAAGTCTCGCCAAAGTCAAGCCTGTCTATGCCCGTCTGGATCCCGGCTGGGCTATGGGCCTCTGAAGAGGCTGATTCACATGCCAGTATGTTATCACATTTGGGTAAGATGATGTACTCTAGAGCATCTCTTTGTGCCCCCACACCTGAAGACACTCTTTGGCCATCCACTTGGGACCATGGATTCCCCCCCCGCCCTTGCTTCATTCAGTGCACCTGAAACCGGCATTGTTTGTCTTGCTACGTAACGCTCGCTCTCCAGTCAGACATCAGCGCGATATGTATGAGCTATTGGCTTCAAATGATCCAGGTTTTATCTGCATCACTGAGACATGGATAAGGGAAACATCAGTTCCTGATCTTTTTCAGGCCCCTGCCTATGCGATTTTGCTTGTGGTTCGTGTTGCAATCCACCCTGTAGCTGGTGTCACCATGATATTCAAGCCATGATTGTCTCGGGAGGATAGCTCAGGGGCAACGTGCTTGCCGAAACGGAGCACCACAGGTTGGATCCCCGGGTCCGCACTTAGAAACCTCTGGCTATTAAGTACATTATAAATAACCTATCATATCATAAGAAGCATCTTCAATGCTCGCTCCTTACCATCTCACACAAGACTAACATGAAACATTATTTTATTCGTAAGTCCCTTTACCCTACATTTACTCTTCATTGTTTGATAGTTTTTTGCACTCCTTCCACAGACCCGCTCGTTCCAGAAGCTTTTGCTGACCTAGTTTCGGATCTTCAATTGAAATACGCGGGCGTCTTTATTGTTAGAGATTTTAATGCGTGGGCAGATGATATATCTGATGGTTATGCAACTAAATTAATCTCGATATTAGCGGATTTTCAATTCCTTCAATATGTTCACGAGCATACACATACCCATGCCAAGGGTCATACCTTCTATTTGATTTTTGCTACTGCTAACATGATGAACACTCCGATTTGATTACCTTGGTCATATTTAGTACCATTCACGAATTGGTCTGCGACCTCCAAAAATAGTCAGACCAGCAGTTCAATCATGACGTAATTGGAGAAAAGTTAATCTGTCAGTTTTAACACCACGTATTCTGGAATGTTTTGAACACTCTTCTATAACCACTGCCTATGAACCCTTAACTGCACTTAAAGATGCATTTACTACAGTTGCTGATGAACTAGCCCCTTGAAAACAGGAAAAGCTCTCGGGAGCACTCCGCACCATGGTATATGGCTCTTTGCGGTCCATTAAACTTTCAGACAAACAGGCAGAATGCACTTGGCACTCAGCCTATCATCTATTGGATAGAAATATCCTGAAAGCTTGTTGCCTTCAATACCATCGGAGACATTAGCTGTTGGTTCACAAATCACAGTGATTCCTCTGCAGAATAAGACCTATTATTCAACTTGCTCTGAAACTTCGGAGACTCGCCTTCTTACGGTTATATCAGAGTTAAAATCTTGCTCTCCTCTGGATCCCGTCCCATTCGAGTTATTTAAACAAATCCATATAGAATTAACTCCAACTATATATGCTGCAGTGACTTTCTTGCTGAGAAAATGCTTAGATCCCTGCATTCTTAAACATGCTCTAGTGACCCTCCTTCTAAAAGAAAATCTCAATCTGGACCCGTAATTTCCTTCTAACATTTGCCCCAACTCAGTCCTCATGTTTCTGATGAAGGTGCTGGAGGCTATAGGGATGGCTCAACTAAGAAATGTTCTAGACGATGCCCGTATCCTAGACCCTTTCCAATTAGGTTTTTGCCCCTCTATCGGTACAGAATCAGTGCTCCTATCAGTCATTGATGATCTTACCAGACTAAGCAACCACGGTAGGGTTGGATTTCTGATCCTGCTGGACTTGTCTGCAGCTTTTGATACCATTAATCACTTCATCTTGAGTCACCGCCTGGAAGAGGTTGTTATTACAGGTACAGTGGTTAGCTGGTTCAGTACTTTTCTTTCAAATCGGACCTAGACGCTTTCTCTTCCACCGTTCAGATCGGCACCATCGGCTCTTACTTTCTGGGTCACCCAGGGATCAACTATCTCGCCTTTACCTTTTAATGTTGAAGTTTGCCCTCTAACTAGCCATATTCATTCGCATAGATGTCACTTTTATTCCTACATGGACGACACCCAGCTGATCTTAAGAGTTTATCAGAACCTGAAGGAATCAGCCACATGTTTGAGTGGTTGTTTGACAGCCATAGGTAAATGGATGAACCACAACTGGCTGAAACTGAGCGGGGACAAGTCTGAGGTTCTCTTGATTGGACCACCAGAAACTCGCTCCCTGTGGTCCTTGGACTTCTGGCCCTCCTTGTTAGGTGCAATCCTCACTCCAGTAGATTCAGTAAAAAACATGGGAGTAAAAATTTCTGGCTACCTCTTGCCCGAGCTTCAAGTCAGTGCCAAGTGCAGGCAGGTTATGTTAAACACAAATTGTTAAAAGAGGTGGTTACTTCTTTGCCATATGCACTTAGGGGGCCAGTGGTTGCTTCTGCAGTTCTTGGAATCCTTGGCTTGTGACCCTGCTAGACCAGCTTAAATATCACCTTAACAGATTACAAATACTTCAAAACTCAGCGGCCGCCTAATTGCCGGCCTACCGAAATATGCCTATATCTCTGCATCGACTTCACTTGCTCCTACTGGCTCCCAGTTGAAAAAAGGAGAATGTTTAAAGCTCTGTCTGACTCAAAGTCTCTCTATGGCTAAGGTGCTTCCTACCTTCAGGAAATGAGTATTCCGTATTAACCAACAAGGGCCCTTCGCTCATTTAATCTTGGTGTATTTGTAGTTCTGCGTACTAGGAAAGAGTCTGTAGGTAGTAGAGCCTTTTTGGTAGCAGCTTTTGTGCTCTGGAATACACTTCCAGTAACCATAAGACTGACCGAAGACTATGCTAAATTCCTTAAAACATTGAAGACCCTTTTGCACCCCCCAAACAATTCTAGTTGAATCCTGTTTTTCTTGTTCGGCCTTCTCCTTAATCTGGTGGCAGGATACCTCCGAGTGATAGCGTGGGGGTAATAGTACTGTTAACATAACATAACATAGCATAACATAGCTGGGAAGCTTGCTTTCTGCCAAAATACCATGAAATAACTTGCCCAAAAACGGAGCAAGAAGGTTACGAAACAACCAAAATTTCACCATGCAGCCATCCTTCCCTCGAGATTTGTTCTGCTTTTCAAATTCTTGATGACTCCTTAATCTCTTCCTCAGTTATTGACTGTTCTAAAGATTTGCTGGCATCAGTGGAAAGTCTCGGCAAAAATGCCTGAGCTAATAAACTCTGTGCTCCCGTCTCTCACCGATATTGTACGTTATAAAAAATCTGTGAACCTTTTCCCAATTTTTACTCAATTATAACTAAAAACTTCTCTGCGCAAGTGGCATCAGGGTGCATACACAGACCTGCCTCAATCCATCTAGAGCAGGGACACCTATATCCATTACATACCTGCAGCATATTGACATAATCGATATGTAAATGCTGAAATGGACCTTTAGATACAGGTATTACCCCTCTAATCCTTCTCAGTGTATGCCCAGCAGTAAACTTTTGACACACAATGCAGTTCACCATAAATAGTGCAACGTGTTCCAACAAATTAGGGATGAACCAGTCTTCTGCAATCGTAGCAGTAAGACTTTCTCAAGTTACATGCGTGGGGTGATGCAGCTGTTCAAGAGCAACTTTCAATACAGTTACTGGCATTACTGGCTTTCCAGTGCTATCCTGTCACCATAAAGCTTTCGTGGGAGATAAACAAAACCCACTTCATTTCCATAATTCTTGCTCTTCCTGTGGTGTACTTCATTGAATCTCTATTAATTGGGTTATCGACAACTTATTAAACCCCTCTTGTACTAGCATTGTTGTAACAGAATTTTCTTTAATACTCTCATGTCAAAACTAAACATTTCTGGGGAATATGCAACCCTTCTGGCTGCTTCATCTGTGGTTTCATTCCCAGAAGAGATCAAATCTGTTTGCTTAGTATGGGCTGAGCATTTAACGACTTCTATGTCCACTGGGAGTTGTAGTGCCTTAATGAGCCTATCCAATAAAGATGAATGCTGCACTGGAGAGCCATCTGCGCAGAGGTAGCCCCTCTGTTTCCAACGTAACAACCCTGTGTGTATGGTTGATGTCAGGTAGGCAGAGTCACTGTACACTGTCACTTTCTGCCCTTCATGTTTCTCAAGCGCAACAATAGGCGCTACTAATTGTGCTGCTTGCGCTGAAAAGTGAGACGGTAGCCTTGCATTCGCCACTACTTCAAATTCTCCATTTAACCTGTGTCTTATCACTGCAGTGCTTGAATGCCTTTCCCCACTAGTCTGATCAATTCGAAGAACCATTAATAAAGAGGAGTGAAAAATGGAGGAAAAAATCCAGGACTTTGCGCCCAATAAAATGAAAAAACGTGTTTATTAATAGTTTGGACCTTATATGATAACACATGTTTCGGCCGTTCCTGGCCTTTTTCAAATCAGGGCTAATACATTCCTTGTACATTCATATAATCTAATGCAAAACATTGAAGCAACATAAATCAGAAACAAACACAGGTTCATGGTATTTCGGTTCACATATGTGTCATGTCCAATGCCAAACAGTTATCAGAAGCATGCAACAAATGAAAGGCACATAAATATTATCCCATATTCATGTGCAGAACCAAAACAAAAACAAATCGTGCGCCAGACAGAAAAATAAGGGTTGGCATTGGGGAGGATAAAACGGGGTAAGTGAAGAGCACATCATCCATATAATCAATACAGCAATAAACACATGGTGAAAACTAAAAAAGAAATAGACCAATATTGGGAAAAAGTTTCCCTCTCGAAAAGTATGTTAAGAATGACCAGGTTCCCCGTGGCCTAAGAATCATAATCTTTCCTAATTTCAATAACAATGAAGATAATGTTCTGGCTGAAGCATGGGAAGCTAACCTTAGCAACAGCTCAATGAAGATGATGGACCTATTAATTGAACATGCCACAAGAGAACATAAGAGATCAATAGAAGAGATGGAGGGCATCAAAAAGGAAATCAACGAGATGAAAGCTAATGAGGAGACCAAAATTAAGAATTAAGAGAAAATGTAGGACATTTTGCAAATATACCAGTATGAAGTCAAAATTAGAAAACTAAGAAAAAGTTACCAAGATGACCGTGATTACAGAGAAGATAGAGTGTACACTTTTCAAACGAAGTATGACAATTACACCAAACCAACATCAAGATGTTCCTCACCTAATACATCATCTGCAAGCTCAGAAGTTGATTCAGACTCTGATACTGTGGATGCGGAATCTATACAAGACAAACAGGGTAAAGGATACATGAACCAGATCCAACGATACAAGGAGGGAAATAGAAACTTAACTCAGAAAACAGTCAGTTTTCAGCTACCACCAACAGCGAATACCCCCATCCCACCCCAAGGAGGAGAGGAAGGAGAGGGGTTTCAAGCAGCGGAGGACAAGACAACACATCAGAAAACAAAAGGTAGACGAGAGCCAGCTCAAAGGAAATCAACAAAAATAAACTATGATTTGGTATTGAATCTTTCGAAAAGACCAATTTCTGATGATGAAAGAAAGCTACTGAACAAAGGGTTATCTTTCTCACCATCGAAAAGACTCAATGATATTGACATACATATTGATCTGTTTAAATTCATAAGGAAACTGAGGCTCAACATTTTTTTTCCAACTAAAGCACCTGATGATTACAGAGTCAGAGAAGCACCGACACCTATAAGTGACTTGACAATACAGGATATAGAGGATACTTTTGTATTAAGATCTTTGATGGAAGATGAGGATTTTGACATGCACAATCTACTTTTTGAATTAAGGATTAAACTGGATCTTCTGACCTCTAAAGAGTTGAAAACAAAATCAAAGTTCAATCCCCAATTATCGTCTGATAACATCATAGACACCTTTTATAAAGTGGTTACACAAGATCTATACAAGTTATCTCAAAGCCCGTACTGTGACCCAAGCCAGCATTCAACAGAACTAGATAACCTGAGTAAGGGGGAAAGAAAAGCTCTTAAGAACTTATCTGAAGATACCTCCATAGTGATTAAGGAGGCCGACAAAGGAGGCAATATCGTAATAATGGACAGAGAAGACTATCTACTTATGGCCTATAACCATCTACTGACACCTGGTTGTTATAGAAAGCTCGATCTGTCGGAGCGTCAAACAATCTTAAACCAAATTGAGGAATCAGTACTTACGTGGCATAGAAAAGGCATGATCACAGATGAAGAAAGAACCTATTTCCTTCTTAAAAATACAATAACTCTAACCATGTACTTTTTACCTAAGATCCATAAAAACTACCAAACCATACCTGAGGGACATCCGATTTTAAGTGGTATTAGTTGGGTCAGAATACTTGGATGGCATATTAAAACCACGAGCTAGCTTAGTTAAATCTTACTTACAGGACTCTTCAAGTCTTATTCGTATACTACAAACATTTGTCTGGCAACATTGCTGTATTCTGGCTACTTTGGATGTCAAGACGCTGTATATGTCAATTCAACATAAATGGGCATTAGCCTCTATAGATTATACCTTTAGGAATGAATCTGCTTCGTATTACTTGCAAATTGACATGCTGAAAGAAATGTTGCAAATAACTATGGAATCAAACCTGTTCATATTTAATAATTACCTGTACCAGCAACTCAAAGGAGTTGCAATGGGGACTAAGTATGCCCCTGCATTAGCAAACATTTTTATGGGGATGTTGGAAGAATATACAGTGTACCAGGATCCAGCATTTAATGAGATACATAATGGATAAGATACATAGACAATATCTTTGTAATTTGGGAAGGATCTGATATTTCATTCTGTGAATTTACTGATAGACTGAATTAGAATCAATCATTTGAGATTGAATTCACTGGAGAACACAATCCTAACCTAATTAATTTCTTGGATCTCACCATTCATGTACAGAATGACCATTTAGAAACCTGGACTTTTCGTAAACCAACTGAAGTTAATTCAATATTGCATGCACAAAGTTGCCATCAGTGCTCAACAATCCACAACATTCCGCTTGGAGAGTACATCCGAGCATGGAGAAACCGCAAAGATGACCAGAAATTCCAACAGGAATGTCAGTTTTTGAGGAATCGCTTCAAAAGAGAGGATATCCTAATAAATGTTTGCAAAAAGCATTCGAGAAAACCAAGAATCTTCAGCAAAGAGATACCCTAACCCCCAAAGACACATCAGAGGCAAAACAGATGAAGTTGATGTTTATAACTCAGTTTAACAAAGATCACCAACTAATCAGGAAAACTCTACAGAAACATTGGCACCTACTCCACCTGGATGAACATTTGTGCAAATTCATTGAAGACAGACCTACAATCATCTTCAAAAAGGCCAGTACTCTGAAAAAAATAATCTGTCCATCACTGTTACTAGACCTAGAGAAGGAAAGACCAGTTACCTGGCTCACCAAAAATGAACCAGGTTTTAGGAAATGCAGTATTTGCACGGTGTGTAAATCTGCAGGGGACAAGACTAAATAACTTGAGGCCCCCAACGGCAAATTGTTCAGAATCAAACAGAGGTCAAATTGCAGAATAAAGTATGCTGTTTATGCTATTATTTGTACCTGCAACAAACTATATATATGTAGCACGAAAAGAGAGTTGAGGACAAGGATTCGTGAGCATCTGAGCAAAATTGGTAGTCAGGACTTGACTCTACCACTATCAGCACACTGGCAGAAAAATCATCAGTCGGATGACAAATCTCGAATTAAATTGGTCGGTTTACAACATATTATAATGAATAAAAGAGGTGGAGACAGAGTCCTATCATTACGTCAAGCAGAGACCAGACTGATTTGTTACTTTAACACAGCCGTGTTAGGTTTAAATCTGGATACGGAAATGGCATCATTCCTATAGATTAATTCATGTATTTCACGCAATACCCTGTTCAGATTTACCCGACTAAGTGGTGTGTTTAATTGCATAAGCAGATGGGTGTTACCAATCCACTGTATTCTTGACTCTAGAGTTAGTTAACATTGGGGCATTATAACTATGTCGCACTTTTACTAAGTATTCTCTAAATATTAGGGAATGATCAATGCAGTATGCACATTAGCAAGTGTAAGCAGTACAACTGAGTTCATTATAACGCTTTGCTAACTAGTTTTCCAGAATTATTATGGAATGACTCATGCGGCAAACAGATTATCAAGTATAAACAGTCAAAGTAAAATTGTCTGCACCTTGCATGTAATTGGGTTACCATGACAACAACCAAACCGAGGGTTTACTTGTATTACTAACTTTGTTTTCCTTATGTTATATACATTTCCTACATGACGCTACATGGATGAATGCACATACAGGAACTCACTAACAAAATAATCGCTAGGTTACTGTCCCACTTAGGATTTTGCGTGTTGGTTGCTTAGCAACAACACGTAGCGGCGGACCCAGTTGCACGTCACCTTGGGAACAGTGTAACAAATAGTCCCAAGATGGCGCCCGCCAGCCTCGCATTTTGGAAAAAGCCAACGCGTATGACCGAAGAATTAAGTTACGAGCATAACTTTAGCTTTCTGCTTCTTTATATGTTCCCCTGTTCTAATGACCCACTATTTATGCAGAAAGGGTTATTTACTTGAAACTTATCAATGAAATCCGTACGACCCTAATTTTGTATATGAATTAACCGATACAGGAATTACTGCAATGAAGCGGAAGCATGCCATTTGCAAGCATGATTTTGCTTTCTGAGTCCTTATATGTTTTTCTGCCCAATTGGACCAATATATACACGGATGGGGTGATTTATTTGAGATGCGAGGACTTTTTTGGAAACTTACTGGCCCAATCCATATATTTCCAATGATGTGCACGCTTTGCTCAATACATAATCTATCTTGATGAAGTTAGCACTGGGACTAATGGGCTTTCTTTCCATCCATCATGGCACCAGATTCTATATAGATGGGATTAAACCCAATACAAGCCCGAAACCACTAAGACAAATTTCCGACTCGCGGCGATGGTAAGCCAACTAATCATTGTGACATAGTTATAACCAGCAGCACCAGATCTGAATAATTGTGACTAACGAGTTTATAATTCTTTTTTGTCTTGTGTTGGTGTTCTTTGTTCATTTCGCCCCTTTTCTCCCTGCCCTGGGATTCACTGTGCGTTTATTGCTGTATTGACTATATGGATGATGTGCTCTTCACTTATCCCGTTTTATCCTCCCCATTGCCAACCCTTATTTTTCTGTCTGGCGCACAATTTGTTTTTGTTTTGGTTCTGCACATGAATATGGGATAATATTTATGTGCCTTTCATTTGTTGCATGCTACTGATAACTGTTTGGCATTGGACATGACACATATATGAACCGAAATACCATGAACCTGTGTTTGTTTCTGATTTATGTTGCTTCAATGTTTTGCATTAGAATTATATGAATGTACAAGGAATGTATTAGACCTGATTTCAAAAAGCCCAGCAATGGCCGAAACACGTGTTATCACATAAGGGCCAACCTATTAATAAACACGTTTTTTCATCTTATTGGGCGCAATGTCCTGGATTGTTTCCTCCATTTTTCACTACTGTTTATGACGGGTTCCTTCCCGGCTTACCGTCAATCCAGCGACCTGCGACCGGACCTGGAATTGAGCACGTGGAATAAGGGGTCTCCTATCCCTATCGCACAGTTGATTCAGATACTTCCAATAATACAGACCTGTTCAGTTATAAGTGTTGAATTACGAGTTGCCGACCAGACCAGCTGTACCCATAAGCCTGGCTTACATTTGAAATCATTAATAAAGAGAACCCCCCCTCCCACTAAAGCATTCTCTTTCACACGGGGTATATCATCATAAAATTCAACATAATTAGCACAGTCATGCACATAATTGCCTTCCTCCACTGGCTCAGCTATAAATGTGGCAGGGTTCACTATTTTACATCTTACGATTTTAATCACTAGGTTAGAAATCATTACCTCATAAACTGAAGCTCTTTGGGATGTCAATGTGCCTTTGTGTTTCTCTAAAATGGCAAACAGAGCATGCTCCACGAAGAGGGTAATAGAGCAGCCCATGACAATACTTGTAGACTTCTCAATCGCAAATGCGCCAGCTGCCAAAGATTGTTCACAAGGGAAGTGTCCTCTCATAACTGGGTCTACAATTCCACTGCGATACGTCAAAGGTTTGTACCCCAATGTGGTTCTCTGTGTGAGCACTGCTGTCATGACTGACCCATTTGTGTGTGAAAACAAATACAGTTCCTCAGCATGATTGGGAATTCCTAAAACAGGGGCTGTACAAATTGATTTTTTTAACCCTTCAAATCGTTCCTCCATTTCTTTAGTCCATTCTAGTTTTGTTTGACCAATTTGCACTTTCTTTAATGCTTGCAGAAGTGGCCTCGTATATGTGCTATAATCAAACACCCAGGCTCTAAAATAGTTGCATAAACCTAAAAACTGTTGCATCTGTCTCACTGTGTTTGTTTTTGAGGGTTTCATAATTGCCTCATGTGTCACTTTCTTTCCTTCATGCAAAATCAACTGATCTATAGATAACACCTCTCCTTGCCAATATTGTAGCCACTCCTTGTCTACTTTATATCCCTTGTCTGCTAGAATAGTCATCAACTGAAAAGAATCCTGTCTGCACTCATCTTCTGTGGTGCTGCAAATTAAGATGTCATCTACTTATTGTATTACCACACTTTTGAGATCAATATTACCTATATCCATCTGTAGGACTCTGTTAAAGATCAATGGGGACTCAGAGTAACCTTGAGGCAGACTAGTATTTTTCAGTATTTTGTGGAAAAACGTAAATGAAGTCAAGTCTTGTGAGTCATTGTGCAACGGGATTGAGGAAAACGCATTTTTCAAATCGATCACAGTGAAATATCGATCTTCCACCGGGATACTGCACAATATTGTCGCTGGATTTGGAACTAAAGGAAACTCTGCATCTACAATCTGGTTAGGAGGTCTCATATCCTGGATAAATCTCCATGACTCCCCTTTAGATTTCTTGATTGGATACACTGCGGTATTTCACGATGATTCTGATGGCACCAGAATCCCCTGATTCATTAGTGCTGAAATAGTGTGAAATATACCCTTATCAGCTTCTCAAGACATGGGGTACTGTTTTGCTTGTGGTAAAATCACTCCTGGCTTAAGCTTTATTTTAACCTCTCCTATCCCCTTAAATAAAGCTATGTCATAAGGGCCTGTGGTCCATAAAACACTTGGCACCTTTTCAAGTTCCTCCTGAATAAATGCTTGTCTCTGCCGTATTATTGCCATTCGCTGTGGGACTTCCCTTTGTTATATCCTTATCCAGTATGTAATGCTCATGAACACCACTTCATCATCACTACGGTCTTCCCCAAACACATCATCATCAGTTATGTCAGTCAATCTGTACCATTCCTCAAGAGCTATCGCTGTTCTCCATGGTCTACCCTCATCATCTACTCCTTTGGGCATTGACATTTCTTTTTGCACTATAGCTGCTTCCAACACTATAAGAATAGTTTGTCCACCCCACCTCATCCATAGGTATTTGTGGTCTAAACAGAAATTCATCAGGTAGTCTGACAATCTTTCCCACCAGGCCAGGTAGCCATGTCAACAAAATGCTCACTCCATATAGGAAAATCTCTGGATTTACTGGAACGCCTCACAGAGCTACTTGCCCCGTAAATGCCAATATAAACTCCCCATGTTTAAATAGTGTATTCCTAACCTGGAGCACACTATTCCTTGATCAGTCAATGAAATTGTCACGTTAAGTTTCATCATCAAATTTCTTCCCAAAATATTAACCGGTGTCTGCTGTGGATATAAAAAGGGAACTGACATGTCACATTCTCCTACGGATACTGGTAATTTATCAGTAAAAGGAACTCGACTCATAGCTCCAGAGAACCCTTGAGCATTCACTGCAATATCTGACATTGGATATTTTTCCTCTTGTATACACAAACAAGTTGCTCCAGTGTCTACAAGAAAAGAAAAGGACTTGCCTCCTATCGTCACATCAACCCTTGGTTCCTCTTGGGGGTCTGGTGTCACAGATAGTATTGAACACATCAAATCACCCATTGAGCTGTCCTATTGTGAATACAGACTCATCTCCATCCCTGTGAACGGATTACCTCCTACCACAGTGATACCTCCTATTCTGGGTGTCAACACTTGTCCTGTGTTTGCAAACTGCTGTGTCTGCATAGGGGCTTGTTGTGACTGCCAATGTGGCGAATTCATTTGTACTTGTCTCTGCTGTGGTACTTGCTGGACTCCCTCTAGAGAACTGTCCATTTGGTACATTCCGTTGGCTCCCACATATGTGCGCAATATGTCCTGTCATTCCACAATTCCAACATACTGGAGGAACTCTCCTATAAGTGCCTCCTTAGTTATATTCTCCCTGAGCATTCTGGTTCTCATTTTGTGCACCTTGAAACTCACCTTGATTATTTTTTTAATCTGCCTGCTCTTCCTCTTTAACCCATACCTCTGCCTCGTGGTGTTAACCCATATCAACCTTGCTCCATCGGGTGCATATTATTTGCCTGCAATGTACCCTTTGCTTCCTGCATTCCCAATCCTTCTCTGCTTGTCAATACCGCCCCTTCTATGAACTAATTCGGCTTCCTCTATTTTTTTTTCTCATCTTTCTTTTTGTTTTTCTCTTGTAATAACCGACAATGGTGTACTATCATCAACTGTATCTCAACCCACTGTTTCGCTTCCATCCCTACTTGTTTTTTCATCTGCCTCTGTACTGGTTCAGGCAACCCCTGACATAAAATGTGGTAAAATAATGCCACTGCCTTTTCCCATGGCTCATGAGTTTCAAGCTGCCATTTCTCATGAATATCCCGAAAATAAGCAATAGGGTCTTCATCTTCCTTCATCTTATGTGTCATAATTGCACCCATATCTGATGTGTCAGGATACTGTACCCTCAGTGCCCTCAAAACATCTGCTCTACAATTATTAAACGGTGCCCCATCATGTGCTTTGTTTTGTGCACACTTGAATATCCCGCTCTCCTCCATATGTCATCAGCCCTCTCTCCAAGAAAGGCTGCCAGGAGACCTTTTATTTCACCTAAGGCCAGCGTATTTCCTCCTGTCATTCTCTCTAATTCATATATCCATTTCCCAGCATCCGAAGTAAAACTAGGGAGCTTGCATTTTAAGTTATCCTTGTCCATCTGTGGCCATGGAATGTATTGTGGTCTTGCTCCCCCTTTTTATAACAAGGGAAACTGTGTAAACGCCTTCCCATAGTCGGATCCCACTATTAGTCTATCTCTGGCGGGGATAATCATCCCTGTCTGCCTCCTAGCTTGTAATGACCTTAATCTGCTTTGATATGGTGGAGACTCTCCTTTATCTCTATGTGATCGTCCTCGGAAACGCTCAGGATATGCTACGGGATCTGAAGTTCTATATTTCGGTTGTGCCAGATCTGACCTTCCCACTTCCTTATCCATTTTCAGACTTCCTTCAGGGGCGCACATGCTCCCCCTTCTGCCTCAAAACCGGACATTCTTTCCTCGTCTGACATATCTAGTCCCCAACTAGTGTGACTATCATCCCCTTCACTCTTATCCAAGTTCAGTCTGCTCAAAGACAATGATCAACGTTCATCACTTTCCGAATCAAATCTTTCTTCTTCTAACGCTACTCTCGAGGCTGCTGGTGTTACTTCCTGTATCGGAAGAATCTCTTCGACTCTGTCCTGTTGTATTTCTGCACTCGGCCTCATTTGTTATTTACGAATGAGACTGGCGTCGAGACCTTGCTGTTTCCTTTTCAGTTCTATTTCTTCATCTACTTTTCTTGACTTTCTCGCATCCCTTCTAATTCTTTCTTCCTCTTGCCTTTGTTCTTCTCCTCTCCTTACTCCTTCCCTTCTTTCCTCTTCTTCCCTTCATCTCTGTAATCTTTTGTCCCTTAATCTTTGTGCTTCTTCCTCTCTCTTGCTTTCCTTTCTAATCCTTTCTTCTGCCTTTCTCTGTCTATTGTTGTACTTGCTTTGTTCTTCTGCCCTTTCTTCTATTTTCTCTTGCTCCTCCTGATATATCTGCTCTCGACTCCCCCTGTTTTTCCCTTTCTGCTCATCTTCTTTGAATCTCTTCTCTCGTTCTTTATCTTTTCTTTCATGTTTGTCCTTATCTTTTCTTTGCCCTACTTCCTCAATACTTTTCCCATCTGTCTTCAGTAATATCTGTCCTCCCATCCCTTAATTCTGCACAAGTGCTATCTTGTCAGCCTTATCTTTCTCTCCTTTACATCTCCTAATCTCCCTGTCTATCTCTGTTGGCAAATTTGACCGCACATCCTTTTCTTCTTTGTCTTGTATGATCTTATAAATCTCTTCCTTTCTCCTACTCTCCTCTGGATTATCATCACTATTGTAAGTGGGGGATTCATGTAGCGGATTACTATACGCCCGCTGTCTTCAATTCTTTTAGAGTATATACTCCGATCGTTTCTGTATCAACACCCTTTGCTTCAGGTGAGGTAAGGGGAGCGGAGGGCTCGACTCCTTCCTCCTTATGCTGATTAAGCATCCACCCCTCAGGTGGTGGGTCTTCTCTTTCCTCTTGATAAATCTTCCAGAGCTCTCAAATTAGGAATCTTTCCTCTAATTTCTTCCCTGTGTAGGCAGCATGCAAGTATGTGGTCATGTGTTGTAATACCACTCTTGACAATGAACCCCCTTGTCGCCACAGCATGAACATTGGATCTGCCATGCCTTTTACCCATTCTGCACTATACTGTTTGAGCTTGAGAATATGCTTTGGCAGTGTCTAGCATAGGTGCATGAGAGGAGTATCCCCCATAATGACAAGTCTCACTTGACTCTCGATACTTACCAGATTGTTAAATAAACCTTATACTTTGTCTTTACTCGCCACTTTTCAATGTTTATTTTAAAACAAAATGCATGAGCAAGCACCATCAATCCCTGGTCAAGCCTCTTAGTTCAATAGTCTTTCTATTCTCTTGATTGGTGCCAATCGCTTTGCTATACTCAATCACTGTTGCTCCTCAACTTTCTTGATTTTTCACAATCTCTATAGCTCTTTGATATTTTTACTCAACAAACCACTTTCAGGCTAGTCAAACATTATTCATTATAAACACCAGGATCACCTTTTCCCTCAGCTTTACTTTATACCCTATAAAGGGTTTGAGATATCACCTTATGTAATCCTGATTATGCATTTTATATTTCACAATAATGCCATTGGAGTTTGAGATGTCAATCCCGTCCCCTTATTTGCCATTGCCCTTAGTCTACTCACCATTTGTTAATTAACTGGAGGCCTTCGGTATTGACTCCTCCTCCAATCCGACCACTTTGCCTTTCGTCCGCAGAGCACCTGTGGAAACTGGGCAGGGATTTCGTCAAAGGGGGACCTGCCAACATTCTTGGTTTTTCTTGCAAGTTTATTTCTACCAGCCGCTCTCCACAGGAAACCCCGCAATCTTACATTAATGGCAAAGGATGCCCAATCATCCGAAAAACTGGAGACATACTAGTTTGGATCTTTTTTAACCATCTTCACTGCTACCACGTGAGCCGAGGGCCCTTTAGGACGTGCCTGCAATGGATGGGTTCACAGAATAACTCCAAGTCCAAATAATCAAACCAACTCAGGAAGATGGCAAAGTACTGTTTTATTAACAATTATCTAAAACAGGGAGTTACAACGAACATCAACAGAGGTACGCTCGATTTCTCTCAGCGATCTTTTCAGGCAACATAGACTTTATACAAAGAATACGTCAGAGATGAAGTCATACTATGTGGCAAATAATGAAACACCTACTAGGGATGTTCATAGGCTTAAGGGGAGCATCTAAGTACATATTATATAGGAACTGGGATTGGAATTGACTGCCCATTGTCTGGTGGACAACATATGCCTACCTCTAAAATATGTCATCTTCAAAACTATTAAGTACACAGTTCCTAATTGGTCTTCAAACTATAAGGTCCTTTGTTATATGGACCACTACAATTGGTTAGCATGCTTGCGCCATGTCTGGAACATTCGGTTAATTTAGCGGCACGTAAGCCCAGACCCAGGTCTGACTCTACCTCCCCACCCAATTAGCTCAACATCTCTCATCGCCCATGCCTTCTGCCATGAAGATTGTCTTTGAACTTGGGCTTGCAATGTATCCTTGTCTCTAGGAATACATGGAAGTGCGGGCACTCACTATTTTTGTTCTAAGACTCCAAGTTCGACTCTATTTTCATCCTCGGCTCACGTGACAGGAGACCATGATTTGGTTCATTTTGCAGGTTTTAAATGTCTTAAATGAATACAACTTGGCACTCTTGATGTTTTTTCTTTGCACCTTAACAAGAGATGATTCACCCTTCACATGTTCACTCCTTTCCAGAATAGATAGCCGACCTTGGCTGCTTCAGTCTTGACTCCAGACCAGACAACCTTGCCATGCAGCTCCACGATTTCAGTTTATTCTGGCTACAACACAATTCCCCGTTACTTTTACATGGGTCCTGGCTTACTAAAATGTATGATACCAATATTTTTTCCTGTTTAATGGCTGCTCCGCCTACATTCTATTCACTACATATAGCCAGCTCCTATGATGACCTAGTCTACCTTGCGTTTCAGCGTCTGTACAATTATTGAACAGTTGATTCTATGTAGAACTTTGTGCACGTGTAATCTTCTTTTTCATATTCAAAGGTCCACTTGACTCTTTACTTCGTCATTAGTTTCTGTAAGATCCATACATTCTCTTTAGCCAGTATCCTGAGACATCGTTCGTATTCTCTTATGACGTCACAGACTTCTTTCTTTGTTCTTTTTCATATTCCTTCAGGGAGTTCCTCCCTCAGATTATCGTCCCTTTGGGGATACATTCAATAGGGTAGTCTCAATGGGTACATTCTTTCAAATATACGCTGCGATATTGACACAGCTGCTGGTGTCAAACACGGCACAATCTCAGGCTTCCAAAAGATAGGAGGTAGGGGACAGGATTTCCTGCAGAAGCATGGAGCTGCTCCTCTACAATAATCCTACTCCCAGGACCATATAGGCTGTGTAGCAGAATAGAGGTTTACAATATAAGGGGCTCCTCCATATCTCTCTCCTTTAGCTCCTCCTCCCCCACAGTTGGGTGATCCACCTGCTGTGGTTTTATCCCACGAGCCTCCTCCTGATGGCCCTCTCCTTATTCTTAGCATTCTCACCTTGCTCGGTTGAGATCACTTTCTCCTCAATGCCTTCCTCCCGGACAGGATTCGTCCCATAGTATGTACACCAGGGTTTTTGCTACACAGAGCTCTCAAGTGTCCCCTTGTCAATTGTGATAAGATTATCCAGTGCTTTTCTCAGTTTTGGCTATTAGGTGGTGCTTGAGCACGCCCCCACGCCCCCTGAGCTATCCTCACGTCCCGGGAGGATAGCTCAGCGGCAGCGTGCGTGTCTTGGAAGCAAGACGACATGAAGCAACACAGGTTCGATCCCCGGGTCCGTGCTTAGAAACCTCTGGGTGTTTAAGCGCGTTATAAATACGTAACTAAGACAAAAACACTCTTCCTGTAACAGCGCCTCGATGCCTGCGGGCTGTGTGAGCGCTTTATAAATGTAATGTAATTAATTAATTAATTAAACCTTTGCAATGAATTACTGCTAGGAGAGAGATTACTTGTGGAGGGACAGGCAGCTTGTGGGTGTTGTTTGATTGTTCACCGGCCCATTGACTGTCTATGGCCAAGCTAATCTCAATCGCTATTCCCTTCCAATATGCCCCCCATCCAAAAGCACATCCGCCTGGGATCTCTTTCAAATAGTTCTATCAATCAGTAATATCAAACCTGGGCATACCAGTGTCATGTCAAAGCAGTCTGCTTAGAGTTAAAGGCTTAATTGTAGGTGGAAATGTGCTACTTGTGTAATAAAAATTTGGTATCTAAATGTGCCATCAGCAACTCGATTTACATCTGTTTCTTGCACTGAAGTCTTGTTAAAAGCAAGAATTAATAAAGCTAACAGTTGTGGCTTGTGTCCAGGTATTAGATGGGCATTTGTCAGGCACTGCTATCGCATACCCAATGAATCACTCATTTCCCAACTGTTGGCAGGTTGTGGTCAGGAAGTTACATGATGGCAGATCTTGCCAAATGCCCGCATCATGCTTATACAAAGGCCAAAACTGTTGGTGCTGCCATTGGTTATTTCATTTTATTCCAAGAGTTGCGCCTTTTCATTCCCATTTTAAAAGTAGGACAATTACAAGTACCAGAAATCAAATAAAAATTTCACAATTGGCATGGGGCATCGTGCAAGCTCGGTATAGATTATTTAAATGATCAATCCCAGGCATTGCAAAGAAATGCAGATGGGTTGTAAACAGCAATGTTCAGGAAGCGATTACTATTCCTAGCTACCACCACATGACTTCTACACAAAAAATCGAGTCTTGTATTAAAGACTGATTTGCCAGAGTGAGGTTTGAGGCATCTCTCAGCCTGCCTGCTACCCAACATGCTAAGGAAGGTCAGAGTGATGATAGAGGTTCTCACATTTGAATCTGCCCTTCCGCTGAACCTCAAGTTCTTGCCTCCCATCAGCTTTAACAGGTTATGATAATTTGTATTTATTTATTTAACATTTGTAGAGCGCACCTAACACGTAGGTATCTGGGCGCTGGAAAACAGTTAGTACAATTTACAGGAGTTGCCACAGGCAACAGTGTGAGACATAGAATTTACAGGTAGTCATAATATGCGTATTTACAATCAGTCGTTATTTACAGTTATAGTAATCAGTAAGTCTTTACAGCTATAGTAACATAGGATTCACAACAGTGTGAGACATAGAATGTACAGGTAGTCAGAATATGCGTATTACAATCAGTAGTTATTTACAGATATAGTGATCAGTAAGTCTTTACAGCTATAGTAACATAGGATTTACAACAGTGTGAGACATAGAATGTACAGGTAGTCAGAATATGCGTATTATAATCAGTAGTTATTTACAGATATAGGAATCAATAGGTATTTACAGGTACAGTAACATTATACAGTGATAGGGCTCTCAGTGCTCTGATCCTAGGTGCAGAGAAATGGTCGATAGGATCTGAAAACTACTGCTGCTGAAGGAGGAATACATGTTGGAGGCGAGGAGCCAGGTCTTGAGTCTTCTGCGGAAAGAAGCGTGGGAGTGGTCAGTTCTTATGGCTAGAGGTAGAGCATTCCAACCTTTAGCTGCCACAATGTAAGGTCATAATGTCTGGGATTCCACACATTTCCCTCATCTGCCAACTCGCAGCTGCTTGCTTTGTTCCTCTTAGTTTACAATGTGCCTGAGAGACAGAGAGAGAGAGGCATAGGCAGAGAGAGCTGGCATTGGGAGCTAGGGAAATGGTACCTGCATGTAAACGGCCTAGGGTCAGAGTGCAGGGCCACAGGCTGTTTGCCTGGCATACCTACTTCCGCCTTCCCCCGACTAACCGATTCCCTTCTAAGATCTCCTACCAACTTACACTACACACATAGAATCCTCACAGAAGGCCACCACAGGCCTAGCTGTTAGCCCATGAACCCTAACCAAGCCACGACTAAGCTCTCCTATCACACTCTCCCATATCAGCAGCTAACCACACACAAACCGTTGTAGTCTATCAGTTCTTGGGCTGTTCTCTATGGATAACATACCCCAACGTTTCTTCCGCCAAACCCATATCAAGCAGATTGGCACTCAGGAACCTGGTACTTCCGACCTGTACCCATCAAGACCACATGTTTCAGAATTGCCTTTGCCTTTGTCCCACTAATGAACTTGACCTCCCTCTTTTCCTTATAGATGCAAGCGCAGTGATGCCACCAATAGGGACAGCAGGCACTATATAACGCCACTTACATTACAATGCATGTCTCTTTAACTATAGTAATGCTAAATTATGGGACTCGCAGATATAACGACCATCCTGCATAGAGGGAATTGTTCTGCATGTTCATCGCTTTTACTGTTTTTGGGAAATTTAGACGTACATTGTACAATTCTTGTGAAAAATTTAACATGTTGTCCCTCGAAGCGTTTTCCTTTTAACAGGAATGCAGCCACTTCTGCCGGGTAACTCCCACATAACTCTTGAAACCAGGGCCAAGAATTCCAACTTGCCGCAGTGTTCTAAAGCACTGAAGACTGAAATACGCATGCCCAAATTGAGGCCATCTTTTCTCCAAACGACAAGTAATGTACATTCTTAGAATCACACACGTCTGGCCTCGAAGAATCCCAAATGTCTTCTCGCTGGACCACCAGGAAGGACCCTGGTGCGGCTCTGCACTTAACTAATATTTGCATACTGTCTAAACAACGAGGGGGGGCTGCGGAAGCAGATGCCATGGCGTCCAGGAACACAAAGGATTCCGCAAATCCACAACATGTGCAAACATTGGAAAGCTGTTCGGGGACTGAGGGGAGCGCGTGAGGGGGTGGGTGCTGGAACATGGGGCGACGGGGCAGGAAAGGAAGCAGAGGGGAGTGCAAGCACACACTGTAGTTTTGCCTTCTCCGGAACGCCATTCCAATAAATGGTGGGATTAAGTGAATTACTGTTCGGCGTATGACCTAGTAAGGAGGGGAGAGGTCCTTTTCCACAGTGCATTGAGGCCTTGGGGGGCAAACATTCAGAAATCAATTTGTTTCACAATCCACGAGTTTGGATGAAATTAAAAACGATATTTCTGCTACAGAGTGAATGGTGTTTTAAATTAAACTGAATTGCACTGTTTTTCGTGAAAATAAAGGTTTATCCCACGGTAGAACAGTTTTAAAATAAAAAATAAAATGCAGCATTACTTTGCAAAGCCACAGCAACTCTATCATCAAATGTTAGCCATGTTCATCGGATGGAAGCCACAGCGTTGGCTACCATCTGATGAAGAAAGTCTATTGGAGTTCAAAAGCTAATGCATTGTATCTATTTAGCATATTCAGTAAACCCATTATAATGAACAATAGAATTCTCCTTAAAGGTTCAAGACATTCTTTTGAAAAGTTTCCTCCCAGTTTCCTCAGCCTCCCCCCCCCCCCACCGCCCCGCTGCCTTGTGCAGGCAGCCCACACTGCAAATTATTGTTTCAGAGATGTTTGCAATTGATTTAAGGCAATTGCAGTTTCTTTTCCGATTTCTTTTGCGGGGAGTTAACAAAGTGTTAAAAACGACAAATTAGTGATAGAATTCCATAATATGAAACCTAGCACACAACATGAGAACAAGAATGTTTTTGCAGGAGGAAGAAGCAGTGATTAGGTCTGGCTACTTCTTGGCCCACACCAAGTCGAAGGCAATGCTCTGTGCTTCCTACCACTGGCACTACAGCTCAGGTCTGGAAGATAGCTTAAACTCGATGGCCTCGCGTTTCAACCAGGAAGACACTGTGGGGTTTATGCTCCTGAAATGCGCAATTTGACGGTGGAGAGTCGTTACATTTCCACTGCATCGTAAACGGCACCCTGCCACAAAATGTATGTAATTTGCACAGCAGAGTACACAAGTTCATGGCAATTTTTGCATTCTGCCGTGCAAAATGAGTAAACGCTGCCTGGCATGCATGCATGCCAGCCAGCGTGTACTTTTCATTAAGAGCAACGCTTGCCATTCAAGCATGGGTGTTGCTAGGTCTGGAAAAGATCCGGGGCTGTGCCAATGTCAGGACTGTCAGGACTTGGGGCTAGCTAGCTTTTTGGTTGTAACCCCTGAGCTTCTATCCGGGGCTACAACCAAAAGACCTGGGGCTATATCCACCTTATCCCCCCCTAGCAACGCCTCTGCATTCAAGCATGGCAAGCGGTGCTCACAATTACAATTAAACTCTGCACAACATGCTTGAATGTCAGGTAGGATTTAATTTCAATTGTGAACGCTGCTTAGCATGCACGCATGGTAAGCAGTTTTCACGATTACAATTAAACTCTGCCTGACATGGTCACATGTCGGACAGGGCTTAATTGTAGTGGTAGAGGCTGGCTGCCATGCGAGCAGGGCAGGAAGCATGTACAAAGGATCCCTTTCGGGTACGTCTATTGTATGCTGGTGTATAAATCAGGCAGACCCTCTAGGGATCTCCAGCATTTGCGCCTGCATGAAAATACATGCAGGCAGAGGCATATGCTGGAGCATTTGTATGGTGTAGGGGAAGGGAGGCGGCAGAAACGCAAGTTGTGTTGCGCCCCTCCACTCTGACATACAAATGAGTGAAAATGTGGCGTGGGATAAGAAACGTGCATAAAAGCCTTGCACAAGGGCGTTTTGAAACAGAATTGACTTACTGTATAAGCGCCTAACAAATGCACAATAAATAAATAAAGATTTTACACGTTTCTTACATTACGCTCCCATGAATATGAGCCCCTCTGCGTCATGGGTTTGATTCTCCTATTGAGTACCACATAATTAAGTTATGTTAATAGGCTTTTATACGGTGCCAAATCACCACACCGGTAGCATCAGAGCACCTAAACTGCTCCATGGAGTGGTATACTGTGCCCCTGACCAGGAGCGACCAGACCTTAATCTGGAGGAAATCAAATGAGTGGGATGCGGGGGAGATAAGTGGAAGGGGGAAGCGCAGAAAGAGAGGGAGGGATGCAACAGGGGGAGCATGTTTTCGTGATAAAATGGCTGCGTGTCAGTCCTGTTAGGTGGATTGGAGTCAGTGCTTTAAATGGGCTGGTCCTAGCCGGCACTTCTATTTTTTTTTTTCAATAATGAGGATCGGGACTTCGCCAAACTGAAGGAGATTACCGATACTCAAGTAGGTGGCACAGGAACAATGAATGCATTTCACAAAATGTTGCGCGATTGCGCCTGCAGCAAGTATTGTGAGAAGATGTGCTGGTCTCCCCACCAATCTCGCCCACACTTGGTGTCCAATCGCAGACTGCATCCTTTCAGCCCCACCCTGGGAGAAACAAAGCCCCCTGTCTGTCTTCTTAAGTCACTAGCATGTCGGGTCATATAAAAGCAGCATCAGTTAGGCCATTAAAGGACGTCCCTCACACCATCAAACAGGAGACCCTCTGCTCAGACCTCCTGCCGTTCTCCTTTCTCCTTCTCACCTCTGACTTCTTTGTGACACTCTGCCCACCCTGGAAGGATAATCTGTACCACAAAAGGTGGAAATAGCAGTTACAAACTTGATTGATTGATAGGTTATTTATAATTCGCCTATACACAAGTGTTTCAATGCGCAACCAGGCAAGGAGGGGGAAAACAGGGAGAACAAGACAAAGATCTTACTAGGCCTTGTAGATCTTGCAAGTGTGCAGACAAGAAGTGCAGGGGAAGGGAAGTAGGAGAAGTGCACCTAGTGGAACAGTGCCCTGGGTTAAGTGCAGGAAAGCAAGGCCTCCAAGAGGAACATGTTCAGGAAGTGCAAGGAAGGCCAGGTGGCAGTGCAGGAGGGACCGAAGGCAGGTGCTAGGGACTGGGCAAGGAGGGGGGGCAGGTGTCCCATATGACTCAGAGGAGCACCAGGCAGCCAGTCAACGTAACATCAGGAGGAAGGGAACGATAGCAGTGGGAAGGCAGAGAAAAGGAAGGTTTGAAACGGTTAGCAGGGGAGAGGCAGAGAGAAGGAAGGTCTTGAGGAGCTTTCGGAACTTACGTAGGTCCGGCTCAAGGTGAAAGGTTGCAGGGAGGCCATTCCAGAGGGAGACACCTGCAGAGGAAAGAGATCTACGACAGTTGGGGTTGAGCGAGGAGGAGGAGGCAGAGGGAAGCCTGAAAGAGAGCTGTGTGTCATCCGCATAACACTGAAAGTTAGAGGGAAAGTAGAGATCAGTCGGGCCAAGGGAGCCAGATAGACATTGAAAAACCAGGGCGAGAGGATACATCCCTGGGGAACACCACATATAGAGAGTGTGATGGAGGACAGGAAGGGTTCAAGTTCAACCTGGGAAGATCAGTCCAAGAGGAAAGAGGATAGCCACAACAGTGCCTGATCTGTAATGCCCAGGGTATCTCAGAGACGGATGAACAGGATGTTGTGGTTCACTGTGTCACAGGCAGATGAAAGGTCAAGAAGGATGAGGACAGAAGAAGAGTTAGAGTCAAGGTTAGAGAGCAAGTCTTCATGGGTGTTCAGGAGAGCAGTTTCTGTGCCTCTGGCCACTCTGAAGCCAGATTGACGGTCATGGAGACATATAACAGATTCAGTGTAGAAGGTTAGTTGGGAGATTTCTCCAGGAGTTTGCCCAGGAAAGGAGTAATAGAAATTGCGCGATAATGTGCCGGGATGGAGAGATCGGCAGAAGGCTTTTTGAGCAGGGTATGCACAAGGGAATGCCTGAGAGGAGAGGGGCAAACTCCAGTGGCAAAGGAGTAATTGCAGAGATCAGCCAAGGCTGGAGCCAGAGAATCAATGTTGTCCTTAATGGTTCTGGAGGGGCAGGGAGACACCTGTTTGGATGAAACGTTCAAAGACCGGACTTGTCTGGAAACCTCAACAGGTGTGACAGGAGAGAGGGGGAGAGGTGGAGAGGAGGAGGGGAGAAGGAGTGGCCAAGGAGGGGCTGAGAGAGGTAGAGGGAACGACGGATAGAGATTCTATATTGCCTTAGGAGTAGGCGGCAGGCCATTTTGTCAGAGCGTGAACCTGAAGCTCCCCATTTTCGTTCATCAGCTCTGTACTTGAGTTTTAGGGTGGCCAGTTCGGAGTCGTAACAAGAATTGCACTTTTTGGCAGGCTTCAGGCAGATCCCCATAACAGTGGCAAGGATGTCAAGAGTGTTAGAGATGGAAAGGTGAAAGTTGGCGAGGGCTGTGTCAGGATGGGGGTCAGCCACAGGAGTAGGTGGAGGAGAGTAGGTGGAGGCAAAGGTTGCCACTGACACTCTCTTCATGGGTCAGATGACTGTGAAGGAGAGTGGCAGTGCTGGGTAGGCCATTGCCGGTGGAACAGGAAGCTTAGAGTGAGAAGAGATTAGAAGTGATCAGTCCAGGAGAGAGGAGTAGTGAGAGGGTTAGAGAGAGGGATGCCAGAGGTAATGAGAGCATCCACAGTGTATCTGGCAGAGTGGGTCGGGCCAGATGGTAAAATGGAAAGAGAGAGGGAGTCACAAAAAGGTTGTGGAAAAGCCCTGGGGAGTCAGAAGAGTCCAGGTGGATGTTGAGATACCCAAGCAGGAGAATCTATGAGGTAGAGGAGAGGAGAGAAGAAGTGAGGTCAGCCCATTCAGAGAGGAAGAGGGTGTCCAGGTGGCCGGTAAAAGGTGACTAGGGGTAGAGATGAGCCTGGAGAAACAGAGAGCCTTCAGACCAGGCATTCAAAGGAGGAGTAGGCTTGAGTGGGAATGATGGAGACAGGAATTCACTCAGGAAAGAACAGGGCCACTCCACCTCCAGGCCTGTTGGGCCTGGGCTCTTAGAGGATCTTGTAGCCCTCAGGGGGAAGTGTGTCTAAACTCGTGACGGAGCTGGCCTTAAACCATGTCTTGGTAAAGGTGAGAACATCTAGATCCAGCAGTTCACGGAGGTGGAAGGTGTTAGGGGAGTGTTTGACAGCAGAGCGACTGTTAAGAGTAGCAGTGTGGAGCAGGTTGACACTTTTGAAAGAATTCCAAAGAGGGGTACAGGGGTCCCCACTGGAAGTGGCAGAAAAGCCTGGGAGGTAAAGGGAGGAGGAGGCATAGGAGCCAATCAAGACACAAATGGCAGAGGGGCTAGAGAGGTGTCGGCCAAGGGAGATAGGGTAGTCAGGAGAGACGCATCAGGCAAGGAAACCAGAGGCATAGAGGACGAGGGAGGCAAGGGAGCCAGGAGAGCCAAGGCTGGCAAGGGAGTCAGAGTACCAGAGGGAAGAGGTGGCAAGGGAACCGTGGAGGTAGATGGCAAAGGAGCCGGAGTAGCTGACGTAGGGTGTGGCAAGGTAGCCAGAGTAGAGAAGGGAGGGGTGGCAAGGGAGCCAGGATGATGGAAGAAGGTGGCAGAGGGGACAGCGTAGGGGTATCCAGGGTGGAAGAAGGAAGGAAGTTGATGAGGCAAGGGAGGCGCCTATCGAAAAGTAAAAGGTAGGGCTGAGGCCCTTGTACCAGGATGGTACCATTGAGATAGACATTAATGAAGGAATGAAAGGAGGCTAAGACGACCTCCCAATGTGTGCCACCATTAATGGTTGAGGAAGAGTAAGGAGATAGCAGAGCGAACACATGAAGGGTCCATAGGTCGGGTGAAGGAGTCTCTCTGGCGGAAGTACTGATATATGTGTCAGCGATGGGAAGGCCTAGGTTGGAAACCAGTGTTTCCTTCTTAATCTTCTTCCTACCAGACTTAGTGAGAGGAGAAGGATAGGATATAGAAAAGAAATTAGAGAAGATGGGGGAAATAGAGAGCACCATAGTGGGTGGGGGGGTAGAAGAGTCACTTTGCAAGACTGAGCAACTGAGTTGCAAGGGAAGGGTATGATGGGAGTGGGGAGGGAGCATAGAGAACACAGGGATACACACATACAGGGAACAGGCTAGGAATAGTAGGTTACAGTAGGGTAACAATTCTAGAACAGGTTACCGTAGGGTAACAGTAGGGTAACAATTCTAGAACATAGTACAGAGAACAACAGAACAGACAGCACAGGCTGTGAGTACCAACAGTCAGAAGAGCAGTAGGTTAAGGTAGGGAAAACTACTTGGGTAACAATTCTACAACAAAGCACAGCGAACAACAGAAAAAGCACAGGCAACAAGTACCAACATTTGGAGCCGGCTCAGCGCACCTTAGGGGGAGAGCTGTGAGCCATAGTGGGGGAACCTAGAGTAGAGAAGAAAGGCCTATTGGGGAAAGCAAGTCAAGAGTACAGAGCTGTGGTCCAATACAAACTGTAGGGGAAGCAGTTGAAAGGGTCCCCCAGCGTTCACCTAGAAGGAAAAAGCAGGCGATACGAGAGAAGAGAAATAAAACAGTAGTGGGAGTGAAGAAACAGAGTACGTTACTCTGGAGAATGGGTAGCCTAGTAGATGCGTAGGACACAGTGCAAGGTAGGAAAGTTCATTCAAAAGGAAAGTGCGCGCAAGGTAGGGCAGTTTAGTAGGACGCAGTAATGGTTGCGCCCCCCACCTGCACCTTTCTTACTTTGCAGTTGCTGCTGGTTGACAGCTGCGCTGTATGCTCGCACTCTTCGATTCAGCGACCCTTTCAAACCCCTTTGTCGCCAAACACCTGCGTCGCTCAACACCATGGCCTTGTCTTGCGAGGGCTTTGCCACAGACAATCTGATTCGTGGTTCCTAAAGGCTCGGAAGGGTGAAAGTTGCACTGTGTGCTACGTGTCATCGGGTAGCATCTCCTGTGTACATGCGTCGCTCAACACCGCTGACTTGTCCTGTGAGGGCTTTGCCCCAGTGGGACCAATCCTCGTTTCTTAAAGGCTCGGAAGGGTGGAAGTTGCGTTGCATGCTACATATCATTGGGCAGCATCTCCTGCATACCTGCGTCGCTCAACACCGTGGCCTTGTCCTGCGAGGGCTTTGCCGCAGGGGATATGATCATTGGTTCTTAAAGGCTCGGAAGGGTGGAAGTTGCATTGCATGCTACATGTTGTCGTGCAGCCTCTCCTGTGTTCCTGCATCGCTCAACACTGCAGTCTTGTTCTGCAAGGGCTTTAGGGGACTCTAGGGCACTCAATGTCACAGGTAGCCTGGGACAAGTGATTTTCATACATGCTCACTGTTTTGTTAATGGACACATCATAGCAACCACTAAATAAATACAATTAATGAATTTGTGGTTTGCTCCCATTACTACAGTAATTCTGACTTTATTGCGATCTGGTCACTTTTGGAAGGGCAATGTGATAACACTTTCGTTCCCACCTGTGATTCTTTTTACTTGAGTCACGTTGTTAAAACATTACATGATTTGCCAATTTTTCAAACACATATACGTCTCTTTTTGGTCTTTGATGATGCACGAATAGCTAGCTTACTGCACAAGCAAGCTGGTTCAAAATGTTTGTGATGAAAAACATACATCCTGCTGTTGTGTTTGCCATTATAACCATGCCTCCAATTGAAACCTAAAGGCCGGTGATTGTAAGCCCGGAAGTGCATGTGCCCCATTTACTCACACGTCAAAGCAGTGTCCATTCAATTAATTATTCTAAGGCCTAAAATGAGCTTAATTCCCTTTTGTGCTTTTTCTGTTTTATTTCTTTGTCAATGTTCACTACCCACTACTATACATCAGGTCAGTAATTCTAGACGCTTTGCCCCAAAAAACATAATGGGGTTACTCCACCCAAGGGGTAGATGTTATATCACAAAAAGGGATGCTCATTACCCAATTTACACAAACCTTAGTAAGGAGTTCTAATGAGGATGGAGTATGCCACAGGTTACCAAGTCAGTTGGGTGCCCTGCAGTGCTGGGTAGCTCTGCGAAAAGTTGTCATGGCAATCTACTTCAGATGAGATACCTTAGTGGAATTATCAGGCTGCATTGTACCCTGTATGCTTTATGTATTGCCATGTCTCATACCACCTCGAGCGTGCCGGATCCTAGTCCATCAATAGCTCTGCCCAGCTTGCCTACATCAGCTTTCACTACATCAGCAGAGGAGATTGTTGGTCACCCCTCCCAAGACGTATAGGAAAAGTCATTGCTAAAGGCTAAATATTGAATAAGGTTCAAATCAATTATACAGGAGAGTTTGACATTACCACTGTCCTCCCCAATTAATATTTGATCATTTATTTCAAACTGTGCATTTAGAAGTGTATTTGAGCCACAGCATCACTGAACTGGATGGCCCTCTAACGATGTAAGGACATAGAGGAACAAATGTTTGTAATGACTATATATCAAAGCCAGCACACAATGAGCCCATCAATGTAACTGGCACAATGTTAGTGTTTCCAAATTCCACACTACGAATTTAATGTATCAGAACAAAACGTCAGAACAAAACGTCAACAAATTATTTCCCCCATACTTTTAGACCACATATTAGCCCCAATCAGCACAAAACGACATCCCATGCTAGAGTCAATGCCAACACAAATCCCATTTAACAGATATTGTCAGTTCCTACAATGCCCCAATAAAGGTGTATTTCCAATTTACACAGTCCTTCAATTGGTAATGCACTCACACCAGGTGGGCACATGATGTGTTACTTATTAGAAAGGGGTCAAAGAGTATCACAATGAGAGAGACATGAAGAGTGTGACAAAAAGAAAAAGAGTGAGGTACACATAGAAAGCGAGTCAAATGAAGAACTACACAAATAGGGACACAGAGAGTGAGATTATTAGAAATGGGGTGGGCAGAGCTATCAGTCCAAAACCAAGTGTCATTTTTGGACCCTGCCGGGGCTTAGACCGCACCCACTTGAACATAAGCTGGTGAGTACCTGCACTTTTTTTCTCCATTTCAAGCACTGACTCGACTTCTACAAAAGGGAGGAGGCAGATATGTCCTGAAGTGTTGTGAGAATTGGGCTGTTTCCAAGGCAGATTTGGAGTGTTGTCAATTAGCACACCATGGGCCTCATTCTAACTATGCCAGTATCCTGGCGGTAGAGCCGCCAGGATCTCAGCAAAAGTTGTTACCGTTTCTGGCACCCAGTCCGGTGGCAATGCCACCGGATTACGGGTGCCGGAGGGACGGTGTTGATCCCCATTAATAGAGTCGGAAATACTAGTGCCGGTAATGACAGATTTTATTGGCATTAGGGCGCCTGGCTTACCTGCAGCTTTTAGATGGAGGTAACCCAGGTGCCCCACCGGGAAACCTGGAGTCCACTTGTCCAGTAAAGTGCCAGTATCCATGAATTTCAGGACTTTTTTACCAGACCGGCCGACTCAGAATGAGGCCCCATGTATGTTGGATACATGAGGAGCTCAACGGGATGAGCAATCCTGGAATTTTGAAGGCTTATTTGCTGAAGGCCTATTTGCCCCTGCCTCTTTATCCGTTACATCCCAGGTCAAACTCCAGAATGTTGAGTGGCGTAGTCAAGAATAGATTGTGCATAAATATGAATGTTGTGGGTAAAAGAAGGTAAAGGAATAGAGTGGCCAAACTAGTATGGTATCATTGAAAAATGCCTGGCAACTTTATGTCAAAAAGGTTATTATTAAGAGTGGGTCATTTTGACAAAAATGTGTCACAGCAGGTACCTAGCACTCTTAAACTGGATTCCAGATGATAACCATGCCATATCAAACACCACAATTCTTGTTATTTTTTATTATTATTATTACAGTAGCCAAGTGTGTGGGTAAGGGCCAGTTTGCCACCTTGGACTATAGCAAAAACCCCATTTTTCACTAATTCTAATGAAGGTTTGTTAATAATGGATTTTCTGTGAGTTTAGTCAGAAGTTGTTTAATTAGTTACAACCCAAGCTATGGTTTTATTAGAAGAACAGTTATTTTGCCAAATTCCAATACACTTATGCACTGCCAGCACATCTTGACACTAAGAAGGGGCCTTATGGACACTTCGGTATACTAAATAGCAAATTAACAAGGGGGAGGGGGTCCTGGGAGTCCCTCTGCCAGACATTAGTCCCGGTTACGAGAGCCTTAACCAGATTCTTTAGATCAGTATCTTCACAGAGCAGAAATATCCAAAACATATCAGTCTTTGTTGTAAGTGATTTCAATCCAGCACACACCCAAGTGACGACCAGCATGTAGTGCGCAAATTAAACCCTTATTTATTTTATCTATAAGTTCAGTATTCTGAACGATATACCACTCATATCACACCTTTCTTCTGAGACCCCACCACTCCCCGATCACACTGAACCAGGAATCAGGCTGGTTTGCAAAGGTATATATTTATTTATGTATTTAGAATTTTAATCATAATACATTTTAATAGGTATACAACAATCACCAATGGGCTGACAGAGCACTGAATGGTAACTTTAATACACTACGAATCAAGTGCTGAGCACAAAAACATATGCAGCACATAAAAGAATACCTTTGAGTTGGTTTGGTATAGATTGAACTATAGTTAAAGGTTCCCCCTGCAACACCCCTCAACCCCCCAATAGGCAATTAAGTAGATGTGAGGAGACAGCAGGTATTCAGGAATAGCACAAATCAAACAGAATATCACTCCCACCTTCCCCCTTCAAACACAAGAAAAAAACAGAATTGACTTTTCAGCTGTTAGCTTGGCTTTGAAATGGTCTTTGGAATTGACTGAGCAAAAACACCAAATGTGGTCAAAAATACTTAAATTATTATAAATTCCTATGGGAGCTGCTTTGAACAGTTGCACACAATCACAAGCAATGCTTTAGTCAAAAGAAAACATTTGAAACCTCGAAGTCCAAGTGGGAAATAATTTAAAGGTAATTCACACGTGTAAAACCTTTCAGAATTTAAATTTGCGGCAAACTTTTCCTTACGCGATATTCGCTATAACGGGTGAATCGCACTGTTTTGCACTTTCTTTTGGGTTCTATGGATAGCTAAGGATGTTAGGTACAAATAGGAGTTGAAACTTCGCTTCTTTCATAAAAACTGAGGGAGTTATAGAGGTTTCAGTAAGAGGTGTTTTTGCAACTAGGCGTGAGAATGGAAACAGAAATGCACTTCGAAAAATGACAGATGGTTTTGATTACACTAGATCATGACTATGAAAAAGAGAATGCCACACACACATTTCCACAGTTACGTGGCCAGCGTAACCCTTCACATGTGATACTCTAGTTTCCATTCTGGGATTTACTTTTCTTAATCAAATCAATAAGAAGTTAGGGTTTAATAACACAGATGAGAAAGGAGTCAGCGCAAAGATATTTCTAGCAATACTATGGTTCGAATTAAAGATGGGATGGTTTTGAGATTGGGATCATACAATTCAAATATATTATGGGTCACTGTTCATCCTATTAATACTCACAGAATAAGTTATTATATTGGACCGTCAGTTCTGGTCATGGATTGGATCTGATCTAGGAAGGACAGCACATCAGGTGAGGGACTGGATCAGCTAGGCCAGTCACCGGATTTGAAGAGGATATGCCCTTCTTGTTTGTGGTTATTTCAATCAGCTGGATAGCGAGTTCCTCAGGCAAGCCTTGTGGTAGCAAGCCAGAGAGTTTCAGGATAGTGGTTCAAAAGGCATTCTCACACCACAGCACTTCACTGGGTTGCAAGAATAGGTTTGAGGATTTAGGCCTTGCTGAAATCAATAGTTCTCTACTACTTTGAAAGAGTCTTGGAATCTGGATCTGGAAGGATGTTAAAGCTGGATGTAGAAGTCTGGATCAGAGTGATTTGCCGGAATCAGGAAAGTGAGTCCCTTTGTGTTGTCAGCTGTCTCTACTTATCCTTTCAAATGACATCAAAGAATGGGTGTATAGTCTGGCTTAACTAAGCTGCCCCTGTGAGTGGGGATTGGATCAAAACCTCATCTCTGCCTTGCAACTGTGTGATTGGATCAAGGCAAGATGAAATCACATTCATGGTTTAGCTTTACAGCCCTTAGAAACCTCACTTTAGCTACTGGTCTCAAAATCAGATTTGATCCTAAATCCATATTTCTACATTGGTCACTTCTACAAAAATCACACCCAAGGATTCCATATTTTATGTAGCATCTGCTCCTCAAATTCCCGCAGCTGTGGGATCTTGTTTTCCTTTTCTACAGAATTTTGTCCTTTTCACCATGAACACAATTTCCAAACTTTCTGCAACTTTATACAAAATGTGTGTGTTTACAATAGGGATATGTGTGTAAAGTTTCACAATTTTAGCATTAACACAGTTCACATAAAACCCCATATATTGCCATTCCTGTCCAGAACATGTTACACAGGTCTACCGCCTCTTAAAACGTGCAGCTGAAAATTAGATTAACAGATCTGGCCTTTGTATATTTTTCACCACTTTGAATCACAAGTTATGAGTCTTTAAAAATTGTTCATTGTTCATGCTTAACAGAAAATGGTCCTGCCCCTTTGTCTCTCCCTGCCGTCCAGAAGCAGTCCCCTCCTTTAGGAGTTCCTTCCAGGAGCAGTTTACAACCCCTTTCACACCTCCATTTCCTGGGCTGAAGCTCTGCCATTGTTCATTCTCTTTCTGTAGATGTCTGAATTAACCCACAATTATCATCTCCCAGTGAGTTTCAGCTGAGAGAAGTTCTCCTGCACTTGGAAGAAACTTGTTTTTCCACTTTCAAAGGGTTGCAGCTCAGCCAGGCTAATTTATTCTTAATTAAAAATCGAGCAAAAAACAAACTTGTTGCATCAAACATAAATACATTACTTTCTGAGCTTTAAATCTGTGGGATCACAAACACAACCGAGATCTGTATTCCTTTTAGCAACAATCCTATTATGTCTGCTAATCCGGCAGATTTTGAGTTTTAATACTTTGAAGTTTCCTCAGGAGCTCATCTGACAGCTGTAAGTCACAGGTAGCCCAGGGTACTGCACACAGATTTTGACAGGTGCTGTCAGTTTACAGGCAATCCAGTTTTTCTGAAGAATTGTTTTACTCTTTACACTTTAGGTCTTTATATATTTGCCATACTTCATTATATTACATGAATTTTAGCACCAAGCAAGATTTTGGATGTTCAGAAGTGTTGTGTTATTGTTAGGACACTCACCCGGGATCGGGAACGCCCGTGTCCTCGTGGGCGGGGAGATGCTTGGCGGCTGTACCCGCGGTTTCGCCTTGGCCGTGGGTGCCCTTTACGAGCGCATCGTTCATTTGGGGTGCGTGCCCGACCCCGGGCGAGTCGGGGTGCATTCAGGCATACGCGGAAGCAATGGGAACGGGCTTGTGGTTCAAGCCTCGTTTCCGTGAATGCCATTCCGCGCATGCGCCGGCTCGGATTGCGGGTCAAGCCTCGCTTCCATGCCGAGCCACTATAAAGGCGCTTCCGGATCAGTACTCGCCGCGTCTCAACGCGGTTTGGTCCTGACCTCCCGCTCGCTACTGAAATTCCTTGTCCTTCCTTGCTTCCTTTCTGGTTCCTGCCTTCCCTTGTCCTGGTGGTTGGTTCCTTTGGTCTAGGGTCTGGCTTCCCGGGGTTGGGTTTTGTCCGGTCCTGGTCTGTGCCTCCGGTACTTTCCCTTTCCCTTCCTGGCCATCCCCCTTCCATTGCCTGTATACTCCTCTGCCCAGTGCTTGGGTGCCAGCGCCTCCAGTGCCTTATTCCGGCCACTTCTGCTGTCCGCCTTTGCTGCCTAACCTCAGTTTCGGCTGCCTTCACTCACCGTCTTCAGAGGGTTACTGCAGCATCTACTACGCACTCAAGTCCGCTGTCAACATCTACCGGCCTTCCCTGTCCAGTGCTCGCACTGTTCTGGCGCCACGTAAATCCAGGGAAGTGTCCATCCGTGGCGCTAGGAATCGGACCCATTTTCAATCCTGTAAACAGGACGGGACCTGGGCCGGTTCTTGGTGTTACTCTATCATCTTTCTTTCTACAAGCAACGTCCTGGCGACCCCGGCACGCAAGCCTACAGGAAACACAGGTACGCAGCGTCCTAGGGACGCACATCTTGACAGTTATAGGCATTTTGGAGTTTTTAGCAACAAAGCAAATGTGATTTACAGGCACATTTTTGAGTTTCATTTGCAAAGCGTTGCTTCTCTCTCTGCACTCTGTTTGCTGGTCATGGAGCCCACTGGCACCTCTTTTGCAGTGTGCACTCTATCCTACCACATATGCACCATGGGTGGCAGGTTGTGCATCCATCTTTTTGTTTGTTTGAGAACGCGGTTTTGTAGGTTTACGGCGCGCACCAGAGTTTTGCCGGCATTGTTGCTGTTTCTTGCACCATAACTCTCAGAGTGATGCCGCATAGCACAGAGGAGTGGGTCAATACACCCCACATTGTCCTGCCTTGGGGCAGTCCAGCACCAAAATGCTAGGCAATTCTCCTCTGAACAAGAATACCAAGAGCAACCCCAGACACAGGTTTCAGTCTGGTTGGACCTCATCAGTAGGGTGGGGCTGTACCTCTCTGACAATAGTGTGCAAGGGGTCCACATCTTGTTTTTGGGTATACTAAATAGACCAGCACTAGACATGCTTTTTTTCATTCAGCATCCAACCATTTTTAGTTTGGGCTATTAGGTGGTGCTTTAGTGCTACCTACAAGCTGAAACTATTGTGCTAGAGTACAGATAGGGAGAAATGGCATGTGCAGAGTGACGCAAAGCTTGTAGGTCTTGTTTGGTAATTTTCCCACCAATTTATTGCCGTTGCCATGCTAATCCCTATGGCCATTGCCACCCATTTCCTGCCCCTCCCCACCCAAAACACCTCCTACTGGGAACTCTTAGACTTAACTTTAATTAAGCCTTACCGTCAAACTTTACGCTCAAAGTGCCTGCCAGTGTATTTTCAAATCAGTCTTCTGAGATTTAATGACTTAATTGGAGTTTTAAACACGCTCCTGTTGTAATACAAATGTCTTAACCAGGTCTGCTTTCAGCCACTCGATTTATAAGCCTTGTGCATGTCCTTCACTGAAGTCCTGTTAAAACAAGCATTGGCAAAGCCAACAGTTTTGGCTTGTGTATAGGTGTTAGGCATTTGCTAGGAACTGCTATTAGATGCCCATGTACTCGCACCATTGTGCACCTGCTACCATCAATGGGGAGTTAATACCACTATGGCAGTGCCTCACAAGTGCATTTCCTGTACCTACACAAAAGCCCAAATGATTGGCATTGCCAATGCTTGTTATAGGAGTGTTCCCCATGTAGTCCCTCCCACTCCACCAGCGAATGTTCTCATTGCAGAAATTATTCAGGGCAACACAGCAGCTAGTGCAATCCAAAGGGGAGTATTTGGGATAGAGGCAATGGGCTATTATGGACTGCACTGCACACCCACTGAAAAGTGCCCCTTCCAAAATACAGGTTGCATTGGTGGTTGTTGACACAGAGGCAGGCTGTTTGTCGGAGAGCACACAACTGGCTCTGTAGAAGGAGGCACCTGTGCTCAGGCTTTAGGTTTGAGTCTTTGGCCCTCTCGCGAAAAGCAGAAGGTCTCTAAACCACACTCTCAGATTGGTGGGGAACACCACAGCTCTCTAGGATAGTACATACACATTTCATGCACCAGCGCAGTGAACCACCACAATGTGGTACTTCTGGGGATGGGTCTTTAATACCTTCAATTCTCTATTCCTAAATATCTTCCTTTTTGAGCTCTTCGCTCATCCGCCTCCAACTCTCTCAGGGTCAGTCGCTTCTCCAAGCAACAAGTTGGTGGTAGATCTCGTTCTTTGGCTGGGGCCTCCCTCTGGAACAGCCTCCCTGCCTCTCTGAAACTTGAGGAGAACCATCTCCAGTTCCGGAAGCACCTCAAGACCATCCTCTTTGCTTCTGCTTTCTCTCCTCTTCTCCCCTGCTGAACTCCTGGCCGAAACTGAAACTGCACTGGTCACCTGGCTACCCTGTGTTCTTGGACCCAGGTCCCCTCTCCACCAGTTGCACACCTGTACTGCCCCCCTGGCAACTTTTGCACTCAGGGGCTGTTTCTGTATCCTTACAGCCCCATACCAGCACTTAACACCTGATGTCTGCACTTACCCTTGCACTTGCCACCAGCGGGCCGCACTGCATATTTATTGTTTTTATTTATTTTACTTTTATCCTATGTACTGCACTGCCCCTCCATCTCACACTTTTTCCCCTTCCCCCTCGCCTGCACTTGCGCTATCTCAATATCACCTGGCCTAGTAAGGTCGTTGTCTCTGTCTTCCCTCTGTTCCCCCTCCCTTGTCTCGTCGCGCCTTGAAACACTTGTGTATAGGTGCATTATAAATGCCATATAATATCATATCATAGCATACACTGTGAATCTGGGTGCGCTCGAGTTAAAGGCCTGAGAGAAGTAAGGGCTTTTAACGAGGGCACCGGGACATTACCCCCCGGTATATCCTATGGAACATGTTACTAACGCCATTAGCACCCAGGGTTGCCAATCCGGTAACCCAGAGTGCTGATAGCGTTGTTTTTTCTATTAATTAATGGTACCCCTCATGGTGTCCCGTTCATTCATAGAAAATACTGTGTAGAAATGGTTGCCACAGAGCTGGAAGACGGGGCTCTAAGCGGAGCCCCTCTTCCATTTCCATGGCGGCATGAAGAAGGAAGTCGGAGCAGCAGCGGTGGCAGCGGTCTGCCACCGCCACAGCCATCAGGTAAGTGGGGGTGGGTGGGACAGGAAAATGATGTTAAAGGATGGGAAGGAGAGGGGAAGATGGCAGGGTGGGGGAAGCAACCGCCAGGTTGTTCGGAACACAGACGTGAATCATGGGATTCAGCCCGCAATCCGAGCAACCGGATTGGCTGTGCACCCTGCCCTGCCTGGGTGCTAATATATAGAATACACATGTTCCTCGTGGACAGTGCACATATTTCATTAAGTTGTTTTTCTATTGTTGGCCTTTTCGGAGTAGGTAGAGATTAATAATTGGTAAAATCGTTATACATAGATGCAAAATGACAAAGGTAATGAAAGCCCAGCAATGCAGACAAGGCAGTACTTTGCAACCACTTTGTGTAATCCAATGTGATCTTCTATAGCATGACTGAAAAGATTTTGATACCTTCTTGGTGCAAAGTTGTGGAACAAAGGTGGATATGAGAAGGAGGGGAGACAACAGCGCAAATCTTGAAGTCTTGTTGGGTGCATATCGGAAGAACCTGTTTTTGTGAGCTCCTATTCTTCCAAATTGCTCTTGCTGCAGTATTTATACCTAGAGACCACCCCATGTATGAGTATCCTGTCCGACTCACTACCAGCACAAGTCGGCTGGAGACAAGGTGGGTCTGGGGTTTTTGGGGTGTTTATGTGGTGAAATGGTACAAGTGGTGCAGAATTATGCAGAGGAAGCGCTGCACTGCTACCCTGAATTTAGTATGAGTTAGTGCCTGTAAGAAGCCGTCATTCAGCTTAAGTGTGTGCATTGAGCTCTGTGCAGTGTAAGGTGGGAAGAAGAAATGGTGAGCAGGTAAGTGGGGAGGAGATACTGTGATCCTCCTGGACTGAAAATATTTGTTAATCGAGCCGGTCCTAGCTGCTCGTGGTTTAGTCCTGGGGTCATAATGAGGGGTGAGGAAGGATCTTGGCGTCCTGTGTCCATTGTGGGTGCATGTGCGAGATAGACTCGATTAGGTGTAGCCTCGGGAGTGAGCATATCAGTGCCTTTTTCCTACTTGTGGCCTGGTGATCAACAGGTTTCTAGAGATGTTCTTAAAGACCCTTGGTACCCCTAGAGTGGAGTCGCTTCAGTGTGGCATTTCATTGCTTGATTACTAGAACTGATCAGGTGGCCCATCCTAGGTATTTCCTGCTGACGTATGGGACTACTACCAGAGCTGCATTGCTGGATTGAAGCATCTTGCGGGCACAAATAGGATGAACTTCCTTGTAGGGTTTTTGGGCTCCTGCAATGTAATGCGCTGCAGGGAATGCAAAGGGTTCTGAGATGGATCCTGAATTTGACTGGGACTCAATGAAGGATCTGGAGTGCAAGCAAAACCAAATTTATGGATTTCACCGCGCAATGTCACATCTGAAAAATTCATGTGCAAATCTCCTGATATCACCACCACCTGATACTACATGCTAAGTACAACGCATGTGCAACGTGCAAAGGAAACTATGCGTATATAGCATGCAATGCACACCATTCCAACGTCGGTCAGTCATGATTAATGCCCCAATGCTGGGAGCCATTGTACATGGACACAGAAGGGGAAGGAGGATGCAGAGACCCCAGATGTTCACACCACGCACCACGCTGTTTAGGATGGCAGACAACCAGGTATAAGCAAGGTACCGGTTCCAAACCCATGTCATACTAGACCTAGTCAGGGAGTGGGAAGAACACCTTGCATCCGCCACCATCTGCTCCCAAGCACTCACTCCCACTGGAAAAGGTACTGATAGCAATCCATTTCATGGCCAAAGGATACTTTCAGTGCACCACTGCCATAGTTGGTGGCATATTCCATGCCACGCAATCGCACAGTCTTCCCCAGGTGTTGGCCTGCATAACATCACATGCGTGTGTGCGTAGGCACATACACATGCCACGTGCCCTGCAGGAAAGGCAAAGAGTGTTCCAGGAGTTCTATACAGTTGCTCACTTCCCACCTGTACCTGGAGCAATTGATTGCACACATGTTGCGCAATACCCACTCGATTGACAGAGCACATTTACTGAAACCAGAAGCACTGGAATTCCATCAATGTGCAGGTAATCTGTGATGCAAACAGAGTCCTCATGCAAGTCAATGCCAATTTTCCTGGCAGCACACATGACAGCTCCATTTACCGCCAGTCAACACTCTACCGGGCCTGGTATCGAGAAATGAGTGCAACACCTGGCTCATTGGTGAGTATGAACTGTTGCACACATGCATGCATTCACATGACACACTGTACAACAAACCATCACAATAAATGCCAATAACAACGCATACCCGCTATCAAGATTCCTGCTCATGCCATTCAGGTTTCCTGGCACACCGGCTGAGGTAAGATACAATGCAGCACATGTAGCCACTAGGGGCATAGTAGGGTACACATGCTGGGTGCTTAAGCCACGTTTCCGCTCCCTTGACCACTCCGGTGGGGTTTTGCTATATGCTCCACCAGTAGTATGCAAAATATTTGTGGCAGCTTGTGTCCTGCACAATGATGCCACATGGTGTGGCATACCATATGACATGCAGGAGGGTGCCCTGAGCCACAACCACCACCCTTGTCTTTGGTTGGCCAAAGGGCACAGGGAGAGGCTGCCTGCAATCAGCCTTTGCAGACATACTTTGCATGAAGATTGCGGCTTGCGCGAGAGCATGATTATGTCGGCATCATTATTCCATGTTTACACGGCAGACACGCAATTGCTTGTTATGTGCCAGGGTCCTTTCCTCATAGGCGCCGGGTTCACCCCTGCATCATCAAGGAACTGTATTTCAGCCAGTACAAAACACTGTGCCCGCATTCTCGCAACTGTTTCAGTAGCCTATGGATCCCGGACCCAAGATATGTAATGTATTTCGTTTTACTTGCTAGTTACATAGGTATTTAGTTAGGACCATCTTTCACAACTGTCTGGAGTACTTTATGGATTGTACATTATGCTTGCCCTCTTCATTCATCTTATTCTCAAACCTCCAAGTACAATATATTAACCTACTTTGAACTGCCTTTTTGCATTTAATCTAATTATATCCGTTCTCTATCTGATCTCTCATGCTATATCATTGTCATCCTCTACAGGTCCTCTACCCCATAGACCTATTGCTGATAGGAGGTGTGTCAAGTAGCACTTCCGGCAGGGGGAAAGCATTCCACTGTGTGGTTTAAATCCTGCCAGTGGGTTGTATTCCAACTGATTGGAAGTGTCCTTTCTTCATGCTCCTGAGAGACCTTCAGGCTCACAGTCATCGCTAACACGCATCCATGCACCCAATGATACTGCAACATGTGCCCCTTAGTGCCATGCAACAAATGCAAGCAATAATTCTATAGTCACCCCTCACCATGTGTCCCTGAACCCATGCAACCGGGCCTGCCCACCTCCGGCCAATTCTATTAAAACACCCCACACAGTGACAGCTACTCCAACCAATGACATCCACACCGCCTGACCCTCTGAGTGGCTTGCTGTGAAGGACCAGGTACCACTTACCCTTTGTTTTGGTGAGGGGCCATTGTGAGCACTCTGATCCGGCTGCACTCAGAATGACACTGAGAGGACTCCCAAATATAGATCACTGAGAGGTTGGAAACACAGGATCCCCTTGGAAGCACTCCCAATGGCACGATATGGCATCCCCTGATTAATGTGGCATCAGGACAGTGCAGTGACCACTGTCAGGGAAGCCGATGATGGAATGTCCAAGGCGACGGAATGCAAACATCTCATCAATTGCAGTGAAGACAGTATCCGACAGAAGGTAGCTGGGCAAAGAGGCAGCACTCATAAAGGAAGGCAGGGCACAGAGGCAACAGGCATAAAAGAGACAAGCAGATAAGAGAAAGGAATAAGAAACGGAGGTCAAGGAGAATGGCACACAAAAGGGAGCAGGGAACATGCAAGAGCAAGGGAAGGTAGAGTTCACAGGGACTGGACTGAACGAAGACCAATGAACTGGGAACTGAAGGGAGTGTTGAGAAGCACTGAGCAGCTACCAAGAGGTAGCAAAATATCTGCTGGTGCGCCATGCATGGTACATGTCTTCATGGAAAACAACCACACCAGTCCAATGGCATGTGCCTGGTGTCTGGGGTGAACATGGCATCCCCCAAATGGCCTTCAATGCTGTGCTATGTGTGGATTTGTCTTGGGACAGCACCCACAGAAGGGACAGAAGTGTCAGGAGTGGACTGCCAGCATGGGTAGACATGCCGTGAAAAGCTACGTGACGAGGATGCTGCACGGCAGGCAAGAGACATGCAAAAGCTGCAAGCAATTACTTGCCAGACTCCCATCACCATGTGTCCCTGCACCTGCACCCATGCAGCTGGACCTGATCACCTCAGAATAACTCAACAATAAACACCCCACTGTGACTGCCTCCCTCACAACAATCACCCACAACTAGTGCCCCGCTGATTGCCATGCAAAAACAGCAAGAATAGACTCACCAACCTACCATTACCATTTGTCACTGTACCCATGATGCCAGACTCATTCACCTCAGTCCAGGGCAAGAAAAAAATCACCCCACACAGTGCCAGACTCCCTGCCACCAAGCATACCACAACATGTGCCCCCCTGATTGCCTTGAACTTACCTGCACAAGGTACCCACCTGTCTTGCATCCACAGCATTTCACCTGAAACAACATTCTAAGCTTGTGAAGACATGGATTGCAGTAAAGAAACTGGAAAGCCATGACAACACCCTTATGCAACAAGTCAACCACCAATGACCACCCAGTGTCAACGTCCAGAAGTCCAATTAACAGAGCATGAGCACCTAACAATCTTACAATATCAAAACATATTGAAAGAGAAATCACTGGCAGTGAAGCAAACAGATTTCAACCACAGCACGACATGCACTCTGGAAACATGTGTCAGTCAGCCCTGGGATGCGGGCACAAGTTGGGCCATTGATTGCAGGCATACAGGTTCTGCACAACCACTGTCAGGTGTCACATGTCCCTTGGATGTAGGGGAGAAAAAGGACACCAAGTGCAGAGGTGAAGGTCTGAGGAGTGGAAAAACAAGTGTGGGACAGGATGCGAAGGATGACAGAGGGCAAGAGGGAAACAGAACAGAGGGTGATGAATGTGTAGCTGTGGAGTGGAGAGAAAGAGAGGGATAGGGGAATCATGGTGTATGGAGGAGTCTGGCTGGTGGGGAGATGAGGAGGGAGATGGTGGCCGTTACAGTGGGCGAGGGCAGAGAGAAGGTGGTGAAGAGAGGAAGACAGAGACAGAAAGACAGGAAAAGAATGCTGCATGGTTTGAGAGACTGGAAGGCACATTGATGGAAAAATAACACATGTTGGGGGCGAGGAAGGACAATAGGGAGTCAGGGGGAAGGGAAGACTGGGAAACAAAGGCCACCTGTGGAAGGGCAATCCTCAGCTGCTCATCACGTAAACACCATGCTCAATCCACCATGGCATGTAACACGCACAGTGCTGGATAAGAACAACAAGCAATGGATACAAAAAGTCATGCAATACATCCAGGATGAGAGAACATACCAAAAACATCAAACATCAAAGAACAAGTGACTAGATTGGGGAATACAGGTAAAGTCCATCAGTGGTCCACATGTGCAAACCAGTACAAACCAAGATGCAGCTAGTGTGCCAAATCTGTGCTGTGGAGGCAAATGGGCAGATCTGTGTATCCAGAGGCAAGGCCATGAAGGGTAGCAGCCGATGTCGTGTACACCTGTGAATGGGCGTTTGTGTTAGATGTGGAATTGTAGCAGGGCAGGTCATGTGAGCAGATAAGGGTGTGGATTCAGCTCTAGCTCATGTCAAAGAGTATTGTGGACAGGGAGTAGACCTGCAGGGCCCTGTACGACACATGGGGCAGGGGAAGAGAAGTGTGGCAGTAAGAAGACATCATAAGCAACAGCATAAGAGTCCAGATGTACATAGAATTCAGGACGTGAATGAGGATGTTGATCCAGAATGTGGCAAATACTACCAATGGCTCAACTGTGATAAGTGCTGCACATTCCTATTATTTTGCTGTCCATTGTAGAAGTGCAACCTGAAAAACAATGCACATGCATGGATGTTCAAGGGCACATGCACACATACGCATGTGGACAAATGGACATCTGCACTGACATTCACTCTGACAAAATTATTACACCTGCAGAAAATCACACAAAGAATGCAAAGAGTCTGGAGACATTACATGATTGACAGTACTCAACCTTACCTACTGACAGAGCTGCCCTGATGTGATTTTGTCATCACCTCCACCGGAAATTTTACCTCCACATTTGTAAGTGGAGGGCTAGTGCCTGGCAGAAGGCATGGGGACTAGGATGGTGAATGGGTGCAGGGTGACCACTCATGGAGTGCAGTCACTGGATGAATCTGGATCACTGCAATAACATAGGACACCGTATGTCATCAGCCTTAGTAGTAAATAATGCATACTGCACAAATGTTGAAACAGACTACTAGCCCCTTGTTACCTGCACCTGTGATCCTGTTGCAGTAAAGTCGTCCATGGCAGTTCACACCATTGTGCATGGCTGTATCTCCAGCACTTCACTCATAATTCCCTTGAGAGGGCAACAGCACAACTCTCAAGGTTGTATAACAAATCAAAACAGTCCATCTTGGACGGGGGGAAAACAACATATTCCCCCATCCTGGACAGGGGGATAAAGCATCAGAAGAATGTGTCCATCCAGAGTGGGGGTAAATAAATGTCCACCAACCCTTCAGGGGTGGGTGTCCATATCCACATGAGTGGACCACCAGAATCAACCACAAATAAGTAAAATAATCCTTCATTGGCTTATGGACATCAAGACAGAGGTGGTTGAGGTGGCGTGGGTGTGATGGGATCACCATCCTGTGGTGGATCATCAGGTGGTTGTGGGGGTGGCGGTGGATCATGTCCATGCAGTGCCAAAGCCTGGCCTTCATTGGCTAGGGACATCTTTGACATGGATGCATGCACCAGCACCGCAAAGGTGGTGAGGTCACGATGCGCTTCCTCCCGAATGGCCAAAGAGTCTGTATGTGCGGACACTCATGATGCCTCAAGTTGCTGGGACAGCATCTGCCTCAAGGCGTCCTTCTCTTCATGGAGCTGGGTCCTTGTAGCTGACAGTTCATAGTACAGGGAAGCCCTCAAGCTTTCTGTCTCACGGGGATTGGATTTACAAGATGCCAACATCTGCTCCTTCAGGGTTTTGATGTGCCTTGGCATCTGCATGCAGGGAGTATTTCAGACACTTCAGATCAGTCCATCAGCCCTTGATGTTGGTCTCTACGCCAAGTCTGTCGGAGAGCCTTGAGGACTGCATGATTTTCTGCCATTGCGCATTCCAGGCTGCTGGTGTGGGCATGTTCTCAGCCAGGAGATCCATGCCCTCTGCAACACAAGTCAACATATCGCCATGCCGGATGGTGGCACACAATATTTGCTGCTCCCACGCTGTCTCACCAGCATGCACATGTCAACCAAGTTGTGCCCGATCCACAGTGTTATGATGCAAGGGACTAGGCCCTTTGTGCGGGCCCTTGTCATTGGCTGCAGGTCTGCAACCCTCTGTTGGACATCAGCCCCAGAACCTGACACCAACTCATGGGAGGAAGGTTTTACAGCCATAGCCACTGCGGACGTGGGGCGCACCACTGACTGGCCTTGTGAAGACTGCTGCAGCACTGCAGACTCAAAGGCCCCAACCGATCTGCCCACTGGGGCACTCACCTCCTCGCTCAGTGAGTTATCCACTTCGGGTTCTGCATCCGAATCAGCAGAGTTAGAAGAGACTGAAGAAGCAGGAAACACGACTGATGATCTCCTGTAGCACCTATGGATTTTCATGCCAAAGGGTACCACGGACTCCACTGGTGGACTGACACAACACCTCCTCTTCCTCCTCCTCCTCCTCCTCCTCTACATCTGCAGCATCATCACCTGCACATGGACAGACAATGGGCCTCATTACGACCCTGGCGGAATGGGTTTAACAGCGCTGGTAATGGTGCCAGTGCCGTTAAACCCATTCCACCCTATTACGAGGTTCACTTGCGGGACCCGTTCTCGATGTCTGGTCCCGCAAGGGGACCAGGGAGATAAGAACAGGTCCGTTATTAACAGCCAGTTGTTAGCTCCCTCCCCATTCCCATTGAGCCCTATGGGGGTATGAATGGGAATGGGGATGGGTATTTTGAATGGGGAATTACCAGGTCCTCCAAGGTTGGAATGGCCCAGTAATTCCTCATTCAAGGAACCTGGACGCGGACCCGAGTTTGGAGGCAGCCATGCCATTACGGCATGGCTGCCTCCAAACTCGTAATGAGGCCCAATGACATTTTGAGTCTTGTGTATCCTCAAAGAAATGCACATGTGCATATAAGTTCAAACAGAGTGAATATGGCTGGACACCCATACATCAGACATTATGACTTGTCATACTGTGAGCAGTACGGCACAGATATATGGCCTCTGTCAAAATATAACCCCCCTGTGTCTTGCCGATGTAGTTAGTGTGGACATAGTTATCCGATTGTGGCCCACTCATGAAAGATGGGACATACAACAGGCATTTCAGTACACAACCCAGGAAGAAGTACTGCACATGTTTCACTGTAATGCTGAAGGCTAGCAAATGGCATCAGTTAACCAGCTACATCCACATATACTACCAAGAACAATTCATGACAGACAGCAACTATGTACTTGATGACCATGTCATGTCAATATCCAAATGAAGACTGGATACTCATTTTACTACATTGCCAAGCATGCCGCATGCCTGAGAAAGTCAAACTGTAATGTACTTGCCAAAGTGCTCCAGTAGATGCATTGTGACATTGCCCACATGCATTCCCTCACCATCGACATCCTCTCCATCCCCCCAACATGGCGACCATTGTCAGATGTCTCCGAAATTAGACTCTGCACCTTGATTTGGACAGCAGGGTCCATGTGACATTGTGCAGACCATAGTCCATGTACTGTCAATGACATGCTACTTCTGCAGCAATGATGAGTGTGCAGGCTAAATCACAACCTGCGCAGTCAAGCCCTCCCTGTCCTGGGTGAAAATGTGAATCGACATATGACTGTTAACGTCTGATGTGACACGTGAATGATGACACCAGGTCCACCAGCTCCCTGTGGGTGATTGTACATGGGCGCAAGCCCCCTGCTGAATGCCTAGCAGAGTTCATGTATATGCAGTGTCCATGGACATTGTGTGTGATGACAGTTCCCTTCACATAACATTGTCATGTGAAGAGTCATGCAATGACTGTCAATGAGTGAGTGACTGACAGTCATTGAGTGTTGCATTGAATGGTACTGTCATGTAACAGGTGCTGTCATGTCACACAATGTGCAGTGACACTGCACATTGTGTGTGCTGGCTGGGCGCCATATGTGCCCTGGCACAGTGTGACCTCACAATTTAGTGGTCCCTTAAGCCAGCTCTGTGTAACTTATTCATACAACAGTGCACTGTGAACCTTGACATATGCAGCTACTACAAGTGTGCCATACTGTACCCACACTCAATCACATGAATCAGTTACACAATTCACCACCAATGCAACACTCCAATGTACCAAATCCACATATCACACTGCTACAACATGGCATGCACTGTCTGCAGCCCAGCACTTACTAGAGACACTAATGCCAGCACTCTCAGTCAAAGCATGGTCCTGGTCTTTTGTGCACATATCACCCATGAACCATGCATAATGGTTAGTTGGCAAAACCACAGTAAAGGTGGACCCATACGATATGTCAAGAGCTGATTTTGTCATTCATACTGTTAAAGCTCATTCATGCGCTGGGAATCGAATATAGGTGCAACAGTCTTTCCCTACATCCATGCATATGGGTGATTTTGTTGGGGCATCAGTCCCTGCCTATGAGCAACATCCTACAAAGATGTGTCAGTATTGTTGACCGGGCATGCTCAGACTGAGAACCAGCACTTCATCATCTACACATCTCATGAAACAAGGAGCAACAGAGGCCTCCTGCCACATCTAAGTGGGCAATGTTACTGCCATGTCATTCCATATCAAAGGGAATCCACATGTCAGCACAAGTATGTATGTCTCAAGGAGACAGACAGAACAATGTTTGTGTGAGTGTCATCAACAGTGATGTGAGCAACAAGGCATGTGTTAGTCATGTATGTACCTACAGCCACATACATGCCTTACATGTCAAACTGGTGATACAGACTTGAACTGCATCATCACATTTGCTATTTGAAAAAATGCACATACATGACATGCCATGCAGACAGGCACACTCATTGCTATGAATCAACTCTGTAATCTTTTGCATGGGCTGTCTACAGACATTTCTATGGGAGAGAACCAGACTGACTACCTTGAAATGATGACCTGCCATCAGCTGATTTCACCTATGAATTGACTAGTGTGGCCCTTGAAATGTACAAGTGAAGTTGTCTGAACATAACGCCTGCTACACAGGACAGTGGTCCGTGCCCACTCGTACCCTGGCTGGCTGGTCACACCACAGTGTGTCATTCCAGTCCAGCTTTCGGATGCAAACTGACATGGTATTCCGTAGGTGTAGGTGACAGTGTACCTCAGCAGCAAATGATGTGCCTGGATGACATATGTCGCATGTACTTGATGTACAATGCAAACAGACAGGCCCCATGAGTGTTGCAATGATTGATTCATGTGGATGAGGAATTTCTGAACTTGACACCGGCGTGCCTTGTGGATGATTTGTGCCTGTCAGGGGGGCACACCATGATGCCTTGCTAAGTGCACATGTTTTTGACATTGCAACTCTGCATGCAAGTACTGGGACAGCTGTGAGGCCCAGTAGATGGTGATGTGTACTGCCACACAAACATGTGCAACAGATGTGAACCATACAGATGTCTCACAGAATGCAGGACATGTCACAGAAGTGAGTACAGAAGCAAACATACATTGGACAAGGATGGCTGTCAACTGCAGCAAGCTGTACTACAACACATATATAGGTTACTCAGCCATGATATTCCACACATATGATGCACACAGATGCCACTCACCAGATATGTTCTCATAGGTGTCCATGCATCCCATGCCTTCCACATGCTCAATGTTAAGTTGACTCATGGCCTCTTTGATTGGGATCAGCTGCCCCTCCTCTGCTGGCCCCCTCCAGTCGCCGGTGCAGAGACCAGGTTGTCACTGAGCTTCTGCTTGGTCCTTCGCGTGAAGTCATTCATCCACTTCTGGATCTGTTAAACATTGCGTAACTGCACACCACATGCATTGATGCGGCCTGTGAACCAATTCCAATGCACCATTTGTTGTGCTGGAGTAGTGGTGCTGCCCACAAACTGGTACATCTCATGATGGTGTTCCATGACACAGTCTTCAAGGATCTGGAGCTCCTCTTCAGTGAAGCTCCTCTTCCGCTTCAGACCCTTCTAATGTGCCGTGCCTTGGGGTAGAGCCCGTTCCTGCAGTAAAGGGCATCCCTTCTTGGACCCAGTGGCCATAGGTTTTGCTGGTTAACCTGTCTGCCTCTGACCACGTCAACGTACAGTTGCTGGGTCACCTGTGGGCTGAGGCACACCACGGCCTCTTGGGGCTGGAGCGGATGTGTCCTCACCACGTCCCTGTCTACTCTGTTTCCCTTTTGGGACCTTACCACTCATGGTGCAGATAAAATGGATGAATGGAATTCACATTGATATATTCTTATGGGAAATATAAGGAAGGGAACAGTCTACGTGATAAATGCGTGGTCAATCAAGGCTCCAATGTACCCCAAAAACGAAAATATGTGGTACGCGATATGCAGAGGCATCCCAAGAGCCAAATATGTTATGCCCAATACCCGGAATGCTTCCAAAAGGAGAAAAAGCGGTGCTCGATGCGCAGGGCACCCCAAGAGCTAGAAATTGCTTGCACTATACCCAGAAAGCTTCTAAAAGGAGAAGAAAGTGGTACGTGATACGCAGTGGCACCCGAAACAAAAATAGTGCATACACGATAAACCAAAGGCCTCAAAATAGACACAAATATCTGCACATTTGCACATAGACAACCCCCAAAAAGAACAATGCAGTACGCATTACTTGAAGAAAACGGCCTGCATAGCACCCCCAAATGCATGTATGCGAAACGTGTCCATCTTCGTACCTTTGCACGCACAACCAGTGATGCGCGTTGCACCCCTTAAATATCATTGTTATTGCTGTGAGTCGCATAGGTGCACTGCGTTCAGCATGAGGCACGTAACTTACGCACTAAGGGTAAAAGAGTGTGGGAGCCCCTCTACTGAGAATAAACATGAGTCAAATACCCTGTTCTATGGCATTTCTCCCACTCAGGAAGGTCTAGAACCAAGTTTTAGCTCACTGTACCCTTCACAGAGGAGAAATAACCATTTGTATATCAGTCTTTGTCCCACCCATAATGGCAGTCCAGCACTGAAATTCTAGGCAAATCTCCTCTGAACAAGAGTGCCATCAGCAACCCCAGACACGTGTTTTGGCCTAGTCGAGCCTCATCAGTGAGTTTAAGTTCAGCCTATCTAAGATACAGTGAGCAGAGAGTCCACATCTGAATTACCCTGGGTTATTTGGGGTGAGGCCCTTCACAGAGGAGTAATATCCCTTTGCATATCAGTCTTTGTCCCACAATAAGGCCCTTACTCTGTTTTTGGCTGCCTCGATGAGAGATGTACACCAGAGTTCCTCCTGCCTGCGTTTCATTTCTTGTGCCTCCTCCAGCCCTGAATTGCCTCAAACACTCCATATCTGCTGATTGAGTGTGAGTGCCTCCTTGCTACGAGCACTCTTTTGGAGGGTTGGAGTGCCAGCATTCCTGCAATTGCCTGTACTCCTGTGCTGGGCCTCTGACCACCTCATCTGTTATTTGGGACTTCCACCTCTCCCTACCAACACCACCACAACTCCGCAGCACTTTTCCAGGACCCAGCAAATCCATACCTGCCTCAGGGGTTGCCATGTCAGGACCATCAACCTCTTCAAGACAGAGTGGCACCCCCACGACTCCTGTAGTGAGGCTCACTTTCCACGTCCGTGGAGCAAGATAAAAAGTGATAAAGACAGGCATAAATGTATCACTCAGCTGCTGTAACACCTTCGTTTCACTCCTGGGTATTTTTGTGGTGTTTGACGATGGAGAGAGGGGTACAGAGCAGGACTTATATTTCCACGTCCCTTTTCCTCTGCGCCTCCAAAAAGCACTTTGATGTATGCCAGCATGGTATTTGTATGCTGGTCTAACACTAATGAAATACAATGGAATCTGAGGCTTGTTGCACCAACAAGAACCCCCACTTTAAAAGCTGCCTGATGTGCATATATGGCAGCCAGTATCTACTTGACTTGCACTGTGAAATGCAAAAAGAAGTTTGCTCTTGATAGTGAACATTCTTACAATTACATGGAGGCGACCTGTTTGCACGAACATGCACATGTTAAGTTGTCCCCTCCGTGCAATCTGCTCAGAAATAGTTTTTAATTAAAAAAACGAGGTTTTTAAAGAAATACAGTATCTGTTTCTAAACTAGGACTTCCCTTGGTACCTTGTATGAACTGCACTATCACAACAATACTTTAGTGAGTCCTCTTAAGCCTAGAGGAGCTTCGATTAGGTAACAGTGTTACTTAACAGGTCTGAGTCTTCCCCCGAGTCCATTAAATAATGTATGTCTAATCTCTACAGACAAGCCTGCACTCCCTCATGGATATTTTAAACACTATTGGCCTTTAAAAGTATGAAAAAACCTTTGTATATATTCCCAGCAGTTTAATTATGTTAAAGAAAACAAGACTACATTTGTGTTGTATGTTAATACATATCCATCTTTCTTTAAAATTACACTTTATTGTTTGTGTAGACTTAAAAAGCCTTACTCCCTTTGTCTTCATCAAAATGTGATACTTTCTTATGTTGCATATAGGCTTCTAGGTGTTAGACTATCTCAATTAATTCTTTCTCCATAGATAGCACCATTATTCTGCTAGCACATGCTACAATAACAAAGTCTTTATGCAATTACTAAAGATGGCTTCATTATGTAAAAGTTGTAAAACATAACACAATACTTGAGCATTAATTCATTCATAAAACATGGCCAAAATAAAAGGTGCCATTGACACTGAAATATACTTTTCAGTACTAAGTGGAGCCTGCCTTGATTTTCGATGTCTGCTGTGATTTCTGGCCAGTCTGAGTTCTTGTCTTGCTCCGGTCCTGCCTGTCTTGTGACCTCTAGCTCTCCAGCACTGGGGCCTGCAGCCTCTGGTCCCTCCATGATTCCTTTACTTCTTTCTGCCTGTCTTGTGACCTTTAGCTCTCCAGCACTGGGGCCTGCAGCCTCTGGTCCCTCCATGATTCCTTTACTTCTTTCTGCCTGTCTTGTGACCTCTAGCTCTCCAGCACTGGGGCCTGCAGCCTCTGGTCCCTCCATGATTCCTTTACTTCTTTCTGCCTGTCTTGTGACCTCTAGCTCTCCAGCACTGGGGCCTGCAGCCTCTGGTCTCTCTATGATTCCTTTACTTCTTTCTGCCTGAGTGTGAGGCTCCTTGTGTACTGTTCAATGATCTGGCCTTAAACCCATTATGCCTGCAAACCTTTTGACAGGTGGCTTGGGTATTCTGATAATCCAGGCATTTATGACCGGAATTTATTATATAAAGTACCACTTCCAGGTGCCTGTAGCAGTCTCAGCTGGCAGTTTCATATTTTCCAGTGGCAGATTATATATGCCGTAACTCCTGGATTTCAACCAGTTGCCTCCAATGCTTCTGTTCGAGAACTGCTGTGTGTATACTTTCTTTTCTGAAAAGATAGATTAGCGCTAAACGCTGAATATGCGTGTCCCCTTGTACTATTCAGGGTTGACATATTAACAAGGTCATACAAATATTCCCCTCTTTTACTTTTTATTCCAATCACCACCAAACTCCGGTGGGTTTCTGCATGACTATTTACACCTGAGCCATGTCAGTAACGAATAAAACACAGCATAAACGTTTTTCTCTCACACTAAAATAGTTTCCCACCTTTTTCTCCATAGATTGAACTCTCTTATATACACTTTCATACACTTTCATTTTAATATCACAACACTTTTACGAGAAAGACAAGTGCTCCGAAGGACCTGGAAGGTGATACGTAACATTCCACAAACTCCCAAATAAATAAATAATGCACATTAGTGGCACAGCGCACATAGTCGATCTGAAAATGTGAATGGAAAACAGACTCTGCACCCTTGTTGAACCCAACATTCCCTTGCGTCCCTTTTTTGGTGCAATACGGTAAGTGCAGTCCAGGTTGAGAACGAAAGGCATAGGTAGGTTCTGCAGATGAACTGCCAGAACTGACCAGCCTCAGCACAAGAGGAACCAAGCCTCCCACAACACTGATGCCATCCCTATAAAGCTCACAGAAGGCACCCAGAATGCCCAGGTAGCCCAGCGCTATGCATTGCTCCCTATGAAAGCACAGTACAAAGCCCACACGCATGTAAGAGTGCACAGCATTCCCCCACCTTTCCTTTCTGTGGAACCTAGATATTCATGGCTGATAGGAGCTGAGGAAATGAGAGAAAGAAAGCGGTTCTCCTCTTCCCACGCGCACTAGTTGGTCACAGCTAGGGTGCAGGCAAGGCGGGAAAGCTCGAAAACTCCTGATGCAAAGAGATGACCAGCCTGACTGGGATATTCCACACACCACGGTGCCAGTGTGTCACTGCATACAGGCGTTATACCGAACAGTTTCCCTTCTAGAGGGTTGTTCTCCAGTGAATATTTCCTGCAGGTTAGCTCCCCGTCAGACATTATTTTACAACCTTGACTCTGAATTAATGTCTCTCCCAATGAATTTCTGTGTATGACTGCAGAGTCCCACTAATGGCAATGTGTTACTACATCACCTAAAATGGCGCCGGAAAGCACAAGACCTGGAAGTAGCACAAGTGCAATGCACTGACATCACACTGCTAACAAATCTCGCACAACATGCGGCGGTGAATGTGTCCTCATTGAAGGGCCATTCAGGTATGGCTTTTGCTTGGGAGTTTTCACTTCCTCATCCCTATTCCCTCTCCTTCACTGTGCTGCAGGGACGCCACATCACAATTCTGGCCTCCACGCTCCTAGGGTTTCCCAAGAACATTTTGAGGCCATCACACATGGATGGTTCCACTAATTATATCTTTCCAAGGTACTATCACCACCGGAAAATCTCTTCTTACAAGACGTCTTCTATTCCTCCCTTTTCAAGACCAGCATTGAGTTTCATCCACTGTCTAGCACACTGCAGACCCCACTAGGAAAACAACCGCATAACCTTTAGTGCAACCCCATCATATCTTCCCAGTGTGTTAGTTAAGTGTGTCCCTTTCCTATTACAGCTTCTCCTGAGCCCTCACGTTTGCCCTTTTCCTTCTCCACAAGTCCGGTTACTCCGAGCAGGGACACAATACACCATTTTCTCAGTCCAGATCACTCATAGGCATAGTATAACAGCTTTATGACACAATTATTTATTTGCATTTTTAAAGCGCTCACACAGGCGCTGTTACAGGCATATGTCTCTTAGTTGCATATTTATAACGTGCTTAATACCCAGAGGTTTCTAGGCGTGGACCAGGGGATCGAACCTGTGTTGCTTCGTGTCGTCTTGTTTCTAAGGCCAGCACGTTGCCGTTAAGCTAGCCTCCCTCGACATAAGACAATATAGCTTTCACATCTCTTCTTTAGGACTTACACCCAGAACGTGCAGATGCACCTTATTTCCGAAACAATGTCAAGATGCATAGGTACATTTTTAAATGTTTTAGAAGCATGTACTTAAAATTGTACATATGTAACTACTTCTTGTTTTTGTTAAGGTTTATTCTAACCATAAACAATAAAAAAAAGGTACACTTGTGTGGCTGACACCTTTTGGACATTCAGACACCCCCTTGACACACCAGGAACTCCCCAACACACCCATTGGCCTTTCAGGTAGTTATGCAAGTTACACAATTGTATTTAACTTACTCCAAAATGTACACCAATTGAAAACTTGCAAGCCCTATTGTGAATAGCTCATAGATCATAACATCAGGTAGTCACTACTTTTTCCAGGAGGAAGCTAAAGGTGTTACTGGAAAAACTGTTGAGAATGGGCTTCTCTATTGAAATGGTGTCAATGAGAATGATTTAAAGATGTGTACATTTGCATTTTTTTAAGGAAATTATGTTTCTGTATTGTTTAATGTATTCATAAAATGTCTTTGCATGTTATGATTGCTTAATCTGAAATCACCTTCTACTTGGCTTGCCTTCATCATCCTATCTTGAAGGTATAGTTCTCGAAGGATGTCTGTGCAGTGGGCACTAGGGTTGTTTACAGTCTTACACTTTCCTTATACTCTGACCCTGCACCCAGCTCCTCTTCGTCTATAATTCTCCCAGACCCACAGATCCCCAATAAAGTTAGAGAGGTCATAGACACATCTTAACATCCGAATTTTAATGCTGTCTGCATGCTTAATTATGGTGTATGATCTCAAACAGTGTTGGGGTGAGTGTGGGGTACAATGAAATGAGCACCAAGCCAATGATGCATTAGTTATTGATTCAAACTACAGCCTTTTGGTCACAGACATATTTGTCAATTATAAAGATTCATGGTCATTCCTAGATTCCCAAAATCCTCTATCATTGTATTCCCCTCTGTAGTGTTGTACATTTGCCTTTCTCGTAGGGGTATTTTCGAAAGAGTACAATAAACGTTTATCAGACTGAACATCTCATTATGATAACAGTCCCTTAAAAAAATAATGTATATGGTTATTCTAAGTTTTGATAATGTGTTTTGCTCTGAATATGACTACAATATGTATTGGAGGTGATCATTAGGAATGAACATGTTAAACATTTAAAAAGAGACAATGTATAATATCTGTATAAATAAATAATCTTTTTTGGTGTCTTATTCTGCTGTGAATGCATACCATATTGCATCTAAAAATGTCATTCCTTCTTGGAAAGGGTCATGCTCTGGTTAGCATCAATTATCTGTTTCTTCTGGGAGCACAAGGCAATGGGCCTCATTACGACCCTGGCGGTAAGGGGTTTACGCCAGCGTTAGCTGCGCCGACCCCTTACCGCCAATTACGAGGTCCCTTAGCGCCATGGAGGTTTTAACACCCGCTTTTGGCGGGTGTTAAAATCCATGGCGCTAAGGGACCATGGAGTTAATTACGCCACCGTAATTTACGGTGGCGTAATTAACGCCTTCCCCACTCCCATTATGCCCTATGGGGCAAAAATGGGAATGGGGAAGGGTAAATGGGGATTGGGGACTTACCGCCCCGCCAAGGTCGGAATGGGGCGGTAAGTCCGCCAACCACCATGGCGTAAACATAGTTTACGCCATGGTGGTAAAGTCACGGCCCAGGCGGTAACTTACCGCCTGGGTCGTAATGAGGCCCAAGTCTAATTGTTCCTGCTGGTAATTGATTGGTTGGTAGAGTTGAATTTGTAAACCTTGCGGCCTGTTCCTCTAGTCCCTTATGAGATCTGCCAGTTCCCCCACCGCCTTTGGAGAACCTATCCGTGTTCATCTTATATACCCCCAGACGGACAATGCGCCTTGAGCATGATGGCAACATTCCTTCAAGGCACGCCTGATGACAGCTTGTGGCTCATAATACCAGGACATTCCTCAACTTGGGTGATGCCCCTGTCACTGATTCTCTCATTCTGTTCTTAGCCATATAAAAATAAACACACACATAACCCCTTTCAAAGATATTTGTGTTTTTTCTGTGGTCATGCTGCTTTCAGCAACGGCTGGGATGGCTCTATCAAAGGCATGCTTGACATCACAACTTTCACCCAAAAAGGCTGACAGAGATATATAGGGCGTAAGAGAAAGCAATCAGAGAGTGAGGCAGAGAGAGAGAGAGAGAGAGAGAGAGAGAGAGAGAGAGAGAGAGAAAGAGAGAGAGACAGAGAGAGAGAGAGAGAGAGAGAGAGAGGGAGAGAGAGAGAGAGAGAGAGAGAGAGAGCGAGAGAGAGAGAGCAAGAGAGAAAGAGAGGGAGAGAGAGAAAGAGAGAAAGAGAGAAAGAGAGGGAGAGAGAGAGAGAGAGAGAGAGGGAGAGAGAGAGAGAGAGAGAGAGAGAGAGAGAGCGAGAGAGAGCAAGAGAGAAAGAGAGGGAGAGAGAGAAAGAGAGAAAGAGAGAAAGAGAGGGAGAGAGAGAGAGAGAGAGAGAGAGAGAAAGAGAGGGAGAGTGCTAGATCAGTGGATAATAAACTTGTTGCAGGTAACTGTGATAAATAAAACACCTCCGCTTAATGAATCAAATCCTTTTAAAGACATATATCAAGGCTGGAGTGTATTCTATGAAAACCTTGATTTTTTTTTGTTCATTGTGAAAAAAGCATACATTTACAAAGATCGTGTATGTTTCCAATAATGATCCATACAATTGTATACTGAATTCTTGATTGTAGTTCAAGCATCGAGGTTGCAAACCATTGCCTCAAATTAGTTGTTTCGAAAAGCCATATTGATGATAATTAACAAAGAATATGTACAATAACTAAACATTCGTTTGCTTTTAAGTACTAGTGAGGAAGCCATTCATTCGTAACATTTGCCCGTTTCATTCATCTATCTTTTTTTTTAAAATGCAAGGCTCCATTTTTCTGCAGGCGTGCATGTCTTGACCTGAAATTATGAAACAGTTTCTTCAAAAATAACACCAACCAAAGACGTGCTGGACAGTGGTGGTGAGGTGGCTATTTAAATAGCTCACGTCTACCCTGGTGTGCCTCTGAGTTGCATATACCTTTGCAAATGCCCCTCCGGTGGGTTTCAGGGTGGACCACCCCTGGGAGGAAATACCATCTGGCAAGTGTGTTGAAGCTCTAGCTTTTTTGATTTGTATTAATCCATCCCAGAAAGGGTGTCTGCTAACCGGATCTCCCTTTTCAGAAACTCCATACTATAGAGTAGATCTGGGACCTGCTGGATCATTATCCTGACTTGCAGCGCCTGCTCTCCAGTCGAACAGAGGAGGTTCAGGGGTCGCAGGTTGCCTATTTGACAGATGCAGTGACAGCTAAGCCACTTCATTACAAGGGCTGTATTTAAGACATGAACCCCTGTTCTTACTGCATATCTATGAGAGTTAATATCCAGCACTGTGGCGCTGTCAAACATGCAAGCCCAGGGGACTGTTAGGGAATGACCTGCCTAATGCTGAAACCAGCTGGCCATGTCCCCCCCATACTAACCCATCCAGATCCTAAGTACACAAAGGCACCTGCTCATGCCAGAGAGGTCCTTGTGACCACTGGGGTGACTACTGCCATGAAACGTGATTCAGTGACCCCAAGGTTGCCTACAGGCCTAGAACCACAACCTAAGGGTCTAAGACAAAGTCGTTTATGACCTAAAGGGCTTGCCAGATTTAAACCTCAGCTGGAGGCCCATGTCAGGCTGACTTTTGCAAGGCTTCCTAAAGATTTTTTTGTTTACAGTGTCCAACTTCATATCTGCAAAGATGAAGGCGATGTGGAATGTCTATGGGGTTACTCATAGGTTCTCCACAGTCTTTTACCTAAAGACCAATGGGCGTTATAGGTGGCTTGGAAGAGCCCCCAGTGGGATATTCTCCTGCCATGTCTTCTCTTTGCATACAGGGAGGTGCCACAGAGTGCTGCAGGGTTCAGTCCCATTGAGCATCTGCTTGGACATCCTGTTAGGAGTCCACTAAGTCTGGTGCTGGGAGCATGGGAGTGAAACCCCCGTACTCCTTCCCCCGACATAGTGGATTATGAACTTGATATTAGAACCAAGATGTCCAAGTACACAGAACAGAACACCCAGAATCTGAAGGCCAGACAGGAGCTCCTGAGCAGTGGCATGACCAGAAGGCCATAGTGACATGATGTACTCCAGGATAGATGGTCTGGCATATTGGGCATGTCAAACCCAGTGCCCTTCATGAGGATTGGAGCTGACCCTAGGTGGTGTTGGGAAAGATCATTGAGGTTAAGAACCTCACTGACATACAAACCCCAAGGCAGACACACAGGTTTTTCTATTTAAACCGGCTGAAGCCGCACTACAGCAGGGATGGCTTGGTGATGGCTCTCGTGACATATGATGAAACTGAGGAGACAGGTCCTCTCACAGTCTTGTTGCATGCAGAGACCAGCGATTGGTTTTTGGAGGGAGATCAAATCCCCCCAGACCCAAATAAACAGCAATTGCAGGGCCGCCAGCAGCTGCTGGGGCAGTATGTGAGTCTGTTCTTCCTAACTCCAGTTAAAATTGATTTGTGCACCCATGACATTGACACTGTAGACAATAAGTCGCTAAAGAGCAGAATTCACCAGATATCTGATAAGGTAAAGGACACCATCTAGGAGGAGGTCTCCAAGAAGTTAGCCTTAGGAGTGATTGAGCCTTGCCACAGCTTCTTGGGATAGCTATGTGATACTGGTTCCTAAAAAGTCCAGGAGTGGGAAGACCGAATCTGCTTTTTTGTGAAATACAGAGGGTTTAATTCAGTCACCAACGCAAATGCCCATCCCATGCCCAGGGCTGACAAGCAGATTAACAGACTTGCTACCGTCAAATTCGTGAGTACCTTTGACCTCACAGAAATATACTGGCAGGCCTGCCTGACTGATAAATAAAAGGAGAGGCCAGCAGGAGTGTTGCTAGGTCTGGAAAAGATATGGGGCTAAGCTAATGTCGGGTCGGGTGGGATTCGGGGCTAGCTATAGCCTTTTGGTTGTAGTCCCTGAGCTTCTATCCGGGGCTAAACAAAAGACCCAGGGCTATAGCCCCCTAACCCTCCCCCCCTAGCAACACCTCTGGAGGCCAGCATTTTCCACTCCAGATGGGCACTATCAGTTTACTACAATGCCCTTTGTGTTAAAGAATGCCTCGGACACCTTTCAGATGAAGTATATCATGTGCAATCAGGGAGGGAGGAATTCAGTGTTACCTATTTAGATGACGTTGCTGTCTTCAGCCACACCTGGGGATAGCATCTATCCCACCTGAAACAGCTGCTTCAAGCCATGCAGGAAGGTAGCTTGACTATAAAGGCATCCAAGTGCCAGACAGCACAAGGTGCTGTTACTTAATTCGGATAACAAATGGGTGGTGGTAACAAACAGCCTCTCAGGCCAAAGATCAGGCAGTGATGGGTTGGGATATCGCTACTACCCAGACATAGGAAAGGGCCTTCTTGAACCTCACCAGTTACTTAAGGACTTTAATCAAGGAGTATGGAAGCTTTGTCATTCCCCTCAATGGTGTGGCATCTAAGAAAATGCCAAAGAAGGTCACTTGGACCCCTGTCTATCAAACATCCATGGAGAGTTTGAAGGGTGGTTTGTACAAGGCTCTGGTTCCAAAGATCTCCGATTATGGGCAGGAATTAATCATTCAGACACTTGTGAATTCGGAATTGGTGAAGCGTTGTTGCAGTTAATCTCTGAGGGGGCAAAGCAACCTTGTTAAAATCTTGGGAAATAGGCTTTTGTAGTAGTTTGGGTGGTATTTAAGCTGGAATCTCTATATTCAGGTCCTATTTTACTGTCCAAATCAATCATAGACCTCATAGATGGCGTATGGCCATGCAGGGAGATAATCCCAAGTTGTTGCATTGAGCCATATCCCTAAATGAATTGTATATGGACATCCAACACACACCTTGGTTGCAGCTCTCCAACGTAGATGGTCTCTCAGTAGATACTTTCACCCTTAGAATGAGCCTGACCCTTAGAAGCGTGACTTTCAACCTTTTAGATGGGGGGGGGGTGAGGAATTGCCATCAGGCAAGTGTGTAGAAGCCCTGGCATTTTTGGATTTTTACTAATTAATACATTGATGCAGGTAATTACATCTCAGAAAGGGTGATCTGCTGAACAGATCTCCCTTTTCATAAGCTCCATGCCAAAAGCATAATGTACAACTTGGCCCTGCTGAATAAGTATCCTGATCTGTAGCACCTTTTCTACAGTGGTGTAGAGCAGGTTTGGGGGTCACAAGTGCTAATTTGACAGCTGCACTGACAACCAAGTAACTTCAGCAGAGGGGCTAGATTTAAGACACGCACCCTTGTTGCAAAACCACATAACTATGAGAGTTAATTTCCTGGTGGCAGTTGTAAACTTTAAATATAAGCCATACCTGAGGTTAAGGTATGGTGGCTAGGATCGCTCATATTGATTACAGTCACATCAATTTGATATCAGACATGTCAGCACCATGAGCCCAGCTCAGCAGTGGAAGGGTTATGTGTATTCTGGTAAGACATCCTGGCCCAGAGATGTGACAGGGCAGGAAATTGGATGGTTATGCCTTTCCTTTGATAAATGGTGAGATTGGGTAACACCTCTCTCCAGTGAGCCAGACTCCCATCAGGAGCCGTTCAAAAGATTCTACCATCTTGTTTCTCTCTACCTCTACCTTTCCTCCCTGTCCTCTCCACTTACTTTAGAACAAAGCACTCTGGTTGTGATAACAGTTGGCAAGGACTGCTTGTCTGAAGCACAAGCATTAGCTTGCTTTCGTCCAATCACTTGTGGACTTTTGCCTATGAAAGTAGGGGTCTCCCATTCCTTCTCTGATTAATTTCTGGACTTCAACCATTGAAGAAGAATTCATTTGGGCCTTTATTGAGAGAGCAGTCCTTTTCTAAGTCCTCCAATTGTGAGGTGAAGACAGGTAGTCCAATGCAGAGGAAACCTCTGCTCCCTAAATATCCCTAGTGCACATTGGGGGTGGTATACTGCTGTAACAAGACCTCTTTCTCTGTCAGCTGTACAATGACATCATTTCACCAAAATGCCATGGGTAGTGGAAGTGACATCAAATTACCCTTGATCCCTGATGACATCAAAGGAAGTTATGTCATTTGACCCCAGCCCAAAGTGACATCACCGAAAGCGATGGAACACGACTGTTTACTCCTTGACAAAACAGGAAGTGGCATCACATAGCATTGTTTCTAAGTACACTATGAAAAATATGGTTACAAGTTGTCCAGTTAAAGTTTCGAATCCTTTTGGTCGAATGCCAAAAGGATCGAATCAATAGGCCCGAAAACAAAAGGGTCGACATTTTTTTTTACATCTATATTTTTTGTGGCTTTTGTATACATAAAAAAGGTGTTTTTAACAAGAAAAACAGGGGTTTGTGGGGGGAACCCTCCCCCCCAAAAAAGAAAAAAACCTGGTTACAATATCACTGTAACTTGATATACATTTCATACAAGAATGGATCACCATATGTATCGGCAGAAAAAAACATGCTATAACTGCAACTTGTCAAAAGCACAATACATAGCCCGAAATTAATGCTTATTCTACTATAAATGCTTTTTGAAGTAGTTTGTCTGCATTGTGAATTTGAGGTGTTTAAGAATAGACTAAATCAGTGACTCACCCCCTGAAGTGTGCCTGAAATAAACCTTTAATGAGTCTAGCAATTATTCTTTAGAATTCCAGAAAGACAATTTATTTGTTATTCCTACTCTTTCTTATTTAGGGTCTCTGCTTAATGTGTTTCACTTGTGGAACCCCCTGTTTTTTTTTAAAGAAGCCTGAACAAAAAGGCCAGCCACTCTACAAACAAAGAGTCACATGACATTGGCCGCGTCCCAGAAGCTTCAATTTGTGGACAAAAAAAAAAAAAATGAAATAAGTTATTACTATTTATTTTTAGGGATAGCAAGGGGGACCACAGGGGTAGCAAGGGAGATCACAAGGGTCACAAGTGCGACCCCTGGCAACCCCTAAATGATGTCCCTGCGGCTGTACTGTTACCCAGGACCTCACCATGCAGGTGTGCACCAGCCCCCAGTGTTCGGTTGCCCTAGAATGAGGACCAGTCTTGTCCATGATCCCTTGAATTGGGTCTCACAGCACTTGAAATCCATGTTAGCCAGGATCCCTGTGTCCTTGTGGACCAACCACGACGAACCATGATTCAAGCCCATTCAACCCCGTTCAAACCAACAGGACCCCCCCCGTAGCTGCTGTTGGCATTTGCTGATTTTCGAACCGCTGTCTTCCAAAATCGATCCTGTTCTCTGCTGATCCATGCTAGCTGATCACGTCATTACCTTGTCTTAAAAAAGAACCATCGATATACGTCCAACACTCAAACCGCTGCCCGAACCTCCTGTCTTTTCATTGACGGCCCAGTCGATGGTAGAACTGATGCTGGTTTGTCCCTGAACTTCTTCCTCCAAACACTGCATCGAACCAACTCGCCGTGCGCATCTCGTCATCAGCTTGTCTGCTGTTGAACCTCAACTGTTGAACTGAATGTGTTGACCTCCACGATCTACATCACTTGAGCATCTCTTTGAACTATAACAACCTTCAGTTCGACCCAGACTTGACATCTTCTTTCTAGCTTAACTACCATAATTGTTGCATTCAAGCCTAAATAGAATGGTCCGCATAGCAACAAGAAGCCTAGTTCAACGTTCCCTTTTGCATACAAGAACATATCCTTTTAAAAAAGAACATTGTGGTTTTATCTGCCTTTCATCCCTGTTCTTATTACACAGAGTTCTGCATATACCTATCTTGCATATTCTGTGGCCTTCCTAAAGGAGTGGGCTTTTGTAGTGTATTCTAGTTAGCTATTTTTGCATATGGTGCGTTTAATTAAAGTGTTTATATTTTTATAGAACCTTGATCCGACATTCCCTTTATTTTGTACGGTGATACTGTGTTGTTTGGGTCGCTACTGTTTCACATTCACTCCCCTCTTGAGAGTATAGCCTTCCCTTGGCCCATGTTACTAGAAAAGGCGAAGGAGGTATATCTCTTAACTGTTAGAGGGAAAAGACACATGTTGTGATGGGAAGCATTGCAAGCGGTTCTTCATAATAACCATATCACCTAACCTGCCAGAAAACATCATCTACCACTGAATACATTAGTGATTTGCACACTACACTAACAACATGCTTCAAGCATTTAAGGGCAGCTCACTACACAGGTAAAGTGTTGGTCTCCGAAATTAAGGCAGTGTTCACTTCGCATGCTTGAATCCCACAGTATTGCTGACTCAGCCTTTCATCCTTCCAAGGTCAATAAATCGAATACCATTCAAAATGGGGTAATAATAACACAGCGCTTAGAAGTTACATGGGTCTGGCACGAAGTGCAACAGAAGAACAGAATATTATTATACTAATGTGTATATTTATGCCTAAGCCCTTCAGGCAATGAAAGTCTTTCTTGGCGGACTGTATGGAAATCTTTACACATTTTGTTAGAATAACTTGCAGCTTGTTGGGGAAGAACGGGTCCAAAGTTTTTTTCTTATTAGAATTACACAATTTAAGCATTGCTAGATTTGCAGCTTTTATAAGGCACACGTAGATGCCAAAGGCTTCCAAAAACTCAAGATCTAGTAAGATGAAGGAGGTTGCTAATTTACTTGTGGGCAAACCTTTTTCAAAATTAGACCCAGGAACATTGACCGGTCACCCCGATCCTATGCATCCCACAAGCAAGTGGGAGCTTAGTGATTGCCCTGATAGTGAAGGGGAAAGTGCTCTTTCTAATGTAGTCTCTGTGCAAGAAATGCTATTTATCCTAATTTAATGCATCCGTCCATGCGGCAAATGGAACAAAAACATGTTCCCTTGTCTGGATGGATCCTTTCCTATGATCTCCTCTGCTGGATGTATATCAGGGAAATGCCCAGTCCAGAAAAGAGCTTGGGTTGCACATGAAACAAAACACCTTGCCAGCACAAGCAAATGTGTGCGCAAAGTGCAAAGCTAGATTTGCATGGCAAGGGCACGTCTGCATTGGAAATGAAAATAAATAATTTCCTAGAGTATTTAGAGCAAACCCATCTGTGCCACCTTATGGGACATTATTGGGAACACACAGGAAAAGATATCGGACAAACTTCAGAATCAATAGACAGGCCAGTGATTCTCTCTCTGTGGCTCCTCTCCTCTGGACTGCCTTTACTACCGTTCTTGCTTCCCACTCCACGTACTCTGCAGCCTCTCTCCTAGCGTCCTTCTCGTTCCCCAGCTCGAGGCAACCTTCGTGTTTAAAAGTCCCACAAAGCTGATTTAGCCTTGAATAACTGGACTGCACTTCATGCTCAAAGTCACATGTCCTGCACATAGACGCTCTGTTCTTCTTCTTCTTCGTCTCATTACGCCAGCAGTTATGGGAATTGGAGTCCATATATTTTTGAGCTTCTCAGGGTAATATGGTTTTAGATACTTGTTGGAATAGTGTTTGTCAGAACACCAGTAGATGTTATGTGAACATTAAGTGTAGTGGTGTTTTGCAGGACTCGACTTGTAAACCATGCATAGCTGAGGAGTAAATGTTGGAAGGTTTTTCATACATAAAGGTTTGGGTTTTAACGTTTTAACATGGCAAGGATTGGTAAAATGACAACATGGCATCATGTATTTAGGTATTATGAGGTTGTCCTCTTCATAAAGAGAAGAATATAAAAGTCATCACATCTCCCTGACAGCCATCCTCTCCAATGTGATCCTCCCTCATAAAGCCACCTTCAGGGGCCGGATCAGGTAGCGGCGGCCTTCCCCTGGCCACATAGGAGGAGGGGTGGACTGGCAAGGGTGGCAAAGAAGTAATTTACCCCAGGCTGGCTGGGCTGTTGCCCCATGGGCCACAGCTCCAAAATGTAAAAATAATAATTGTAAAAGCCAAACTCCTTAATAATCTAGCCTGCCACAAAGGATTGGAGTGCTGCAAAGGTTCTGTGTAAATTGGCCGATGCATTTGTCTTGATTTCAGCAATGTTTTAGAAGTGCATGGGTGGCCCCGGCACATGGGCATCCACTATGACTCAGGGGGAGAGGAAGGCTGCAGGGGCATGTTCATACTGCCCAGTGACAATGTGTGCATTTAAATAACAGATCCTGTGACATGTTGGCCCATTGCTCCTCATACACCATTGGTCTGTAACAATCCACAGCTGCTTAACATGACTCATACTTGCCAAATAAGTACGGGTCCATATCTCATTAGAGATTGCCCTCAGTTAGATTCTGTACGAATGCTTCCCATGTGTTCTGGTGAATTTCTTGAGCACCAGTGTATTCATACCAAAAGAGTTTTAATAGCACCCTGAATATCACCCACGGATGTTACTAATGTAGTGGTTATAGAAATGGCTGTTGGTCTATTTGTGGTACTTAGTTTTGTACACAGTTGAAAAACATTAATAGAAAGTTGCAATATTCAGGTATTACCCGTTAGAAGACTACAACCTAAAGGAGTCATTCAGAGTTGGGTGGATTTTTTAATACCTTTAAAGAAAATCACCAGCTCTGCCGTTGGTATTTCTGAAAATCTGCCTTACTCCAAGTTTACCACCAGCAGGGGTGGTATTTCTGGAATACCTGCAGTGCTGCAGAAATACCACTTCTGATGGTGGTAATGTAAAACATTTTTTTCACATTCCTTTTCAGTATCAATCGGAAGGCAGAAGGATTATGTACAGTAGCTGCCCATATCAATACTGTTGATTTTGTTTATGCACAAAACTCTTCTCTCGTGTGATCAACAAAAGACACACATGCCAATCAACACCAGATTCAAATATATAGATGCAAAGTCATATGAACACACAGATACATCTTTCCACCGATAATATACATACACTGTCACAAATACACTTGAACAAATTACCCCAGTCACATTACTTAAACACACATGCACATGCAACATTATTTGAAAATACACATAAATACAATAGGCCACTCTAGCTCCCTCTCAATCACGAGTTCCAAGGCGTATTGCCCTTGCAGTTCTCTCTTCTTCTGTGAGTTGAAATAGGCAGCCAACTAGCACGTGCAACTTGGGAGCCATGTCCCCTAGCCAGCTTTAGCCCTTCTTATTGAAATGCCAACTCCAAAGCCACAATTACCAGCAAGACCCCAACCACTGCTTCTTGTCGTGTCTGTCAGAGGCTGACTGGCAAATCAAGGTGGTCTCATGTCTAACTGTAAGCCAGGGCAATGGACGAAGGTGAGGGCTTGGTGTGATGGGCAATGAAAGGGCATTAGTGTCAAGGAATTGGTGACTGAGCAACATGGGCAAGGGAAGGAGGTGAGTGCGTGGTAAGGGAAGGGGAATTAGTTATTAGTTAAAGGATGGAGCAATAGAGGAACAGGGGTCTGAAAGTTAATTTTAAGAAACAAGGGGCATTGAGACTCTGTTGCAAGGGAAGGATGCAGGAGGATGATGGGGGTGGAAAATAGGGTAAATGACACAGGGGTACACATCTTGAGGGTAGGTCAGCAGGTTGAGTGACTGTTGCTGAGATGTATGTCTAACCTGCATGCCACTGCACCTGATTGTGGGGCTGGCTGACCATCTTTCTTGTTTCTGACTAAGTGATACATACTTGCCTTATGAACATTTGCTTCAATTACGTCTTCTCACATTTTTTCAAGTTGCTTTATCATGTGACTTGGTGCTTTGAAGGTACACACAATTGTACACACTAAGATTGTAATTATAATTATAGTAAGATTTCATTAAAAATGTAACCTTAGTCTTTTTCTCAGATGTATTTTCCTCAGGATACAGATGATTAATATACTTCCCTCTTGTAGATCAGTTGGTCTTTTGAAAACCATATTGATTGAACAGTATACTAGTTTAGCCCTTTAATAACAACTTTGCAGAAAGCATTTTTTTGTTTCTAATACTGAAGATGGAATATGAGAAGTTGAAGCCTCCCCTTCTTTCTGAATTTGAAACTGTCGAACCAGTAAGATAGGGCTCAAATCCCCCACTTTCCAAACTTCTTACAGTATCTGATCCTGAGCAGATAACAGCTTATTTTCCATAAATATCTGTAGAGAAAGTTTCACTCATATGGGTTTATATTCAATAGTGTTACTTTATAAATAATAATATGTTTAACAAGTTATGTTATGCGTTTCCATGTCATATCATCAAACGTAATTACTTTGTGGTAATTTACTACAAAGTAATAACTTTGACATTTTACTTCAAATGGTTTATTTTTTATTTTGGGGGACCTCCATTCCCCTTCATTACTGCCCCTGTCCAAAACCCTCCTCACCCCCTTTTAGCCCTTAATCCGTAAATACCCATATGTGTTAAAGTAATTTCTAATTAATTACTTCATAGTAAATAGCACAAAGTAATTAGTATCGAGAAAGCAATGGCATACCATGTTAAGCATACTAGTGAAGAGGCAGGATGACAAGTGAGGGTTTTATGTTATGGGTGGGGAAGGCAGGAATCCAGGTAGGGAGTCTTTTGCCATTACAGCTCATCTTTGGCTCTGAGAACAAATCTAGACCCCTGGTTCCGCAGTGGCTCTGCTCTACCAATGAATTCTCTAGCTTTGCCACCTCTTTACATTGTTCTAAAACTAAGGATGGGATTGGATGAGATGTAATCGCAAACTGTGACACATTGAAAACTGGGATCAAATCCCAGCTTTCTCATTTCACCAATTATATTATCATGGTGAAATAATGTTACTATGGTTGGTAAGTGGGAGAATTTTCAGGGGTCCCGGTCTCTAAGAAAACACAAGCATAACTGAAAAAAATGTTTCATCAAAGGAAAGCAATGTCAATAATGTCCACTATATGTTCTTGAGAATGTGTGGGAGAGGGAGAGGTTGATATTGAGTTTACTTGTTCTGGAAGTTGGGGCTACTGCACCTTGGGCTTGGGCCATTGCACTATGGGCCAGAAATGTAAACCTGACCCCAGGCTAAATGTTGCCAGTCCTCCCCTGCATAGGAGAAGGAGTCTTTAGGCTGGGGATCTTTGATGACTCTGCAGGATTCTTCACAGTGCTTTGCACTAATGGTGACAAGATATGTACCTGTTTTTGGAATTGGTTGACGGGAACATTGAAAGGTAGATGGCACAAACAGACGTCGGCGTCAAATGAACTGTCAACAATAGACAGTGTATACAATAAATACAACAATAGACAAATAGTTGCAGTTCAGTATTAGTTTGGGGATCGATGAGCTGGAGGAGTGAATCAGAATGGGTGATGGAGCAGAGCAGCAGATAGTGCAGGGTGGGCAGGGATGTTGAGGATGAGGAAGACCTGGATCATAGAGAGCAAGGCAGGGGATGGGGGGGACTTAAAGTCAGCTACATTGGAGGATTGTGAAGCGATTGAGAGTACGGTTGGCATAGGTCCATGCTTTCCATAGGGGAGTAAATGAGTAAAAGGGGAGTCACATGAGGAGGCTGGAAGAGTAATCTCATCTGCTAAGGACGATGCAGGTGAGAGTCTTAGCTGAAGGATAAGTGAAGTGGAGCCAATTGTACAGCAGTTCAGGAAGTTGAGCCTGAAAGTGGAAGCAGTAGATATGATGATCTGGAAGACAGTAAGTAGGTGATGATGGCATCGGTCAGCACATGCCGCAGTGCACGGCACCATGCCTACCTGACCGAGTGATGATGGCCAGTATCAAAAGAAGAAGGAAAATAACAAGAGCCCTCCCATTCCAAATCTCAGACTGTGGGAAACACCCCACACCCACACACAATGCCTGCATCTATGTGCTTTCAGTAAAAGTTGTATGGTGCAGGGATGCCTTGTCTACAAGATGTTGATACCAAAATTAAAATTACATATAGATAAACTCACATGATTTCGTTGGTCTCATAAAACGATTAGAGATGGCAGGGGGGTAGTTAGAAATAACCAAAGGAAGATAATAGGGCATCAAATGAAGTAATAATACGAAATAAGATAAGAAAAGAATGTTTATTTTTCTAGTATTGTACATTTTATTTAACTCAAATTCTTGTTGGAAGCAAGCATGCATTAGCACCTACAGGACAGTAAAACAGAAAACCTGCCTCATGATGAGGCAAGAGACATCTTCCCAAAATAAGAGATTCCTTTAACAATGACATAACTCTCCATGTGTGCTGAAAGACGGCTTCCCATGTAAAGCCACGAGATCTTTTAAACATTTCACTGTGATTTTGAAATACAATATGGCCATTTCTGTTTCATCGCAATCGATAAATAACTTAATTTCCAGTGAAAACCGACATTTTAAGCACCAGGGACTTGACTAATAATGGGCTCTGGCGAGTCACAAGTTAGTGGCCCCAAGAGCCAGTTGGATGAACATGGACTTTTCCTGTTCAGTCTGGAAGCTGGTTTATGATTTTTTAAAAAAAAACTGCTTCTAGTTATGATAGATGCTGCAGGATTAAGGACAGGCTGTGTTTCTCCCAATATTGAAATGTAAACTCAAGAGGAGGCCCTTGGGTCTTCAAGAATGAAGAAGATGCACGTGGCCAGTTAGAGGACGTTTAAGTATTTGCATGGAATCGAGTAATGTTCTCGGCCCTTCATAACTCCCTTTTACTTGAGGGGCTGATACCTGTTTTCTCCTGAAATTAGCACACTAGAATCTAGTTGAAGATTTCAGTCCAGAGCCACCTCTAGCCATTCCACTCTCTTATTTCATGCATTGGAGAGGAAGAATAGCTCAGGGCAACGCAATTGTCTTGGAAACAAGACAATGCAGTGAAAAAGCCAACAACACTGTGGCGCCGCTCTCTCAATGAAAAGCCAGACCCATCTCGCACCGCAACTCCTGGTTCACTTCAGACCTGAAAACCCTGCGACTAAAAAAACGAGAAGCTGAAACCACCTAGAAAAACTCACCATATGACGCAAACAAAACCAAGTTCTTCCTCTCAATAGCCAAAACCTACAGAAACGCACTCCTCCTAGCCAGAAAATCCACTTGCAATGAAATAATCGCCAACTCCAGCTCCAGCTCACAAGAACTCTTTGGCATTTTACGTGACCTAGAAATAACATCCATCCCCAAAGACAGCTGCAACAAAGATAAAGCATGATGTGCCAGCATTCAAAATGCACTGCTTGGTAAATAAGACTCCCTTCAGAAAAAGATTTGACAAAAACAGAACTCCCTTATCTCAACCAACCCTACTAAGACACCAGTTCCACCTGCACCCCTGACATTTCACTTTAAGCCAGTCCCACCACAATAAACCCTGAGCATCATCCAAAGCCTTAAACCCACAAGATGCCAAGGCGACATTTGCCCAGATACCATAATCAAGGACTGTGTCATAGAACTGGCAACATTTATCAGTACCCTGATCAATGCCTCCTTCACCACATGTGAAGTCCTTACCAACCTCAAGGATGCATGGGTCCTGCCCCTGCTAAATATAACTAGCTAGATCACAACATCCCCACTAACTACTGCCCCATCACAATGGTCCCATTCCTACTCAAAATACTGGATAGAGTAGCATACTGCCAAATCCAAACCTTCCTGGATGCCAACAATCTCCTGGGCCTAAGACAATCTAGACCAGGACATGGCACAGAATCAGCTCTCCTGGATAAAAAACAACAGATGGACAAAGCCGAAGACTATGGCAGGGTCTCCCTCCTACTCCGTCTAGACCTGTCAGCAGCCTTAAACCTAGTTGACCATTGTATCCTCTGCCAGCACCTCGCCTCAGCAGCACTTTTTTCAGAACAAGCCACTACCTGTATCGCATCCTTCCTGTCCAACAGATCCTTCAGAGTGTTCTCTGACATAGCCTCTGCCCCACCCACCCTGATCTCCTGTGAAGTACCCCAAAGCTCCTGCATCTCCCCTACATTGTATAATATTTTCACAAAAAAAATATTTTATATCCTAGACAGTCTCAGAATATCATACACAAACTACACGGATGACATGCAAATACTTATACCCATCTCAGGCAACTACACCACCGATTCCACTGCCCTAAACACTATCTATTGCACAGTCCAGGCATGGATGTCTGCCAACATGCTCTGCCTAAATGATGAGAAAACCCAAATCCTCCTGACATGCTCACAGACCTCCCTCTACAAACTGGATGACAACTAAGCCTTTACCATTGACGGTATCACCAGACCAGTTTCTAACGTCGTAAAAACCCTGGGAGTATATCTGGATGCCACCATGTCACTGAGCAGACAGGTCAGTGCTAGTGCTTCTTCAGCAGCATACACGACTAAACTCATTCATGCCTCCAGAGCATCCTTGTCCCAAGACAGCTGCCTCACGATTGCGAGGGCCCTCATAGGTTCCAGACTGGACTACTGCAATGCACTCTTTGCAGGCACTCCTGCAAACCTTAACAAACTCCAGGTAATTCAAAACAAAACCCTCAGAGCTGCACTTAATTTTCAAAAATGTGAGCACATCTCGGCAGCCAGGAAAAAGGCCCACTGGCTACCAATTAGGCAGTGCATCCTCTTAAAAACATTAGCCAACACACATAAATGCATAACCAACAAAGCACCTAGATATCCTTTGCAAAACATAGTAAGAAAGCAATCTTCTAGACCCACCAATCGATCCACTCCAACCGCCTAACCATCCTGCCCTACAAACAGAAAAGAGCTGGTGATGCCAGCTTCCCCACCCTCGCTGCAGAACAGAGGAACAATCTCCCACACAAACTAAGAGCAAAGCCCAATGGGGTCTTCCGCAAGCAGCTCAAAACCTTCCTGTTTTCTCAGGACACCATAGCCGAATGAGACCTTGACACTAGCTTCTGCCCTCATGTCCCATTCCCTGAAACTCCTGTACCACACCCCATCCCTACCCATATATTCCCCTCATGTACCAGTATCTCTCTATGTAGCTCCCTCTACACCTCTGTAACTATGTAACCGTATTGTTGTAAATCTGCATCTCTGTTAAGCTCTGTCTCTACATGAAAGCCATGTAACCAGTGCCCTGATGCCTCAGGGCTTGACTCGCAACACAAATGTTAAATAAATACAGGTTTGAATCCCGATCCTGCGCTTAGAAACCACATGTTAGTATTAAGCACGTTATAAAAGAACACTTATGATTATAATTACTGGAGGACCAGTAATAGGGGTTCTTGTGACCTATTAACTTTGATCAGAGGCTGAACATTTGTACGACCTGCGCCTAGACAGTGTTACATCTGTTAAGTGTGTGATATAAATATATAAATCAAATACGCTTTCTCCTCCCCTCAATTCCATCTAATCGGACGTCAGCTACCCAATTTCCGTGGTCACTTCTTAGTTGAATCATCTGTATTCCACTTTCTCATGCAGTCCTATCGCCAACATGAGCAACGCAGAGGCAGTTATAGCATTGCTTAATGCCTGCCAATCTGCTTCAGAGATACACATTGTGTTTGTTTGTGATCAACTTAGGGACAATGAAAGGAACCATGGAGATATAAAGTGGAAGTTAATATAGTAACAGGAGAAGACAAAGAAATAAAAGGAAAAAGATGGAGAGGAGAGAAAGTCATCTTGAAACAACCTCTAACGGTTTTGAAAATGATAGAATAAAGGTGCGTAGAGTGGTTATCAATTCAGGTTATTATGTAGTTGAGTCCTAGGTAACCAACGGGATGCTGTATTGAGCTCAGAGCTATGAATTACGGTACAGTCCTGAATCCTAGAGTGGACAAATTAGTGAGGTATGGTTAAATGGTGCACTCACAATCCAGGAGTTAAATAGTATTTATGGGAACTTGTTGTGAAAATAGTAGGCGTCCAATGAACTGAAGGTGTTGTTGTCACTTCTAAAAGATAACAGAATAGTAGCCATTGGAAGATCTTGAGAAAGGTGCTAAATGTAACAATTAACACACATTGTATGTATAGTGAATCACAACCAACTAAGCTTCTCACCTCCTTTCTAAGTTAAACCAACTACATTGAATGTGGAATACTGACATGCTAAACGCATCATAGATAGTGATGGCAAGCATGTATGGTTTCTGAGTTCATATGTGGCAATGGCATGGTTATCTTCAGAAATAGCCCTTGGTGTTCTCTAAAGGAAACTGACGAGTGCTTTAATATTGACAAGAGCAACCTACTTACTACTAGTGTGATGCCTCACAAAATGGTAGCATGCAACTTCATACCGTCTGGTGACTCCGGTGCAGATGTATATACTAATCTGATGCAAAAATTGCAGGCAAACTGTGATAGGATATCTGCACTAAGAAAATTCACTCGAATGCTGAGCATCACTGGACTTGGGTTGTGGCTCAGTTTGATGTAGCCCCCTGGTGTGCTAAGATATTTGTTGGCCATTTGGATGTAATCGCCTTTGTCTATCAGAACAATGTTTCCACCTTCGTCTGCTTCTTTAATCATGAGGTCAGTGTCATTTTGGAATGTTTGTGGTGCTTGAAATTCCTCCTTAGTTAAGGTTTCTCTTGTTTCCTTGTTTAGCGTTCTTCTGTCCTCAGGTTTGTGTAGATCCAGAATTACTGCTTGCTGGAATGTATCGATATAATTTTCAGAAAAGAGTTGGGATGTAAATTTTTATTTACGTTTCAGTTCCGATACATTCATGGGTAGGTCATCCATCTATAGACGAACCATTAGTTCCTCCTTACTGGTTGTACCATCCTGATCAAATGATGTCAATAGGTGTATGTCATGGAGATCTCCAAGTGTTGTAATACTAGGACTCTTCTTTATAGGTTTATTTTGCAAATAGTATGTTTGATAGCAAGGAATGTTTTCAATTTTAATCTTTGTGTGAATTTGATTAGGTTGGTTTGTATATCCACAGAGTTGCTGTAGCTGGTCAGCGAAAACGACAGTCTCTTGTTTAATACTTGTCTCTCTAGTAGTGCCAATTGCTTAGTTGATAGGTTCAGGACTAAGTCGGGGAGCTTCCCTGCCCCAATTGTTTTTGTGAATGGGATCTTGTTAGTCTTCTGTCTATTTTCTTTTCTAAGTCGTTGCTGGTGTTTGTCAGCGTGCATGCCTCTCCTTCGTTTGGTACTGTTCCAGTATTTGTTAGGGGGTACACAAAATGGACGTGTTCTGTTTGTCTGGCTTTTGAGCGGTTGCCCTTCCTGCGGCTCATTGCGACCCATCGCACACGAGCATTACGCCATGGCGGTAATGTCAAGAACCCGATGGCGTAAAAGACCCCAAAACGGCCCCTACCAGCATCGTACGCTGCGCAAGGTGCACTACCGCCACCCATCTTAGCGGTCACCGCAATTAGCGGTGACCGCAAATAGCAGTCCCCGGAAATAAGCGGAAGCGGAAGTAGCGTCATCACGGCGGAACGGGAAAGAGCACGGCGGCCATCTTTAAAAACACAATCCATTGCCATCCTCCCCAACCATACCACATCTGACCCTGAGACCCATCCAAACCCATCACACACCCAAATACCTACCTAAAAATGCCCAAAGTCGTGAAGAAGGCATGCGATCGGCAGCACCAGGAACACTTCTCCCGTGAGGAACTAAGCATGCTGGCGGAGACACTCCAGGACAATGCGGCGGTGGTGTTCTCCACCGAAATGACCAGGGCGGCGATTGCAAAAAAGAAAGCCATATGGGCCATGGTGGCACAGCGGGTCAGCGCGTTGGGGACCGTACCCCGCAAACCACAGCAGTGCAGGAAGCGGTGGGATTACCTGAGGCTCTGCGTCCGAAGCATCATCTCTGCCAATCGCAACCTGGCCCAGGCTACCGGGGGCGGAGCTGACTCCCCAATAAAACTCCAACCGTGGGAGGAAATATGTGCCAGCACAACAGGCATGGAAAGCATCGAAGGTGTAGGAGGGATGGAAAGAGGAGCGCCGACATCAGGCGATGAAGGTAGGTGCCCCAAATCAAGACATGCTATAGTCACTGACATCCATTAATGTGTAGCACAATGTTGCCCTAGAGTGTAAATGCAACACATCAGCTGGACACTGCCCACAGCCACATGCAACCTCCACCCTGTACACATGTAGCATGCACACCGTAACTGCAGACACCCACATACATCCATCCGTCATCCACACAGAAAGGAGACAACCTGCATGCCCCTGCCTCAAATGTGCTTCATCTAGTAACCAAAATCTGGTGAATCATTGCCATTCCAATGTCCGCAGACCCATCAATAACGCTATCCCTCGTTTGCCCCACCACAGGCTCCGAATCCAACCACGAGGATGAGGCCACCCCTGCCTCAAAAGCAGCCAAGAGGGCCAGGACCACCATGCCTAGACCCTCCACCTCAGCTGCAGTGAGGAAGACATCGCAGCAGGCAGAATCATCTGCCAGCACACAGGACGGGCCACCGACAGGCACCTCAGCAGGCAGCATGCCAGCACCTGCAGCACCACACGTCCCCACAATCTTGGCCACTGAAGGCACCGTTTCTGCAGGGAACAGCAGCATAGGGGAAACTCCTTCCATAGCAGCATGCTCAGACACTGACACTGATGAGCCTGATGTAGGATGCCCCACTGAGCAGCTTCATTCCCCCTGTCTGTACCGGGGCAGCCCCCATGAGGATCCCACACAGGGGCATCCAGGAGAAGGGGACTGGCCTCCCACCCCATGCCCTGCAGGAGGTGAGCAGCCCCTTCGCAACACCATCTGGAATGGGCATGGCCCAGCAGAGTGAACTTTCCCCTGAGGAGATTGTTTTACGTCAGCAACAACTGTCCACGCTCCTCAATGAGCATGCTGCGGAATGTGGGGGGGCTAGGGCAGCCATAGAACAATCTACGGAGACCCTAAGGGCCAAAATAGAGCGCAGTACGGAGACCCTGAGGGCTGCAATGGAGTCCACCTCAAGGGACATTTGCGGGGAACTTGCCGCCATGCGCCGTGTGCTCACAGAGCTGTCCCACGCACTTCAGGACATGTGTGCCCGTGAGCAGCCAGGGACATCCTCCACTGCAAGTTCTGCCCAGAGCAGCAATGTCTGACGATCAGGACGGAACCTGCGCTCCACAGGCAGGGGTGCCCCGGGGGCCGGGAGAGGGGGCATGCAATAGCGTGTGCCCACTGTCACAGGCATCTTTAGCTACTCACAGGGTGTGTGTTGGGGTGTTCAGGGGGGAGGGGGGAGGTGGTGTGTTGGGGTGTTCAGGGGGGAGGGGGGAGGGGGTGTGTTGGGGTGTTCATGGGGGAGGGGGAGGGGAGGGGTGTGTTGGGGTGTTCAGGGGGGAGGAGGAAAGGGGGAGGGGGTGTGTTGGGGTGTTCAGGGGGGAGGGGGAGGAGGGAGGGGGTGTTGCACAACAATTTACAATTGAAATACACATTTTCCTTTTTCCCAAATCACATGTGTGGACATTTTCATTGCTTATGTGTGCTTTATTGGTGTACAGTCCACAGTGTGCATGTCCCAGAGTCACACAGTGCCCCAAGTGCCGTCTCCATGTGATACACACCAGCCGTGTGTGCTAGAAGCATTGGTTGATGATATCTTGACGCATTTCACGCCCCTCCTGTGCATCGCCTCCTCCATGAGGTGCGGCCCCATCTGCACCCTCCTCATCCTCATCGTCAGGTGGTTGCAATTCTGCGTCAGGGGGCAGGCGCACATTTCGTCTGACGCACATATTGTGTAGCATGACACATGCCATGACCATCTTTGCCACCTTCTCATTGCGGTACAGGAGTGCACCACCAGACCTGCTGAGGCAGCGAAACCATGCCTTCAAGAGGCCGAATGCCTGCTCAATGACCACACGGGTACGTGTATGTGCACGGTTGAAGTCCTCCTCGTGCTGGTTTTGTGGGTTCCGGACTGGTGTAAGGAGCCACCTCTTCAGGGGATAGCCTGCATCACCTGTATGTGGGCGAGAATGTATGTGTCAGTCATGACGTCTAATTCAGAACATGATGTGCCACCATGGCTTGCATCCAAATATTACTTTGAGCCACTTCTAAATGCACTAATTGATTCACACTATGCGACCCGTATATGCTCATGGTTCTCATGGCCTGTTTTGCATGCCATCAACCAATGTATGCAGAGGGCTCGAGTGCCTTGTGAGTGCCTATCCACTGTGTTCGTTCATGCCGTTTGTTTTGGTGGCCTGGCACGTGTCCTGTGATGTCAATGCTCACATCATTGCAACATTATTGTCGGCCTCATCATGACCCCAGTGAGCAATACTGATGTTGATAGGGACATTTTGGGCGCCCTGCTGTCTGTGTAATGGTGTGTTGAGGTTTCTGTCCGTCATGTGCCTCCTTCGTGCGCAGTTATGGGGGACAGGCCTTTCGGTTGATGGTGTTTGTTGACGTGCATGTAGGTGCATTTCGTTGAAGTCAATGTGGTCTGAATTGGTACAATGCACTTGCAGATGGTTGTGTCATGGTTGGGACACAACCTCATTCACATGGTAGGGCTGCATACATCAGGTATTGGGTTTACTGGTGTTGGGTGTAGTTTGGGTTGCTTTAGGGTATGATCTGGCTCTGTTGTCTCTGCTACTCACAGGCAGGTGGAGTATGCATCATTCACCCCCTTTCAGCCAGGTGGAGTATGCATCATTCCCCCCCTTTCAGCCAGGTGGAGTATGCATCACCCCCCCCTTTCCGCCAGGTGGAGTATGCATCACCCCCCCCCTTTCAGCCAGGTGGAGTATGCATCATCCCCCCCCTTTCAGCCAGGTGGAGTATGCATCATCCCCCCCCCTTTCAGCCAGGAGGAGTATGCATTGGTACGTCGTTCACCTACCCACTTCACATTCCCGTGGTCATGACATTAGACGCACCGAGTAGCCAGGATCGTGGGCCTGCATGTTGCTCCATGTAGCGTGGTATTGTGGAGTTCATCAGGACCATTGAATCATGGGTTGATCCGGGGAATCGGGCACAACAATGTGTGATGATCTTGTTGGAATCACAGACCATTTGCACGTTGATTGAGTGGAATTGTTTCCGGTTGCAGTACGGTACCTCCATGGCACGTGGAACCACCAATTCAACATGGGTGCAGTCGATGGCACCAATGCAACCACGTATGCCGACTAGTGCATGGAAACCCACTTTGGTGTTTGCAATCTCCTGGGCAGTCCGTGGTAATGAGATGTGGTCGTCTGTGTGCTTGAGGAGGGCATCGAGCACTTGGATAAGCGTACGTGAGAATAATGGTTGTGAAATGCCATGCAAGTGCCCCACTGTGTGCTGGTAGGTGCCTGTGGCCAGGAAGTGGAGTACAGACACTACCTTCAGTAGAGGTGGGATGGCGGTTGGTGTTTCTATCGTGCTGACGATGTCGTTGTGTGTCATATCTACTATGGCGGTGATGGTGTCCCGGTCCAAACGGTACAGGGTGTGGATCTGCTCAGCAGTGAGGTTGAATGGACTGGCTCTGATGCGTGGGATTGGGGGCTGCCTGCGTGGTGGCACTGGCTGTGCTTGTGGGGCTTGCTGGCCCTGCCTTGCCCTCCTTCTCCTCCTGCGTCTCCTCTGTGCTGCCTGTTGTTGTTGTTGTTGTTGTTGTAGTAGCACTTGCATTGCTATCAGGTCCTCCAGCCCCAACATTGCTAGTCCTACTGGTATCATTGTGGAGTGTGACTGGGTGTGGGAAGGGGTGGGGTGTGCTCTTTTTGTACTTCCTGAGTCTGTATTGCCTCCACCTGTGCTGTTCCTGTGCACCTGTGGCAGCTGGATTCACTTTACATGGCCATTTATGGTTGGTTCGCGATGGCGTAATTAGCACCATGGCGGTAAGGAACTTAACGGGCTGGGTGATGGCGTTAGGTGCATGTCCGCTTGGGTCGGCATTCGCGTGCCTTTCCGCCGTGCCGGTAATTACGGTGTGGGAGGTCGCGTGAGCGCGTCCTTGGAGCAGTTAGTGGCAGCATTAACTACGATGCCGCTAATGGCATCGTAGTTAACGGTCACGGGTCAGGATTGGACCTGGCGGAAAACGATGGCGTTAATCATTCACCACCATCGTTTTTCACTTACCGCCAGGGTCGTAATGAGGCCCACTATCTTTGCAGCTGTAGTCATTTCCTTGAATGCAGGAGTTTTATCTAAAGTATAGATACATTTGCACTTGACCTGGCTCAGAGTGTTAAAAGTCTCTTTGAACTGCGCCTGGATACATTTGGAAGGAAAATAAATGCGTGTTCCCGGGTGAGTTAAAATGAAGTTGCTTCTTAAAATGAATTGCTTCTTGATTTCCCTCAGAGTTGGTTTGACTGTCACTCAGGAATTATGCCTGGTTTTGGTGAAGCACAGTGAAATATCCTGTGCATGACAGGGCCTTTTTACTCACAGTGGTTCCAGAATGAACTGATGGAATTAGCGTCAAACAGCATTTTGTAAGGGTGAACATGTTTCATTTTGAAGGGGATTTTGACTTTTGTAGCAATGCAGTGCTGTCTGTTCACTTGATCCCATATATGTTTCAGAACACACCGGCATACGTTTTCAGGGTGTCCCCTGGTTCAATTTTGCCTGAAGTGTGCTAGGCAGGATGGTGCAGCCATTTTCTGTTGCTGCCAAAACGCAGTTTTGAAGTCCTGGTGTGCACAGAAGCCAGCGCAGCCAGGTTTCTGTTTCTTGCGCAAGTGCAGCTTAGTGATGGGGGGCAATGCAGTTGAGTGGGTCAATATATCCCACACACCCCCCCCCGACTTCTTCTGGGCTTCCAAGTCAAGGGGGAGTCAGGCAAGTCAGATTTCTCCATGAATGCAGAAGGGGAGCAGGTGCAAGTGGATCTAGGTCACCTGGCCTAAGGCCCGCCCACCAGGTGCCTTCCTGCCTGCCACTCTTTTTCATCACTTAGCAAGCCCGCCCACCTGGTGCCTTCCTGTTTGCCGCTATTTGTCACCACTTAGCAAGCCCCGCCCACCTGGTACCTTCCTGTTTGCTGCTCTTTTAAACCACTTAGAAAGCCCCACCCACATGGTACCTTCCTGCTTGCCGCTCTGTTTCCCTACGTAAGGAGTCCTCCAGCCTCTTTTCCTTTGCAGATGGGGAGCAGGTGCAAGTGGATCTAGGTCACCTGGCCTAAGGCCCACCCACCTGGTACCTTCGTGCCTGCCGCTCTTTTTCACCACTTAGCAAGCCCCGCCCACCTGGTGCTTTCATGTTTGCCGCTCTTTTTCACCACTTAGCAAGCCCCACCCACCTGGTGCCTTCCTGCTTGCCGATCTGTTTCCCTACTTAAGGAGCCCTCCAGCCTCTTTTCCTTTGCAGTTGGGGAGCAGGTGCAAGTGGATCTAGGTCACCTGGCCTAATGCCCGCCCACCTGTTGCCTTCCTGGCTGCCGCTCTTTTTCACAACTTAGCAAGCCCCGCCCACCTGGTGCCTTCCTGTTTGCCGCTCTGTTTCCCTACTTAAGGAGCCCTCCAGACTCTTTTCCTTTGCAGATGGGGAGCAGGTGCAAGTGGATCTAGGTCACCTGGCCTAAGGCCCGCCCACCTGGTGCCTTCCTGCCTGCCGCTCTTTTTCACCACTTAGCAAGCCCCACCCACCCAGTGCCTTCCTGTTTGCCGCTCTTTTTCACCACTTAGCAAGTCCCACCCACCTGGTGCCTTCCTGTTTGCAGCTCTTTTTCATCACTTAGCAAGCCCCGCCGCCTACCCTGGTGCCTTCCTGTTTGCTGCTCTTTTTCACCACTTAGCAAGCCCCACCCACCTGGTGCCTTCCTGTTTGCTGTTCTTTTTCACCACTTAGCAAGTCCCGCCCACCTGGTGCCTTCCTGCTTGCCGCTCTGTTTCCCTACTTAAGGAGCCCTCCAGCCTCTTTTCCTTTGCAGATGGGGAGCAGGTGCAAGTGGATCTAGGTCACCTGGTCTAAGCACCACCCACCTTCTTAGCCCTGCCTCTTCCTTCCTACTCTTAACTATTAGATCAAGGGCATCTCTCACCCGGGCATCTGCAGCGAAGGGCAGTTGAAGAAAATGGCAATTCATGTTTGGACCCGTTCGGACCAAGAGGACCTAGGGCCCGACCCCCTGCTTAGACAGCAGGTAAGCATGCACCAACATGTGTTACCCCTCTGTCCCCACAGGCCATCCCCACCCCCTCTGGTCCGCCTGTGATGTTCCCTTGTGCCCCCCTCTTCTCACACACAGGTGTTGCCTGTTTTGCTTGATTCCTCTACCCTGCTCTCCCTCAACCTACTCCAGCCTACTTCTGCAGGAGTCTGTCCTGATAGATTCTGGTTTCACCATCACTGTCTTGTGGCCAATGCTGGATTTTACTTTTATGGACTTCATTCAATCACGGTGCGTCACCCTTTCTCAACTCTCGTGCTGGTCTTCCTTTGCCACTTGTAATCATGGTGCCCCTGAATCATGCTGTTCCCATCTTCATCCTGTATCCTGGCTTGCAATATTATGTGTTACTACTTACTTCTGCAATTGTATTCGCTCTCCACTCTTGCTTCTCCACTCTTTTTGACTGCTTACTCTCTGTTCTCTCCTCCTTTCCCTATTCCCTTTTCCTATCTCCTCCTCTTACTTTCTTCTATGCACTTACTCTATCAGAATTGTCCCTGGACCTAATGATAGCAATCTCGTCTGTTTCCTCCACCCTCCCATTACTGTTTTTCCACCCCACGCCTCCTCCAGCACTATCTGAAATGTCGTCAGGCCTAGTATCATTGTAGCTTGTTTTGTTTCTCCCCTCCCTTTCTGCACCCCTCTCCCTCACCTTTTGTTTTTCTCCGTCTCTACCAGAAATGTCGTCGGGCCTAGTACGGTAGTCGCCTGTCTGTTTCCATTTCCTTCCCACTCTCTCCCTCCCTTCCTTATCTATGTCTTAGCTCTTGCACTATCTGAAATGTTGTCAGGCTGAGTACGATAGTTCATTTCACATCCTTACTGTTCATGGCCTGTAAGAATGTTATTGTATTTTCCCTTGTTCCTTCCCTTGCCTTGAAGCGCTTTGAAACACATTGTGTATAGGCGCTATATAAATAAACTATCATATCATATCATGTCATATCATATCATGGGCCACAGCAGGATCCGGCAGGTATGAGTCCCTCTTCCATCAGAGAACGGGGCGTCCTGCTCCTCTTGTTGTCTCTGGTTGGAACGTGGAACGACACCCCCTTCTTTCCCTGGGATCTTCCTTTCATGGTAATGAGCGACACTTCCGGATCTCCTTTGTTTTCTCCCTTCCAGGTTGCCGGGGAGGTCCTCCTTGGTTGTTATATAGGTGCAACCAGTATGAATCTAGGAAAGAGAAGACAAACCAGTTACGACAATTTCCCACTAACTGCCCCCAAATTGGGTTGACAGGAGTGGGATTCACAGGCATTTAATAATAACAATTCATAATGAAGAAAATACTCCCTGTTACATAATCATATTCATCAATCCTATTGGCTCTCTTCAGGTTCTTCTTTTCCTTATTCTCAGGTTTCCGATGTCTCCTCGGTTTGATTCTCTCTGGGCTCCTCAATTTGTTGCAAAGTGTGCCTAGGTTGACACCTCTTTAGCTGATTAATGTGGACCCATTTGTCTTCTGTCAATTCGCCTTTGGGGATGCAGATTTGGTAGGCGACCTGGGATTGTGACCTTTCTCCATTTTTTAACTTAAATTTCCTACAGTAGCACTGGGGCTGACTAGAAGGCTTTCTTTAGGAATGCCAGGGCCCTGAGATTTACTCTCCAGTTGGGACCCGGCTTGGAAATTAATGAGATCCAAATTAATCTTGAGTCGGTTGAGGATGTGACTGCCCATGTTAAAGGTGGAAGGGACACCTCGCATGACCCAACAATTGTGTTCTATGCTTCTGTCACCTCTAGAAATTTTTATCATACAACTGCTAAGCAGAAGATGTTTGGAACGGGGAATTTCCAGGCCCATGCCCATTGATAAACTGACTCAACAGTGGGCAGGGTCTGGTCTTTTGGGAGTTTCTTGAATAATACTTCGCTGATGAAGCTTTCTTCGCTATTCAAGTCAACTCGGGAGAGGACAGACTCCTTCCCGTCATTTAACTGAATCGGAAAGAAGAGCTGTTCGCCCTTCTTCTGAATGCCAGCTACACTTTGTGCTGGATTGCTATAAATTTTGGCTATAGAATTGGGATTTTCAGATTGTGAATTGGTATAGAATTTCAAAGTATTTCGTTCCAGTGTGAAATGCCACTTGAAACTGGAAGGAAGGTTGATTTTCAGGAATGGAGAGGGATTCCCATCACCAGTTTGTTGTCCTACAGCAATTACTGTCACGTCAGGTATTTGGTTATTCTGGAAATGAAACTCAATATGATCAGATTTTTGTTCAACCATGTGGCATGTGCCATTTAGACTAACATGGTTGACACTCTGTTTCAATTTTAGTGGCCTGCTAGTCTGGGTCCGGAGGACCTTGTTCACATAATCTATTAAGGGGGAGAACCTTTGCAGGATGTCATTCTCTAGTAGACAGGGTGTGCCCTCTGGAGTCACGACTATGACCGGGTGCTTCATCTTGTGTCGCCCAATTTTAATTTGCAGCTATGCAGTCCCCTCGACAGGAATTTCCTTCCCGTTGAAGTTCTGGAGTTGTCCAGGAAGAGGTGTGAGAGGGATCTGGTATCTCTCCCCCTTCCTGAATTTAGCTGCTCAAAGGCCCTTTTTGACAGAAGAGTGGCTTGGGATCCAGTGTCCACTAGTGCTGGAATTGCACATTGCACTTGCACTTGGACGGAGGTGCAGAATCTACCTTCTTTCTCCTCCAATGGGCAAAAGTAATGGGCGTTCTGGGCAAGCTGGGTAGTCAATTTCCTTATTTTTGACTCCAACACAGGGGTAATTTGGGCATACTTCTGTGTTGGAGTTTGGCATCTGAAAGAAAATGTTTACACTCTGCTATTTGGGGAGTTTCAGGCTCCCCTTTTTCTGATTCTGGGCTGCCCCCCACCCCTTTTTGGAGGCACTCAACAGAATGGGTTGGTGAAGGTTGGGGTTCCTCTTGTGCTGGTTCTGGGCTGCCCCCCCTTCTAGGAGGCAGTCCCCAGAATTGAGTTCGGTAGTTTGGGAATCTTTAAGAAAAATGTTGCACTCGGGTATTCAAGGAGTTTCGGGCTCCTCCTTTTCTGATTCTGGGCTTCCCACACCCCCTTTTTTGGAAGAAATCACCAGAATTACTTTGGGGAGTTTGGGAGCCCCCTTTTATGATTATGGGCCTCATTACACGCATGGCGGTGAACCATGGCGCTATTAGCGCTATTAGCGCCATGGTTCATGCCGGTAAAATACCGGCACCGCCTTGGTGGAAAGGGGAATTACCGCCCTATTCCAAGGTTGGAGGGGCGGTAATTCCCCCTTCCACCATTGCCCTTCCCCATTCCCATTTTTGCCCCATAGGGCTCTATGGGAATGGGGAAGGCGCTAATTACGGTACCGCAAATTGCGGTACCGTAATTAGCTCCCTGGTCCCTTTGCGGGTTGGTTTTTACCGCCTGCAAAAAGCAGGCGTTAAATTCCCCAACCCGCAAAGGGACCTCGTAGTAAGGCGGTAAGGGTTTACCGGTACCAGTAAAATAGCGGTACCGCTAAACCCTTACCACCTACCGTGTAATGAGGCCCTATGTCTTCTTGATGCTCATTCTGGGGTTCTAGGATGGGTGATTCAGAATCAGTCCCCACTCCCCCCAGTTCTCATTTAAATCCCTTGGGACCCATTTTTCTTTGGGAGGAGTCCCCCCTTCCCTGAAGGAAAATATATTTTCCCCAGAATCCTCTGAGGTTTCCTCTCCTTCAAATTGGAAGACACTAACTTCCTCCACAAAATGGGTCTTTTTGGGTTCTTTATTTCTCCTACCCGCCCTCTGTTCCTTGGGTGGCAGGGTTTTGGGGGCAGGAGATTTTTGTTTCCTGTGTCTGGGTGTCCAGGGGGTTTTCACGAGTAATGAAGGAAGCTTTCTCTAGAGCTTTGCACCCTCCTTGCCCCCGTGCCTCCTCCTCTGGAACCAGTGAGTTGTCAGGGTTCTCGCCCATCATTGTTCTGAGTTGCCAGAACCTTGGTTTGTGGGGTTCTGAGCCACTACATTTGTCTGAGGGTTCTGTTGAGCCCTCAACATGCAACCCAGATCCTGGGTTAGGTTCTGGACCTGGCGCTCCAGTTGGGATACCCATTCCGGCTGGTATGGGGGCCTCTGGTCAACCCGAGGTGGATCACGGGAAGGGTAACTATCCCTTCTCCCATAGTACCCTGGAGATGGCGAATTCTGGTAACCCTCCACCCTTGGCCTCCCCTCTCCCGGATTGGGTTGTCTGGGTTCCTGAAAGCGGGGAATGAAAGGAGGGTTGTCCTGCAGGTTGGGGTTTGGTGGGTATCGGGGAAAGAAGCTTAACCCAGCATTTGGGGAATTCCTGCCCTCCTGAGGAAAGTTAGGAGGGAAGTTTCTCGGGGCAGCACTTACCTGGTTGGATCCCCCCACTTGGGCCGGAAGGAGTCCAGAAATACCCCAAGATTGGTCTGTTGCCCTTGTATCGGGGGCTGATGTAATCAGGGGAGTTAGCGGTCCCATTAGTGGGATTACCAACCTGACTACCACCTGTTTGTGACTGGCCAGAAGGCCTTCTGGGGGTTCCATGTCATTTCATTGTGGGATGTTTTTTGCAGGGTTTTTTACCGCAATTTCTTTTTCTCGAAATAACCCATCGCATTCCCCGCCCCAACCCCCATTTTCTGGGTCTGGGATTCTGCTGACTTAGTGCAGGTGTATTTTTAGGCCCCCCATCTCTAAGTCTAACACAGGGGCAACCTTCACCTCTGCCACCTTAGCAGCAGCAGGGGTGTTGGCTGGTATGGGGTTTTTATTCAGATTTTTATTTTCTGCATGTTTTTGGACCTCATAAATGTGGGTCATCTGCTCTATGACCCAGTCCAGCGTTTTTTTCTCGTGGAAGTCACTCACCAGCTGGGTCATAATATACTTGGGGAGGGCATGAAAGAAGGTGGTTACAAACTCCCTGCTATCTGTGCGCACCCTCCTAGTTGTCTGTGCAAAGGCGCATTTGAGTTCCTGTACAAACTCTTGTGGGGCCTGATCTTCCCCGCACTGCAGATTGTAGGCCGCTTTGCGAGCCTCATGGGGGTTCCTGTGGGCGAAGAAGTGTTTCAAGATGGCCGCCCCATAGATGGACCATCTTGAATGGTTCTGGTCCTCCAGTCCCGTAAAGAAACTGTATTCAGGGGAAAATGTCCACATTACATACTGGATACAATTTTGGTTATCTTTCATATGAAAAGTGTCCATCATCTGCTTATAGAGGTGTTTTCCGCATTTCTATGGTATGGGGTTATGACACTCCTAAGGGCCTTAATCTGCATGGTTGGGTCTTTAGTCATAACTCTTGTGAGTTTGTTTGCCTTCTTTGGCTTAGTCACCCGAGTCCACTCGCTCTCAGACTCAGAGGTGCTACTAGTTGAGGTCCCATCTTGATCATCTAGGCCCTCCCGGATTTTGTGAGCTTGAGAGGGGCTCGCAGAATGGTTGGGCCCTGTTTCTCCACTCCTGTGGAGCACAGGAGTGTAGTCTTCTGACTCCTCCCTAATCCCAGGGTTGGTAGAGTATTCCCCCCACTGCCCTAATTGGGAATAGGTCTTTAGGATGCTCTTTTTGGGCCTCATCTCATTGGGTTTTTCATTAAATTGGACCAACTGGTCCCTGGGAAAGTAATATTGTTGCAACGCCTACAAGCACACTAATAAACACCTATCCATGGTATTGAACAGGGCAAACCCACGCACGCCAAAAGAGTCGCAATTCCGGAAACACGTCCGCCAGGTGAAAGCAGGCATAAGCGCCTCTGCGCAGCATAAAAGTGTGCTCAAACAAGCATATACAGCTACGATGAATGTCCCATTTCTCGCAGCAGTGATTGTGGGACACCTCAGGAGGAGGAGGATAGCCAGGCCCCACATTTATTTACACAGGACCAGCCTTTTTGGGAGCCCTGATGACCAGGTCTATAGTCTATAGCAGGTATAGGTTAGGTCATATCATCCTAGACCTGGTCACTGAGTGCCAGGATGACCTCACATCACCCACCTTGTGCTCCCAAGCACTGAGCCCCTTGGAAAAGATGCTCAATGTCCTGTATTTATTGGCCACTTGGTCATTTCAGCGGACAACTGCCATAGTTGGGGGCGTCTCACAGGCCATGCAGTCACGCTACCTAAACCAGGTGTTGGCAATCATGACTGCACGACCCTCAGTCCGCAGGCACATATACATGCCCAGAACACCCGCAGAAAGGCAGGCCATGGTCCAGGACTTTCACAGAGTGGCACACTTCCCCAAAGTGCTTGGTGCCATTGATTGCACCCATGTGGCCCTACGTCCACCTAGGGCCACCTAGGGACACTGAGCACATCTATCACAACTGCAAGCACTGGCATTCTATCAACGTGCAGGTTGTATGAGATGCAAAGGGAATCATCACCTCCATCTATGCAAACTATCCCGGTCCGCCCATGACAGTTTCATATTCAAAATGTCAGACCTGGACTTGGAAGCTGGAAGTCATGGCAACACATGGCTCATCGGTGAGTACAAATGCCTGTGCACATGCATGCATGTCACACGCACACAAATACACAAACCCAACTAATGACAACCATTATCACCTCCGCAAGGGACAGTGCCTACCCTCTGAGCACCTACATGTTATGTTAGGTTATGTTATGTTATGTTATGTTACTTTGCATTTATATAGCACCTTATGTACCATTGGTATGGTCTCAAGGCGCTGGTAGGTTGAACGCCCTTGGGAACTGAAGTTCAAGTCAGTAGAGAGAGTAGAGAGAGTCAAAGGTGTATGTGAGCACCAGATATGTGTGCAGCTGGTGTGGCATTTGTGTAATAGCTGTTTCATAGCGGTAGGTGTGGTGGTTGAGCGATCAAGTGTATGGGCCTCATCACGAGTCTGGCGGTAACCCTTAAATGCGGTGGTAGCGCTATTACCGCCGCATTTAAGGGTCCGCCAGATCATGACTATCAATTTACCAGCATAACATATCATGAACACAGGACCCAACAGTGACAATGTCAGACAGTGACGGATCACCATAGCACAAGTGCCACAATGTGACATTGTCACCACACGTCCCCCTTCCATCATGAGAGTGGCTTCAAAAGCTAAAGGGGGCATGGGACTGCATACAGCACGAAGTGCATCAACAATGTATACAGACAAGGCAATACAAGAATAAGCAACATGAAATCATGCACAGTCAACAATATACTCACCAAAATGCAGCCCAACCATGCACTGGAGAAACCATCATGAATCCCCACTAGGGGTGTATAGACATGTTGGACTTCAGACTGGCCACAGATATGACGGAAGCCCAATGCCCAGTGTAAGTTACTCTCACATGGGGCCATTCTTGCGAGCCCATGGAAAGAGGAAGCAGGATGGCACATGTGTCTGGACCCCAATCCACAAACAGAAACACGAGACAAGCCTGTATGGGCCCAGCCGGAACACACAGTGGATGCCTTTGGATGACACAAAGCACCACACTGTGACATGAATGCACAATAGACAAAAAAATAAAAAATAAAACAAATTGCCATAGTCGACCCAGGGGTGTGGGGGACGCTCACCCAGGAGGGGAGTGGTGCAGGGTGCACCTCAACATCCACGTGTGTTGATGTTGAGACTAAAAAATAAATTCTCCATGGGCTTATGGTCTGCAAAGCCAGACCTGAGTCAGAGATTCTTCGTTGTTGTCACCCTCTGGTTGTACATCAGAGGGTGACCATGCATAGCCCCAGCAAGCCCCTCCACGTCAGCAAGCTGGTAAGCCTGGTTCTGCAGGAATATGGCATGGAGGTCCTGATGCAGCACATCACGTGAAACACAGAGTTCTGCCTGTAAGCACTAATGTGACAGACAGACCACCTCCCTGCTTGCATGGAGTTCAGCTGAGATGGTGCGTTCCAGCTGCTCCATCCTCTGTTTTGCCCATGTTGTCTTGCTCATCATGAGTGCAGCAAGAGTAGTTCTGAGGGAGGTGTTATCTTCCCTAGGGCTTCCCTGTGGGCCTCTGCCTTAGCAACAATAGCTGTGCGCAGAGCCACCAGTTCAGCCCGACGGACCCTGTTGGAGACCACTGTGGCCAGCCTGAGTGAGCGGCACATGGACTGTGTTGCCTGCTGCTGGAGCTCCACCGGCCTATCAGGGGGGAGAATGAATCGGCCACACGTTCCATGACTTGAGCCAACATCACAATCGCTCCCCCCTGTTGCTGTGCAATGGCATACATGGCATTCTCCCACCCAGTGTTCCCCCGGTGGTGCACGGCCACCTGGTTGCTGGATACCACACCTGTTGTGCCCAAGGAGACGTGGTCCTTGCTGTGCTGGCACTGCCTGTGGCTGCAGGACTGCATTCCTCCGTCGACCTGCTGCCCCAGGAACAGGAGCAACTGGTATGGAGCGTGACCCTGCACCCATGACCACCACAGGCGGACATTCCAACACTGACACGCCCTTGAGGGGTATAGCCCCACTGCAGCTGTGGCAGACAGAACAGCGTCCACTGCAGAATCACTCACCGTCAATAGCATGGATTGATGAGCATCCGATTTAACATCAGAGTCAAAGAGATCCTCAGAGTCGTACCCAGAGGCAGCCCTGGACAGGATGGCCTGGAGCACCGATGGATGTTTGTGGCCTACCACACCACGACCACCAATGGTGCATGGTTGTTGCCCTGAACCCTCCACCCTGTCTGCCATCTACTCCTCTGCTTCCGGTGCCTCATCACTTCTAACAAAATAAAAAAACACATGAGCACACATGTCAGCAGCACATACCACACATATAGACATAACAATATTGACAGCCAACACATGAAGCAGCCATGTCACACAGAACACAAACTCTGCCATGCATGCAGTGGCAATGAAATGGAAGGGGACCCTGAAAGCAGACATGGATGAGTGTCAAAGGTGAAGCCCACACATGTACTGCTTGTTGCATATCATCTGCATCACACACAACCTTCTGGCATGCATATCTCTTTGCCGAAAATGACAGATGGCAACAAAGAGATGGCACGTAGCATAGCAATGGCAGAATTCCCAAATAGCCACAGCCGTAAGCTAAATAGAACTGTTCATGACACATGTAAAAGGCATGTCACCATGCACTACAAGAAAATAAATATTTTAAAAAGTACACATGTCACAGGATGCAAAAACGCAAGTGCATTGAAATACAGTGAAGGGAGGCACATGGATACATACATACATGTCATGTCACTTTGACATCACACAAGTGAATTGGCATGTAGAAGGGTGAAACATGGCGCAGAAGTGCGTGGGTGCAGTGCAGTACATGTGTACAACCTCAGCTATCATCATAAACAAAAAAGTAAAGATATCAATCTCGTGACATGACAGTAGTGTAAGGCAAGTGCAGTTATCATGTGAAAAGTGTTGGCACTGGGTTGTAGAGATACAGTGAACCCCCACCTCCGGGAATAGCAGGGAGGCAGTGCATGGCTCTGAATGGCTGACCAGAGTACTGTGTAGTTGCAGACAGTGTTGGCTGGTGTCAATTGCATCATCCCAGTCAACTGAGACTACAGCAGAGGAGAGGGGGACAGAAAGCAGGACACATCAGAAGTACACCCATACATGCAGAAGCCATAACACCAGTTGCCTAGAGGCAGGGTGGCTGTTACAGAGGGAGGCCTATGCACGACACAGACACGGATACCCTAAACATGTGCGTGATGAGGAAGTGACCCTGAGTGAACTGGCTAGGACGGCTCATTGTCGCAGGTTTCCTCCATATGCTCGGCGCTCTTGCTACCCCCTCCTCCTCTTCACCCACTATGCGCCAGTCTTCCTCCTTGCTGTCTTCTGGCCCAGATGCCACCAGGGCCCCCTGTGGACCTGCCCGAGCCACCGTGGCCAGGCTGATGGAGATCCCATCCTTGCCACAGTCGGTAGTCGGAGGTTCAGCAGAGGTGGTCACCCCAGCAACAGGACCCCTGGCAATGGAGGTTGTGCAGGCACCTTCGAGGAGGGCACGTGCACAATGGCCCCATGGGTTGACATCTTCCCGGAGGCCATCGTGGTGGCACAGGCAGATGGCATCAATGCAGCAGCAGGCTCAACATAGGAGGCCTCAGGACTTGGGCCCAGCGACATCACGGGGGCAGGCATCGGCCAAAGGGCAGGAGGACCCTGGACAAAATGTGTCTTCCATGTGGCAGCGGATGGGCCGGCAAATAGGTGCAGAGTGGCGGTGGGTAGAGAGGGCATGGCTCACCATGGTCAGGGCGGAGAACTCCATGTGGCGGGCAGAGAGGCGGGTGGAGTTCCTCGAGGAGACTCGCAGGGAGTTGGTGGAGAGCATGGCGGCGTCCCTGCTAGCCCTCAAGGATAGAGCACAGTCCCGCCTCCGGGCTATAGACACGGAGTTCGATGATGCCCTGGTCAAAACTCTTGGTAACAATGATTAGCCGTAGGACTAGCCCGCCGCCATTGTATATAGTTATTTAGTGTTAGGTTTCCCTTCTTTTTCTTTTTTCTTTGGGGTCTATGGACATTGCTCCACTTTTTGTATATAGTTTGTTTTTTGTGGTGTTTTTTCGTGGATTATTCAGACTTTTGGGATCATGGACCCTTCATCCTTTCATTGTATATAGTTGGGCTTCGTTTGATTTTTGGATTTTTTTGTTCACATGCAGTAATGTTTTTTTTATGTTTTATGTTTGGAACGGAAAACGTTACTTTGGACAAGGACCACTTTATGGATTTTCACGTTTTTGGATTTTCTTTTTCAATTTGGATTTCATTTCTCTTTGCATTCATTTCATTTTCATTTTCATGTTTGATTTTCATTGGTGTATTTTCCTTTTGTTAATCATTTGCATGCAGTTCAATGTATGTGTTGTCTGCTCTCATTTGTTTGGGGCATGTGGCAATCGTCATTGCCTCAGTCATGTGTCACTGCTGTGGGGCCATGTTGGGCATGTCTTTGGGTGCATGCATGTGTGCTTTTTTTAATAACATGCCATGGGGCCTGTACTGGGAAGTGGGCCAATGGATGGGTGGGGAGTTGCACTGTGGAGGGGCAGTGTGGTGTGGCATTTGGGTGGATAATTGCTTCATGATTGTATGTTGGGACAATGTGTTTTTTGGGGGCACATGAGTCAGGGCCTGCTTGCAGGTTCCCGTCACTGGTGGGGGACATGAGTCGGGCCTGCCTGTAGGTTGCTGTCACTGGTGGGGTGAGGGGACATGAGTCGGGGCCTGCTTGCAGGTTCCCGTCACTGGTGGGGGGACATGAGTCCGGGCCTGCTTGCAGGTTGCCATCACTGGTGGGGTCGGGGGACATGAGTCGGGGCCTGCCTGCCGGTTGCCATCACTGGTGAGGTGGGGGGACATGAGTCGGGGGGTGGTTGAAGGTTCCCATCACTGGTGGGGGGACATGAGTCGGGGTCTGCCTGCAGGTTGCCGTCACTGGTGGGGTGGGGGGACATGAGTCGGGTCCTGCATGCGTTGATGGTGCCATGTGGGATGCCTGCAGACATGGTCACGGTTGATGGGGAGGTCCCTTGTGGTGTGGCCTGCCTGCGGCCATGTTCATGGGTGATGAGGGGGTCCCTTGTGGTGTGGGCTGCCTGCGGCCAGGGTCACAGGTGATTGGTGTCCCTTGGGGTGTGGGCTGCCTGTGGCCAGGGTCACGGGTGATGGGGTCCTTTGTGGTGTGGGCTGCCTGTGGCCATGTTCACGGGTGATGGGGGGGTCCCGTGTGGTGTGGGCTGCCTGCAGCCATGGTCACATGTGATGGGGGTCATTTGTGGTGTGGCCTGCCTGCAGCCAAGGTCACAGGGGATGCGGGTATCCCTTGTGGTGCGGGCTGCCTGTGGGCATGGTCACATGGTCACGGTTGATGGGGAGGTCCCTTGTGGTGTGGGCTGCCTGCGGCCATGGTCACGGGTGATGGGGGTCCGTTGTGGTGTGGGCTGCCTGCGGCCATGGTAACGGGAGATGGGGGTCCCTTGTGGTGTGGGCTGCCTGCGGCCATGGTCACGGATGATGGGGGTCCCTTGCGGTGTGAGCTGCCTGTGGCCATGGTCACGGGTGATGGGGATGTCGCTTGTGGTGTGGGCTGCCTGCGGCAATGGTCACGGGTGATGGGGAGGTCCCTTGTAGTGTGGACTGCCTGCAGGCAAGGTCACGGGTGATGGGGGGTCCCTTGTGGTGTGTGCTGCCTGCCAGGATTGTTCGTGTGCGCTGCCAGCACGCGAGGCATTTTTCAAGCATTGTGGCAAGCACGACTGTGGTACGCAAGTTCACGGTGCTACGCAAATCGCTTTTCACGTGATTTCATTTGCGCAAGCGGAGTATGCGTATTGAAGGGGGTGCACAAGTACATTTTCATGCATTTTGGTTGGCGCGAGTGGTGTACGCATATTCAAGGGGGTGCGTGGGTAGATTTTCACACGTTTTGGCTGGTGTGAGCGGGTTACGCATATTCAAGAGGGTGCACGGGTAGATTTTCACGTGTTTGGGCTGGCACGAGCGGTGTACGTGTATTCAAGGGGGTGTGCAAGGAGTTTTCACCCGTTTTGGCTGGTGCGAGCAGGGTTCACGTATTGATGGGATTACGGTAGGCCTTTTTCACGCGATTTGGATGGCACGAGCAGGGTACACGTATTAACCTTTTAACTGCCATGGGTTCTCGCCCGCAGTGCCAAGGCCTTTTTTGGTGATTTTGGTATTTCGCCATTCAATGCCTTCTAACATTTTCGCCTTCATTAACCCCTTAAGTGCCAAGGACGAGCTATCTCGTCCTTGGCAACAGAGAGGTAATCCCAAGGACGAGGAGAAACACATCCAGAACTACTCTTGAAACCTAACCTGAAAAATTTGGAGTGTTTGATGAATTGATATTTTTCGGATTTCCCATTTCAGGCAAACCTATATCATCCCCATTATATCATAGATTAAGAGAAAGAATGATCCCCTCTCTACACAAATGATTCGTATTAGGAAAAAGTAAGGTATATTTTCATTGGTTCCTAGCATCAATTATTATATTGGTTGTGCTGCTGCAATTGTGCTGTGGATTAACGATAACGACAACATTTACGCTGTGAAAATCCTTAGAACATCTACTTGGAACACCTACTGAGATTAAGACTGCGAGGTGCGTGTGCCTTTAAGGGGGAGTCAGCTGACTCCTGCAGCCGCCCTTATCAAGGCCGCCTCAACGCCCTTGCGGCATAAGCCCTCGGTGAAAGGGCGAGTCGTCTCTGTTGTGCTGCTGCAATTGTGCTGTGGATTAACGATAACGACAACATTTACGCTGTGAAAATCCTTTGAACATCTACTTGGAACACCTACTGAGATTAAGACTGCGAGGTGCGTGTGCCTTTAAGGGGGAGTCAGCTGACTCCTGCAGCCGCCCTTATCAAGGCCGCCTCAACGCCCTTGCGGCGTAAGCCCTTGGTGAAAGGGCGAGTCGTCTCTGTTGTGCTGCTGCAATTGTGCCGTGGATTAACGATAACCACAACATTTACGCTGTGAAAATCCTTAGAACATCTACTTGGAACACCTACTGAGATTAAGACTGCGAGGTGCGTGTGCCTTTAAGGGGGAGTCAGCTGACTCCTGCAGCCGCCCTTATCAAGGCCGCCTCAACGCCCTTGCGGCGTAAGCCCTCGGTGAAAGGGCGAGTCGTCTCTGTTGTGCTGCTGCAATTGTGCTGTGGATTAACGATAACGACAACATTTACGCTGTGAAAATCCTTAGAACATCTACTTGGAACACCTACTGAGATTAAGACTGCGAGGTGCGTGTGCCTTTAAGGGGGAGTCAGCTGACTCCTGCAGCCGCCCTTATCAAGGCCGCCTCAACGCCCTTGTGGCGTAAGCCCTCGGTGAAAGGGCGAGTCATCTCTGTTGTGCTGCTGCAATTGTGCTGTGGATTAACGATAACGACAACATTTACGCTGTGAAAATCCTTAGAACATCTACTTGGAACACCTACTGAGATTAAGACTGCGAGGTGCGTGTGCCTTTAAGGGGGAGTCAGCTGACTCCTGCAGCCGCCCTTATCAAGGCCGCCTCAACGCCCTTGCGGCGTAAGCCCTTGGGGAAAGGGCGAGTCGTCTCTGTTGTGCTGCTGCAATTGTGCTGTGGATTAACGATAACGACAACATTTACGCTGTGAAAATCCTTAGAACATCTACTTGGAACACCTACTGAGATTAAGACTGCGAGGTGCGTGTGCCTTTAAGGGGGAGTCAGCTGACTCCTGCAGCCGCCCTTATCAAGGCCGCCTCAACGCCCTTGCGGCGTAAGCCCTCGGTGAAAGGGCGAGTCGTCTCTGTTGTGCTGCTGCAATTGTGCTGTGGATTAACGATAACGACAACATTTACGCTGTGAAAATCCTTAGAACATCTACTTGGAACACCTACTGAGATTAAGACTGCGAGGTGCGTGTGCCTTTAAGGGGGAGTCAGCTGACTCCTGCAGCTGCCCTTATCAAGGCCGCCTCAACGCCCTTGCGGCGTAAGCCCTCGGTGAAAGGGCGAGTCGTCTCTGTTGTGCTGTTGTGCGTGGAGTGCGGCCAGGACAGGGGCTGCCGGCTGCAGGGAAGTGAGTCTGATTTGGTCGCAGCCCGCACCCGTCAATCCTGCGAAAGTTGCTAGAATGAGTCGCAGAACTGAAATATCTGGGAAAAGTCCACTTAAATGGCCGAAAACCCGAGCCCAACGCAAAAACTGGTCTATGTTGTCGCCTTCACGGGAAGACACAGAAGAACTGGCGCAGCTGGTTGACGTACTTGCAGATCAGGTAAGCTATCCAATAAGCACACCACCACCAAGTAGCCCGTTACAAATACATGGTTGTGACACATACGTGATGGATGACGAAAGTCCAAGTGTTACGTTGCCAGAAGGAATCCATGAAAACTCAAAGGTAAATGCTATCCCGGTGACGTCAGCCCCGGTCACTATTCACAATTCTGCCCCATGCCCACACACACTGGTGAATGGTGTGAATTTAACTATTGCTAACGTGACTCAAACAGGAGAAGTCGATTATGACATATCTTACCCTCTTTGTGAGCAAGGGTCCACTCGATCCTTCTGTCACGCTGGGTCTGTTGTAATTGAAAATACTCAAACAATGGAGGGGAAATGTGGAAATAGTGGCTACTGTAGCCAACTGACTCTTACTGGTAGTCCAAGTAGTGACGAGCATGGCAAAATTGCTATCCTTGGACAACGCAAGGTCCCAGCGTTAAAGACACTAGCTTGGTCCTGCTACAAAACCTTAACAGAGATGAGTGGTATACAACAGGAAGATCCTGTTAACCAAACACAACGACACGATCTTGGCACACAATCTATGCACGTGATACAGCCAGACTCTCTCAGTATAACCTTATCTGCAGGACCGTTAAAGACTAGATCAGTCTACTATAGCACAATGGAAAGCGAAATTGATAAAGCACATTCAAAACGGACACTCAACGACGACGCTCTAGTTTACTTAGATGAGGAGGTGTTTTTACCGTATTCAAATGTTCCAAGTACAGACACATCAGTGCCAAATAAGACGACAAATGTTGACGTCCACAGGCTCTTGACTACACCTCGAAAGCAGGACGTAATTGAAAATCGTCGCAATTCACTTGATGTAGTAAACAAACTTCTGTCTGACCTAACTCGGATTAATAAAGCACGTGCTCTGAAGTTTGACTTCGACACAAACATGACGTCAACAATTACATCACAACTTAAAGGAAACTCACACTTGGATAACTCTATATGTGAAGAACGGTCGTTATTCACCACTATTCAACGAATGGCGCTTACAAAACGAAGAAGAAGAGATGTAAGCAGTACAGAAAGCCTACGATGTTCCCAAAGAAAAAAATCGAAATGGGACAGCACTGTGAAGTGGTCATCGCCCTTCGCGGAAAGATTACCAAGGAACAGCAATTTAAACATTAACCTGGACACACAAGATTCGACTTCCTCCCCTGTATCCACTGACTCTTCAGTGGACGAACCTTATTTAAAGGAACAACCTCAGGCAAAGGGTTGCAGAACTAAATTGGCCACGCGTGAAAGGCGAGTCCGAGATCACAACAGGGTTCCCCCTGTAAAAAATACCAATTGGCTAAGTGATATTCAAGCAACCATTCTATCGTCCATGGCCATTTCCTTGGCCCCCTTCACAAAGCTACATGAACATTTAAATGAAAACACTAAAGATCTCTCAACATTGGTCGCTATTTTGAATACAAAAATAGTAGCCGTGGAATCAAATTGCGACCTGACAAAAGTTGCTCAACATGACCTAGCCCTTAAGCAAGATCACATGATGACTGCAATAACGGCTCAACTAAAAAACAATAACATGGACAAAAAACTCCTGGCAGAAGTGGCAAGGGAGGCGTTGAGTATCTTCAAACACAAACACACTACAGAGGTAGTGACGCAATCACGCTGCACAGGCAGTGCGGTCTGCCCCACTGAGCCGATGGATTTAGAGGCTTCAAGTAATTATGACATCTTAATAACCACGACGAACAAACCCATTACAGTACTTGACTACACGAGTGACAAAGATATGAACAAAACAAAGGCTACGACAATCACCTGCGAGCAAGTAGCCAAATCACTGGAAGCCCAAAGCCAGAGTACTGAATACAAAGACGCTAAATCCCAAAAGCCTACCGAAATCAGCTCGTTTGAGGAAGCACTGAACGCTAGTAAGGCCGCGGACAATCCGGCTCTCGTAAACCCCCAGATTGCCTCAACGTCAGATGATCAACATGTGGGTAGTCAACCACTTGACGAGAGGTGTGCAAAGAAAGACACGGCAGGGGCTTCTATCCGAGCCGCTCCTACATCACTTGCTGAGCCAAGGACACTGGCTATAGATGTACCTAGCTCTGGTCAAGCAGCCACTAACTCAGACACAGAGCACCCCACTGTATTTGACATCTTTAAGAACTTACAGGGGCAGAGACGTCAAACCCTGGCACCTTTGGCTGTCAACAAGCAGACGACAAAGAAAACAAAGAACCAATCTTCGAAAAAAACGAAACAGACCAACAACTCAAGAAAATTCTTGCGCAATTTGAAAACTGTAAACGTCACTGTGAACACAAATGAATGGAATGAGCGACCGCTTGCCTCATTGCAGAAAAACAAACCTGAGAATAACGTGGAGTCAACCGAAGAGCAGGCGGCTGAGCAACCCGAACAGATAAACTTGTCAACATATGACGACGACGCACTGTCCCAGCCTATCGAACTGTTGGAGACTGCAAAGTCTAATGCAGAAATGGCAGAAGAAGAGTGTTTTTCAGACGATGGGAAGATCAAACAAGAGGAAGCGAAACCCCAAAATAATCAGCGCATCTGTATAATTACTGAAGAAGCAGACATCAGCGCTGTAATGGCAGTGGCTCATTCACCTAGATTTCTAACAATGGAGGAAAAACGAAACAGGCTATCTAAATTCAGTACTGTACTAAACGCCACGAAAACTTTGCCACTTCTCTCGTCGAATAATCTGACTAATGGAGAGCATGCTGAATGTGTAGTGATCTCAGGAAATGCTATGAAGCTGCCTCATGAGAAATTACACATTGCCACCAACTCTCCTAAATTGACACCAAGCAGGAACACGAAGAGATATGTGGGTCCGCGAAAGAACGGGCAGAAAGTATCAGTGGATAAAACAGAACGGTTCAGTCTTCACAAAGTGACTTTGGAAAGAATCGAAAATGTGGACAACTTGATTCTAAACCGTCACAATGTGCTGTATTTGTTCCAACTAATTCCTAGCCTAAGAACGATTCATTCTGACGATTTAAAAATCGTGGAATTTTGCGACGAAAAAAGGAACGACAAAGTGACTCTACATATGCAGTCAAAAATAATCTCCGAGATCATACTAGAAGCTAGTTCTATTTTACTATCACTTGGGTTTGACATTTATAGGACCTGTGAGCAAGGTGATGAAGAAATACCACAACCACAGTTGACTGTCCAAAGGTCTGCGTGTAACAAATCTACTCCTGAAATAATAAATGGTAAAGATAATTGCAAAGACGCACAGATAAATACCCCTAAGATTAACGACAAGGAAGAAGTACGTCTTAAGCAAGGTCGCCAAATACAAATAACAATTGACGGGTCATCTATTGCTACGGGTGACTCGGAGGTCAATCCAAAAAAGACCAACGAGAGGAACGAATGGGCTTGGATGGCGGCTGCCTTAAGCGGTAAGTCAAATCTATAATGCCAGGTGTCCGATAAAAAAGAGTTAATTAAACTGGGATCTTGGAATACAAGAGGTTTTAGTCACCTCTTTCACACACCCTGGACACAAGACCTGGACCTGATCTGTTTACAGGAAACGTGGCTATCAGACACCCCCACATTGCAAGACTTTGAAACTGTACTTAATCCCGCAATAAAACAAGCCAAAGGAAGACCAATGGCTGGTTTATTGATTGCGGCAAGAAAAGCGACGGGCCTGCGAATTGTCTTGGCAACTAATGTTTCACCATTCATTCAGACAGCTAAGGTTTCACTCCTAAACGGCACTAATAAAGAATCAGATGTTTTGAACATCATTAATATCTATTGGAATCATGCCATGACAGGAACGCTACACTTCATTGATCAAATAACAACTCTAATAGACGTCCTCTTTTAGGTCAAAGAAACTCCAAATCTGATCATTTGCGGAGACTTTAACATAAACTGCTTAAAGCGTGAAGATCTGAAAGATGAAGGGAAAGTAGTAACCAATGTCTGCAAAAAAATAGCGACAAAATGGCGTCAGGAAATGGAAGCTAGAAGCATGTTTATGCTGAATGGAAACGTGACAGGTGACATCCCAGCGAGTGCAACATGGAGCAGACTAAATCAACAATCTGTTTTGGACTACATGTTTGTGTCAGAGGCCCTTCACCTACGAACAACTATGTTTGAAGTTAAACCGATGGCCTATAGTGACCATGAGATGGTGGTAATGAATCTAAACGTATCACGTATGACACTGCCTGAGTATTGGCCATGGCCTGTATCAGTTCGCTCGTGCAGAATACGGCTTGAACTTGCAGACGCAGAGGTAAACAAAATTGTGTCCAAATGAAACTTAGCAGTCAATGAGGTTGAATACTGTCATCTACTGACCGACTTCACAGAACATAAACAAGGTCTGAAGAATAAAAAATTTAAACACAGACATAGCTTTGACCTAAAGATGCAACAGCGCAAAAGACTGATGCGTTACGATCTGCGAAACATAGTGCCCGTGGATAAAGACGCAATGGCCTTAAAGAAAAAAACAATCAAACAAACTTATAAGAACTGGTGCAAGTTTTACAAAGCAACTATGTTTCAGAATGACTCGGAGGCTATGATGACAAACCTACGGAACAAAAATTCTGCGAACTTTTGGAAAACTATAAACAACAAATTTGCTCCGCAGGTCTCTATGCAGGCAAACCTTATCTCAGAAGAAACTTGGATTTCCTTCTATACCAACATGTTTAGTGCGAATGGGCCTGAGAAAGATGATGACCACTCAGATCTAGTGATCTGGGACTTAAAGTTTGATTGCCACGACATTTTAACCACAATAAAGCGAGCTAACGGATCGAGAGCACCAGGCCCTGATGGCCTCACGAACTATACCATCAAGCGCAATCCAGAGGCTTGGTCCGACTTCTGCATGACCCTGTTCCAAAGAGTAGCTGACAAGCGACTATCTCCAACATCGTGGAAAAGTGCCATAGTGGTGCCAATATTCAAAAAAGGCAACAGAGCCAACCCTGGGGACTATAGACCTATCACCTTGCTAGACATAATTGGTAAAATCTACGCGACACAACTACAACAGATGCTGGTAAGGTGGGCAGGCGAAAGCAACCATATCGATCACAGACAAGCTGGGTTTGTGAAGGGCGTCGGGTGTGGTCTAAACTTGCTAATATTGAATCTGTTTAAGATGGAAGCAATAAGACTAAACACAAAAATACATCTAGCCCTCATAGACTTTTCCCATGCTTTTGACAGCATCGATAGGGGAATTCTATGGAAAAAACTAAGAGCTTGGAATTGTCCTCAAAGTTTGGTCGAAGCAATCAAGGAATTGCACTCTAACACAAACATCAGAATACGTCTGGACCGGCAGGGGACCCTATCTAAGCCCATAAAAACCTTTAAAGGCGTTAAACAAGGTTGTCCTCTGGCCGCAATAATCTTTAATTTGTTTTTGTCCGACGTAGGAGAAGCCTTTAGTGAAATCTCCTCTTTTCCACCAAAGATGAACGGCACTCATGTAAGTTGGCTTGTATACGCGGACGATCTTATACTCTTAGACATGACTTATATCGGTCTTCAACGAAAACTGGATGCCTTGGAAATATATGTGCGTCGAAACGGACTGGTGATTAACAAGCAAAAGTGTGAGACAATAACACTCCAAAATTTAAGAACTGTGAAGAAAAATCAAAGGAAACAAAATTGGTATATTGAAAAGACGAAGTTAAATACTGTCTGTGACACACGATATCTGGGCATGAGAATAAGTTCCAAACTAGATGATGCACCTTGGGCAGATGTAGCAAAATCAAAATGCAGACAATTAGCATGCCAAGCAGCAATCATTAATAGACAGTTTGGAAAATTTTCGTTAAAACCGACAATTGACTTCTATCGACAAAAAGCTATTCCAGCGATAATTTATGGGGCCGAAAACGCTCTAGGATGCTCCCACAAGCTCTGGAATACTCTAGAAAACATTTTTTGGGTAAGAGTGCTAAACTTACCCCGTGGCACGCCAACAGTCTGTATTAGATATGAACTGGGGCTAATATCTATCCACGCCAGGGTGAGTTGGAACATTCTATGCCTTTTTAGGAAATGCTCAGTAAATATACCTGTGCTGCAGTACGAAATATTAAAAACAAAACAGGATCTCGGTTGTACCACCTTAGTACTGTGGAAAAAGTATTGTACTGAGATACTAGAACTGTATGACATTAAGCTAGCAACGTTATTGGAAAACCCGATGCTAGCGAAGAAAAAAGTATGGAGCACGGACTGGCACCTAACATGTGAACAAAGACGGAATATCAGAATGATGGCTGATGTCCCAGGAGAGGCCAGAGCGCACGGGAATTTGCAAGCTTATTTGATGCAATTTCCTAACGCGTTAACCAGATCTACCTATCTAAGATTTAGATTAAACTTAATGGACACTAAAGAACGCCGCTATGTATACAACTCTACTACAGAGCTATTGTGTCGCTTTTGCAAAACCGGAAACGAGACGTTGAAACATCTTACGCTTTTCTGTTCTAACTTACGCACACTAAGAACTCGCATGTTTGGTCCCGTGTTCGCAAAAGTACAGACACGGTGTGCGGATGATTGGTGGAAAGGGAAGTTCGAAGGATCTAACCGTCCACTGATGTTTGCTCTAATAACATTTCTCGACGAACTGAATAAACGTCTAAAAGCAGACTTGGAAACAGCAGTCTCGGAATCCCATATTCAATGACACTCCAAGGAGGTATCACTCTCACTTTCTGCGTAATGATGATAACTCACAACAGTAAAAGGACTAATCAAAGGAGAATCGTAGATATATGGAGGGGGTTCAACTTGAGGTCAGCTGTTGCTTGAGTGTCGCTTCTTTGGTCTCTCTGGTTTGTTGTTCTCTTTTTAAAGATTTGTATAAACCGTATAAAAATAAAAAAAAAAAATAAAAAAATAAAAAAATTTATTATAAAACAAAAGTGATTCCAACAATGCAGTATGGAACTGAGGTTATGAACATTAAGGACAAGCAGTGCTGGTATAAGTTAGGTCTTTTATGGGGATGACATATGGGACTTCATGCATCCTGCTAGTTGCCCTAATCGGATATGAACTTGGACTGTCATATTTAACTGCAATGGTAAACTGGAAAACCTATTTGAATGTCTGTGATCCCCAAAGCATTCTCTGTATGAGGATATAAATAGGGCATTAAGTAATGCGTCATCTAAGACTCTATGCCATTGGAACACTGACTGCCTAAGTATACCCGACGAGGCTGATATATTCACTAAATTATGTGAAGTGAATGCAAACTGGGAGAAAAAGGAATTTATTTTCGGTGGACTGGATCCAGGCACGTGGCCAATTTGGTGAACTGAAAATGATAGATCAAAATGTTGTGCAAAAAAGAGCTTTAGGAATATTGCCTGGTTATCTTATAAAAATCCCAAATCAGCAATGGAGAAGATATTTCATGAAATTGCATTTCAATTTATGCCCAACATTTGAAGTGCTGGGAGCCAGGCAGAGGGCGCAGAGAGTAGACAGAACTAATAGCCCATGTAAGAATAAAGTCAGTGGGCCTCATTACGAGTCTGCTGGACCGGAATCCGTTGATTCTGTGACAACGGTGACACCATTACCGTGACCGCAAGGTAGCGGAATGAACGCCGATTACGACTTGTCAGTCGCGCGCACCTCACCTACCCAGAAATGGTGTCACCGCCGGCACATAAACACATACGGACATACCGCACCAAAAAGCAGTGGAAAAACCGCAACCGCCCCCGCGATCATGGACACAGAATCACTGGAAGCAGAAATACTGAAATAGAGAGGGGGCCATTACTTAAACCACAATCCACTGCTATCCTCACACACCACTCAGTGAAAATCCTGAGCTGTGAAAATCATCAACCACTATGGCATCCCGGATTCCAGCAAGAAGACAGCACAAGCAGAGGTTTACTGAGGCAGAGCTCACAGTGCTTGTGGAGCATATAGTGGACTATGCCGAAATGCTTTTCAGCGCAGACCAGAGGCCCGCTACCCAGCAACGCTGTAAGGAGGTCTGGGCTGTAGCAGTAGGGGTGACCACACGGCCTGTAAAGGACTACCACAAGAGGTGGGATGACCTATGGCTCAAAGTGTGCAACCTCATCGCTGCACACCGCCAGCAGAGCACTGGCACCGTTGGAGGTCCAGCATCCCCACTGAAACTGCAGTCGTGGGAGGAGCGGTGCAGCAGTGTCCTGCACCTTGAGAGCATATAGGGCATTGGCGATGCAGAGGCAGGAGTGAGCCCACCTGTTGATGCCGGTAAGTGCATAAAGTACAAAGCCATGAGTGTGATGGACCCCAGGAGTGACTCAATGGACCCACTGATGAACCCCCCCAGCCAGGGCAGGAGTGACCCAATGGACCCACTGATGACCCCCTCCAGCCAGGGCAGGAGTGACCCAATGCACCCACTGATGACCCCCCAGCTAAGGCAGGAGTGACCCAATGGACCCACTAATGACCCCCCCAGCCAGGGCAGGAGTGACCGAATGCACCCACTGATGACCCCCCAGCCAAGGCAGGAGTGACCCAATGGACCCACTAATGACCCCCCCAGCCAAGGCAGGAGTGACCCAATGGACCCACTGATGACCCCCCCAGCCAGGGCAGGAGTGACCCAAAGGACCTACTGGTGACACCCCCCCAGCCAGGGCAGGAGTGACCCAATGGACCCACTGATAACTCCCCCAGCCAGGGCAGGAATGACCCAATGGACCCACTGATGGCCCCTGCCCCCAGCCAGAGCAGGAGTGACCCAATGGACCCACCAATCACCCAGATTCACCCAGATAACAAGCAACACGCACCCAATACATGGCCCCTGGACATGCACACAGTGCGTGACTGAGTACAAGCTGAGACACACACACCTGAATGCATCAACAGTCAAATGTGTGTACATGCAAGTGGTCACAGATGGTTCAGTGTGATGCATGTGATGGACCCATCAAGTACCACCACACAACTAACAGCATGCCCTCTGTATCCCCACAGGCATCTCAAGTGACAATGCCCAACAGGCGATGCAACGTCCACCTGCACGTGGCCAACGCAGCACTCCTGCCCGGGATGACAAGGCAAGCAGCTCCAGGACACAGGCACCAGCACCAGCTGCATCTGCCATGGATGCACCAGCCCACATCTCCATCCCCATAAAGGCTGCCACCACACAAGTGGCACACACTCCCACCATGGCCACAGATTCCATCCTGCCGGTCGTCTGCACTGCGAAGGAGGCTGCATGCAGTGGCAACAGTGCCCCAGCCATGCAGTCCGAAGTCGGAGGACAGGAGGAGGGGGACAACATGGATGACCTGTCATCCCTCCACAACCTGCAGTTCAGCCCCCCCTCAATGCACAGCCCCATGAGGTCACCAATGCCCTCCATGACAGAGCTACGTGCCTGCATGTAGTGGATGGAGGAACAGCAGGCCACCCTATCCCAACTTGTGGAAGGCAGCTGGAAGAGGCAAGGTTGCAGCAGGAGGAGGCTAAGCTGCAGCGGGAGGAGGCGATGCAGCAGCAGGAGGAGGCATGGCTGCAGCGAGAGAGCAATGCAACATCGGTGCGTCAGCTCTCCAGGGCCATTGGACTTTTTACCATGACCATTGTCAACTTGGCACGCAATGTCTGGGAGGGCAACAGTGTGATATTCACCATCGCTGAGTACATGTTGGTTGCCCAGCAGGCGTTTCTTGGATGTGTGCCACCAGTCACACCACCAGTGCCATCCACCAGCACCACCCCATCAAGCTCTGTCACTGCCAGCCCATGGAGACGCTCCAGTCGGCTGGCTGGACTCTCCAGCAAGGACGCTCATGTGCATAAGCACCCCCGGAATTAGTGCCATGTGGGAATGGCTAACCACAAGACATTCTGGGACACAATGGGTGTATGGGGGTGGGTATGTTTGGGTGGTGGGGAGGTCCATTATGGGGTTAGTGGTTTAGGGTCTGGTTGGGGGTAGGTATGTTTGGGTGGTGGGTGGGCACGGGTGTACAGCTTTCCTATCCAATTCACCTTCTTTCCTGCTTTGTTGACAATAAATCACCTTTGAAAACCCTTTCACGGGTGGACATCCGTAATTTCATTTGCAATCATTTCATTTATTAACGTGCATCATAATATTCATGCAATGCTGTTCATGTGCAGTCTCTCAAAAATAAATGCGAATGAGTGCATCCCGTGCATGTAGACCATCTTGTGCCCCCCTGCGAGGGAGTGCAGCCATCCCATCCCTATCCCCTTGTCATCTTCATCATCCACTTCATCATCATCCACTGTGTCTGGGGGCAAAGGAATGTTCCTGCGCATGCACAGATTGTGTAGCATGGCACACACAAGCACTATTTTACCCGTCTTCACTGGGTTGTACAGCAGTGATCCGCCAGATCTGCTCAAGCAGCGGAACCTGGCCTTCAGTAGGCCAAATATCCACTCAATCATGCCATGTGTGCGGACATGTGCCCTGTTGTAGTCCTCCTCATGCCTGTTCCTTGGCCTCCATACGGGCATCATCAGCCATGGCATGAGTGCATATCCTGCATCACCTACCTGGGATGTAAATGGAGGGGATATGTCAGTGTTTGTGGTATACATGTCTTGATCAGATGCAGTGAGGTCATTAGTCAATCATCCATATGGGGCAAGCAGTGCTCTGACCAGTGGGTGATTACCATTCCTGGGTCATTGTTGTCCACATGGGTGCTTGGACATTGCCCAATGACTTGCTGTGCATATGAAGTTGCCCTTGTGGCCAGTAGTGGTTGGTGAGTATGGCATCGTGCAGTGATGTACACACATGGAGGAGTCAGTCAATAGACACTGTGATGATGTGGTCGATGCAGATTGTCTGATGTGCACACATGTGCATTGGGGGGCAGTGGTGCATAGTGTGGGTGGGTGTATTCAGTGGCTCATGTCGTATTAGCTTGTGCTACCAGAACATGTCTTGGTTGTGCATCTCCTTTGGCAGGGTGTGTACGGGCACACTGTGCCCACCTTTTATGTGCAGCTTTGTGATGTGTGGGTTGTTCTGACTGTCCATTACATTGGCCAGGGGGTAATGCATTGGCAGTTGAAGCAGCCCAGTCACACAGGTCATTGCCCTGGACACCCCCCACCCCCTTTCATAGGGGCAGTACATTGGCAGTTGTACTCACCAAATAGCCATGTGCTTTGTCCAGCATAGCGTTCCATGTACCGTGGCAATGTTGAATTCCGCAGGACCATGGAGTCATGTGTTGACCCCAGGAAACGTGCACAGCAATGTGTTATCACTTGTCCAGCGTCACATACCATCTGTACATTCAGTGAGTGGTATAGTTTCCTATTGCGGTACACCATCTCCATTGCACGTGGCACTGTCAGCTCTATGGGGGTGCAGTCTACTGCACCAATGCAATTTGGCATGGCGGCAATGGCATGGAAGGCCAACTTGGTGGCAATGACCTGGGCAAAGGGACGGGGTAGAGCAACATGTTCGACACATGACGCAGCAGGGCATTCAGTACCTGGTGCAGTATTCTTGAGAAACAGGGTTGTGACAGCCCGTGCAGCTCACCAACAGTGTGCTGATACGTTACAGTGCCAAGAAAATGCAGTACCGAGACCACCTTCAGAAGGGGGGGGGGAATGCTGTCAAAATGCCAATGCGGCTGCTGATGTCGTCCTCAATCATGGTGGTGATGTACATGATTGTTGGACGGTCTAGAAGGTATAATGTGTAAACCTGTCCTGGGGTAAGGTTCCAGTGTGAGGCCCTGATGCGGGGTATTGCAGGCTGCCTGGGCGTCGTGCTGGCTGCACAATTGGGTTTGGCATGGGTGAAGGATTTGCTAACTGCCACCTGCGCCTCCTCCGTCTCCTCCTCCTCTGCACCATTGCTGCCACCATGTGCACTGCTGCCTGTAGGTTCTATAGCCCCAGCCCCAATGCGGCTACAGCAGCTGCCTGCATAGCTGTGTTTGGAGTTGGCCTGGGTGTGGCCCTTTGGTAGGCTCCCAGTGGCCTGCGGGGTCCAGCTGGGCTCATTTGGTGTACCTGTGGCCTGATTCAGCTCACCAGACACTGTTTAACGGCATCTCCGCGGTGGCGGCTATACCGCCATAGTGTCCACAGTGTTTCCGCCATTTTTTTGGCGGAGTTTCCGTGTCCATGCTACACATAATGCGCACAGTGTTACGTATTACCGGTAACTGGGGGTGTCGTTGCGCTGTGCCTGCCGATGCAGTATCGGGTGCGTTGACTCCTTGGTGGCAGTTTCGGGGTGGTGGTATTTCCGGGATTGAAGGTCGGAATTCGCTGGTCTGGTAAACAGTGCCGGTATGGTTTTACCGACAATGTTAAGTCCGGACTGGCAGACTCGTAATGAGGCCCATTGAGTCCCTGACACATCTGCTCCTACAATGTTCATGTCTAACATATCGAAGAGAAATACTTTTCATCCATTTTGTTTAAAATTGTAATGGAATTTTAGAAAAACATCTCTTGTATTAGCGGCTAGTCGTTTTATATTATTGAGTTGTGAGGCCAATTAATTGAATTTTCAAGGTATTGTAAGGTAATGTAGTGCATATGTATTGTTGTATATCTTGTTTTGCTAATTGTGTAAATTGTTTAAGCTTTGCAATTTAAACGAATTCACAATACAATTTAAAAAAATTCAAAAAGAATGGGTGTGCTTCCAGCCAAGCTGCAAGATATCTTTTGCACCATTCTATGCATAGCACTTGGTGCATTCTGTTCAGATTATTTCCATGATGACTTGAAAGCCCCCAGGAAGGGAGACCCACTATCTAGAGAACCTGAGCAATAACTGCAAAATCCTATAATAAGGACTTCTACATCCAGCTCAATGATCTGGGCAAACCGTGCGGATACACAATGTTTGAAACTGTTCTTTAAATGCTGCTGAAAGGAATTCCTGCGGGAGGCCTCCTCAAAGCAGTGAAACAGGGGTTCAGGTTTTACGAAATACTAAAAATATCAGGAAAATAGGAAATGTTTTTCAAAGTGATTAACATATTTTTAGGATCCAATTAATAAAACATATGATATAATAACATTGAAATTGAATTGTATTGAAAACTTCAAGAGAATGAGTGCTCAGGAAACGAAAGAACCTGCATATTTTTCCATGCTTCATAATGTGTTAATTGTGTTCAGTTTTGTTATGTTATATTGACATCTCCATATTGGAGGTGTGTCCTCACCTCACAGCAGCCAAAACGCAAAATTGAAAGGGGGAGACACAAATGATGGACGAGAACTTCCTTAGGAGTCAAAACAAGAAATACATTAAAAAAAAGTCGTCCCTTACCGTAGACGGAAAAACACCTGAATTTGGAGGGAAAAAAGCGACGTTAGATGTCACGCTAAGAGGCAATCACATTGCACTGTGCCACTGTGCACAAGTTTCATCGCCATTCTGAGCGGGTTTGTTTCAATATCTACTCTGTTCATGCAGTTTGTGTGGATTCATCTTTGCCCCCCTTATTGAGTTTTGTTACAGAAGCAGCAAAATTAAAATAAATATGGCAATTAAATAGGCCATCAGAGGTGAAAATAAATCAACGTTGGATAGCAAGGATTTCTGAACATGGTGGAGAATGTGAGGTGTGAACTCTTAGACCTCATATTGTATAGCTTACTACACCATTGTATTATTAATAAGTGCAGCTCTTAATTTAATAAAAACGTATCTTTTTATTTTGAATCAGCAGATCGACAATAAATGAAAAAATACAAGTGTAATTCCAAAAAGGTACTAGCATATGTATCAAAATGCACATTGCCAAAGTCAGTAGAAATCCTTACAGATTGTAGGCTGAAATTGGACAGAAGTGTCTGCTTCAATCGGCAGGCAAGTCTCACAATCCAGGCCTGGCTAAACCTTGCTCAATGAAAGGGCTATCCTTATTCAAACTCTCTACGCACTCCCACTGGCTGCACCTTTGATTACCTGCACTTCTCCAACCACTCCCCTTTGCACTTCTCCCCTTCCCCTTCCCTGCGCTTGCACAATCTCAATGACACAAGGCCTAGTAAGATCGTTGTTTTGTCCTCTTGTCCTCCCTCTGTTTCCCCCTCCTTGTCTTGTCGTGCCTAGAAACTTGTGTACAGGTGTGTTATAAATTTCATATCATATCACAACCTGTCCTAAATGTTTTCCGCTCTTAAATCTGTGCGCTTAAGATTGAGGCTCATGGGCAAATGTTCAGCAGCGAGAGCTGGCAGCTAGACTTTGCACCTATATGGTATTTCCAGTTATTAAATTGTATACGTCAGGCAAGGTAATGGAAAAGGCAAGGAGTGTTCGCCATGAAGCAGGAGACTGGATGCATTATGTATTGCAAAAGCCAAGCAATAGCTACAGTTTTCTGTTTTCTCTTTGGCTGAGTAATAGGAACTGGCAGTGGTTGGTCGATGACCTTGTGGGTGGCTAATGGCCAGCCAGCCAGGTTCATAAACGTGGAAAGACATTACTTATTAGTGGAAAGCTTTGGATGTAAAACAAGAGCATACCATGCTTTACCTTAAGAATCATGTCTCCATAGATCCGTGTTTTTTATTGGCCAACTGTCCCTCATTGTATGTAGCAGTGTCTGGCATTCATATTCTGTGAATTTAGCTATGAAGCAACAGTGGTCTGCGCAAAGGCGATGAGAATACTTTACTTTCAAAACACAGCAACATAAAATTAACAAATTACACAACTGCATAGTTAAAGCCCACACAGGCTAAGATGACAATGGGCCTCATTACGACCCAGGAGTTAACCATGGCACTATTAGCGCCATGGTTGATGCCGGATTCCGCCATGGTGAATGGCGGAATTACCGCCCCATTCCAAGGTTGGCGGGGCGGTAATTCTCCATTCACCATTGGCCCTTCCCCATTCCCATTCTTGCCCCCATAGGGCTCAATGGGAATGGGGAAGGCGGTAATTACGGCACTGCAAATTGCGGTACCGTAATTACTTCCAAGGTCCCATTGCGGGTCCCTTCCTTAACGGCTGGTAAAACCAGCCGTTATGGTAGGGACCCGCAAAGGGACCTCGCAATTGGGCGGTAAGGGATTACCGGCACGAGTGCCCTTACCGGTACCGGTAATCCCTTACCGCCCGGGTCGTAATGAGGCCCAATATCTCAATAACAACCATACTAGTCAGGCAGTAATAATCTTTTATGTGCAAATCAGTTGTATAAATACTTAGCAAACCGTACATTGAAGGCACTTGGTATATAGTTAATTGAATAGGTTTCACCAAACGTACATTTGCAAGGCAATAGTGCTTTTTTAGAAGATAAAATATCGCACATGTTGAGCAATCCTTTATCCTTGTATCTTATATCCTTGTATAATTTTTCGAAAGTCTTTATGTAAATGTGTAACATTGCACTATGTATGTCACCTTATATGCAACATGTACGCAAGTCTTGTAACTGCGCCCAGATACCTTCGGGTGGGCAGCGCCATATGAATAAATAAACAAACAAACAAGGGTTTAAGCCACTGCATCCTGAATATGATATAGTGAGGACAACAGAGTAACATATGTTTAATGTCCTCCACTTCATCATGGGAACATAGAGCTTGAGATTTCAGAGGGGCTCTACTTAGAGAAAAAGTTGTCAATGAGAAAAATATCTTTTGACTGCATGTAGCCTAGCAAACACTTAATATTACCTCTTAAAATAATGGACCCAGTCATTGAATGCATCTTTATAATGATGTTCTTTACTTTGGCTTTATAAGCAAGGCTCGGCCTCCTCATCCACCTAACCGGTTAGGTGGATGCGGAGGCCGAGTCTTGCTTATAAAGCCAAAGTTTAGTTTTGTGTTTGAATGAGTGAAAGGAAGGTTCGCCTCTGAGTGTGGTAGGTATTATGTTCCAAAGTTTGGCCGCAAGGACTGGGAAGCTCGAGCCCGGAGCCTTTTGCAGCTTGAATCTAGGTATAGTAAGGGCATGGACATGTGCCAATCTCAGGGGTCTGGTGGCTGTGTGCCGAGTGAAGCAGTTGGCCAGGTATGCAGAGGCAAGGTTGGCTTGAGCCTTGTAAATTAGTGCCAGGGTTTTAAGGGATATTTGGTGAGCAACTGGTAACCAGTGTAGATTACGTTGCGTGTCCGTGATGTGTAGTCTCCTTGGCATGTTAAGGGCCGCCCTAATGGCGTTGTTCTGAATTACTTGTAACTTATTGATGTTTCTTTGGCTAGTCCCTAGGTAGAGGGCATTACAATAATACATTTTAGCCATGATGACAGTTCTAGCAAGGATGATGCAGTTATCAGTCGTGATGAAGGGTCTGCAGGCGGTTATAAGTTTGCAGGTATAAGCCGATGCAGATACAACAGCATTGGTTTGTCTGGTGGGAGACAGTGTCGAATCAAGGTAAATAACTAACGTTTTTGTGTCGTTAGAAACTTTAATAATATTCCCATCAATAGTAAATGATTTATAGGCTGGGTCCAATTTAATAAGTTTGATGTGTGAGCCTAGGACAAGTAACTCGGTTTCATCGGTAAAGTTGGAGTGCTTAGTGGTAGACCCAGAGGATTTTTATGAACTCCCATTTTTGTCCGTGGTCAGTGGTTGGATATCTCCATAGCACAAAGTCTTGCCACCATAAAGGGCAGCTGCAACTGCAAGGGCATTACCACCAACTAATTTCAAAAGGAGCTAGCTACACCTATTTGCCTGGGCAGGACAAGGGCACTATTTTAATCGGACCATTTTGTATTATCATTGAGCCTAACCTCTAGATAGTCGTACAACTAGACGTGCTCTAACAGCTCATTAAAGAGGGCGAACTTTAGTTTAGCCTTCTTGCCTGTCTTGCAGGTGATTGCATTTGGTGTTTTGAATGTTGAAATAGTATTGTTGGCAAATAAAAGGATTCAGGTTTTACGTCTGCTTTAGTGGGGCATCCGCTTCAGTATTCAGGATAGGCTTAACCAGAGGGTCGATAAATAGCAATAACAGCAGGGGGGCGGGGCAACACACAGTCCTGCCTCGTCCCCTTGGTAACTGGGAAGATCTCAGTGCGTTCCACCACTGGTGCGCATGTTACAGAGTCCCCATTATTAGGGTACAGAGACGGATAGCCTCTAAGCGGTCTATCAGAACACCCAACTTGCATAGCATCTGCCACAAAAAAGAGAATGGAATGCTGTCTAATGCTGTCCCCAGGTCAACAAACACAAAATAAAGTGGTTGGTTGCAAGCTACTTGATAGAATAGAATTAGAGCATAAAGGCGGAATACCCTGTCTACTGCACTGATGCCTCTACTGAAACCTACCTGGAGTTTCAGGAATGGCTCTAGATAACCTAACCCAGTTCTCCAGTTTCCTCAGAAGAACCTTTTCAAAGAAGAGAGAAAGACAAACCAAGAGACAGAGGGGCTAGGAATAGAGAAAAACTGTCTAACAGAGAAGACACGTGCATCGGACTACAGCAACAGACAAGAGAGAGAGACCTAGAAAGAGACCATACAGAGGACACCTAACAATGTGAGCAATACACATAGATATAATGTGACTCTGAGAGGCAGGGGCACAGGGAGCTACAAAAAGGGACAGAGTAAGAGATAGCGAGTGTTACACGGTCATATCATAATGAGATAGAGAGTGTTACACGGTCATATCATATATCAGGTACAGTTAGTAAATATATATTAAACAGAAAAAAAGTCTAACAGTAAAATCCGAAAGATGTGCCACCACCATCACAAAACAACTATTACTTGGCCACTGCCACCAAGCAACCTGTTGAGCTTGTGGATAGTTGGCTTTCCTCAGTGTTAGAATCGGTATGTATTCATTCACTGAGCACAAGTGCCTTCTGTGATGAAATGTCTTCAGCTCTGCAGGAGTGCAAGGATGAGTAGTGGCTAAACCACCTACTTAGCCCTCACACCTCAACAAAACAGGAGTGATGATCCCAACAATAAAGGTGAACTAGGAAGGAGATATGTCTCCCTTTCCTTTTGTGGTAACATGGTCTGAGGGAAGTCTATACTCTCAGGTGTGGTGCGAACGTGAGACATTGGCAACCCAAACAGCAATAGTACAACAATTCACAAAATACAATAATGCCAAATCAAGGTTCAATACAAATATATACTTTAATTAAGCAAATCAATCATGCAATTAACTATTTATAGCACTATAAAAAAAACACCCCTGTAAAAGAAGACAGAAGATGCAGAACAGAAATTTATAAGCACTCTGGCTACTTGTCAAGGAAGAAACTGACAAGAAATATAACAATGATGATCAAAGGGATATTTCCTTATAGGAAAGGTGCAACAGGGACTTAACCAGTTTCTAAGGCCCCAAAAAGGTGGACCAGTGGGACAGGGTCACTGAAATTTACCTGATTCCAATTATGAGCAGTTCGACAGTGCTGGAGAAATGGGTCGAACCTGGTTCTGGTTCGGCGAGTCGTACTAGTCCAAGCACAAGCTGGCATCGTGTCAGTTCAAGTGGATGCTTGGTGTAGTTGAAATCGGCAATGGAGAGATGCAGTTTGGATGGCCCATCTGGGTCAGTTTGAAGGTTGAGTGGGTTACAGACATTGCTAGTTCCGGTCGACGAGTTACACAAAGCTTTAGCCTTTCGAGTCAAGATCCATTTGGTTGAACTTGTTATCCTGATGGCCCGATGAGATGTTTGAGCGGTGGCAGTTCGAACTCGACTACGGCAGAGTGCTGGTTGTTCGAGCAAAAAAGTTCAATTCCTCTGCTTGGTACGATGTGACAGCAAGCTGCTTCTACGGTGCAACGGTTCGAAGTTTGAATGAGTTTCAAAGGCAGCACCAGCATTTCCATTGGTTCAATGGTGTCGAACGTGATACGAAGATGGCACAAATGGATTCCAACTGCAAAAACAGGGATCCAGCCTGACCTAGCTCTCAGGATGCTGTGAGACCCACTGTAGCCGGCTCCAGGACAAGATGCAGTCTCTGCTCTCCCAGTCTAAGTAGGTTTGCAAGCAGAGTGGTAGAGCATGGTTCTCAGCACGAGTCACACCCAATGTGCCCTGGGAGTGGGTAGGGAGCAGAACTAGCCTCTGCCTTGGAGCACTCCTTCTTCACCTCAATGGCAGAGGGCTTTGGAAAGATCAAATATACAGAAAGTAGTCCAAATTAATTCTTTCTGATGTCCTTGACGGTTCAAAGTTGAATCAAAGAAGGAGTGGGAAACCCCCTCATTTATAAGGAAAAGGCCACAAGAGGATTGGATGACAGCAAGCTAGATTTAAGCGGCCCAATTCATGTCCTTGTGACAAGTGACCCTAGCCTTCTGATGTCATACCCAGAGTGCCTTGTTCCAAACAGAAAGATCAAATGAAGGAATCCTTATTCGTACTCACTTGTGCTCCCTGACAGTCCTAAATCGCCCGTCTTTTCCCAGCCTGCAAGTTCAAATGCTCTTTTCTGGTGCAGTCCACTAGTGTGAGGCAGAGCTTTATTATTGAATTGGCTCTTTGAAAAAAAACAGGCTCTCAGTGGGCCTCATTCCTTACGGTCCCTGCCAAGGGACCTTGGAATAGGGCAGTAAGGGATTACCGGCACCGGTCTGCTAACCGGTGTCACCCAGGTCATAATGACCCCCAGTGTGTTTTTAGCTGTGAGATCCCAGGCCTGATGAGGGATGAGTTACACTTCCTCCCACAGAGTCAACAGAGGAATGCTTTTTGCCTTCTTTTCTATTCACTGTAATGCAGACAGGCATGTGCCTGAAATCCGTATAGCATCTCATAGCTGTCTGAGATCACAGGGAGGGATAACAATGGAATGTTACGAATAAGATGTAGCTTTAATAATGATGTACTACCACCACCATACCCAAATAGGCATGGCTTATATGTCCAGGGTATCATGTCACCAAGTGGGTAGTTTATCATAATTAAAATAGTTTTGGAACTAGAGGTGTAGACTTAAATGTAACCTCTGCACCACGGTGACTTGACTGTCACAGCAGCTGTCAAGCAGGGCACCTGAGTCTCTTGAGCCTTCTCTGTGCTACAGAAGAGCAGAAACTGCAGACCAGGATAATAATGCGCAGAGCACAGGTGTACATTATTCTTTGGCATGGAGTTTAATGAAAGAGGACTTTGGTTAGTGGACCACACTTTCTGAGATGAATTACCCCCACCATTTTATTATTTATAAAAATCTAAAAAGCTTTGGATTTTACACCCTTGCCAGATGGCAATCCTTCACACCGCTCACTCTCTCACTTTCTCTGCAAAATGATTTAATCTGGGGTTAATTTCATGACCCATGCCAGGATGTATCTAGCTGATATGATCCAAGCTACCACTCCTAATCTGAAACTCCCACACTTGAGCTCTCAATATGGAACTCCCACTATGACACTCCCACTCAGCACATGTGAATTGAGTCCAAAATATTTGACAAGCACCTCTTTCTCGTGCCCACTGCATGAAAACTCCTGGGATTTTCTTCACCCTGTTGTTCTTGGGAGCTCCTTCACAGGCTATTTGCCCGTCTCTGGTCATTCTTGGGAGCCACATGTTTTCCGGGGTCACCAAGGGTCTGCTCTTAACTTGGTTGGTTCCTGCTCTTTAGTATCTGATGATGGAGGGCTGGGGAGCTCAGTTGGATCCCCCATGTTTTGGCTCCAGGGGTTGCATCACTGAGCGTATAGCTTCCTTGGTCCCTCTAGTTCCCCAGACCCACCTTGCTGAATCAGACCAATTAACCTTGCCATCTGCGTATTGTGTTTCCCCATGAATGGTACATGCCTATTGCTTCCTCCGCACCCAGAATCAGCATCAGGATACATAGTGTACATTTTTACAAAGACAGATATTTTAAACTTTGTTAAAAGAGAATTAAGAACAACACATTTATACTTGTATGCCTATGCACTGTTTTTATTTAACCTGAAAAATAAACTTTGTTATTTTACATTAATAAATGCATGTTTTAAGTGGTTACTCTTTATAAGTGTAGTAGTATGTGTTTTGTGTGCTTCATTTGCACTGATGACCCTTCTTAATGGCCGCATACAGTTGGCAGATAATCCATGCAATGCCAGTGCCCTGATCCTATTCCTCAAATTGGCATGGCAGTAATGATGTGCCTGAAATGCCCCCAGGTGTGGTTCAATTATAGTCGTTTTTTTGGTGCGTTGTGATGTGTATCTTACTTGTTTATTTCTTGTTTTGTGGTGATGAAGGGTTTGGTGCCCGTTATTGTGGTTGGTTGTGAGGGGCCCATAACTGTATGAATGTGAAGAGCATTTTTCTTAAAGAGATTTGTCATCATGTCTGCTGAGAGCATTGGGCCTCATCAAAACTTTGGTGGTACCCTGGCGGTAAATCCACCAGGATACCACCAAGGCAAATAGCGTTACCGCAACTTGGTCCGGTGCTATTAGCGCCGGATCCCGAGTTCTAGTAAGGCTGTTACTCCCCATTTTGTTAAGAGTCCATAGGACTCTATGGGTCAGCATTGGCACTATTACCGCTGGCGCAAATAGAACCATGGTAATAGCGCTGAAAATGGGCAGTAAGTGGCAAGATTTACCTCCAGTGGAAAGCTGGAGGTAAATCTGCTACTTTCTGCCCAAACTCGGTATTGGGCGGAGCGGTAATGTGGCGCTGGTAGCGCTACTGCTCCATTTTTACCACTCTGCCCAAACCCTGATAAGGCCCATAGTGTGTAGCATGTGTGGCCTGCTTGGTGCATAAATACTGGCACTGCATTCACATTAACTTCCGCTCTGTGTGCACTTGGGTGTACGCATGAGGTATAGTATTTATGGATTGACGTATTGCGTCAATGTTCTCATTTTCTTCAGTTCCATGTCTGCATGGTGTTTTATCAACATCTGTGAAGGGATGAGGTTTATACTACCATGACACCCCATTGGCATGATTGCAATTCACACATGTCGAACTTCAAGTGTACTGCACATGTGGTTAATTATCAGTACATGTTTCCAATTTTTTACAATTAAATATCTTGAGTTTGGTTGATACAGTTTACAACATGATTTCAGCGTGTAGCACCTCTGGGTAAGGGCTTGGTGTGTATCAAACTTGAAATTGCTAACAAACAAATTTGAAATATGCAACATGTTGGTTTTTACATGAAAGCTTTCTTGGAATTTCACCAAATGTGTTTTCTTTTTGTTTGGGGTATTCTATACATCCACGAACATGTTTTAGGGCTGCACATCTTGAAATTGTCTGTTTTAATTTTGAATGTTTTTGGCATGTGGCAGAATGCCATCTGTAGGATGGAATGCCTGAACCTTTTAGATTTTCAATAATAAAAATCATGTAGAAAATGTGTTTGTGAAAGTGAGATCTACTAATCAGAATACACTTTCAAAAATGGCCATACCAAAAAGTATAGTGCACCCATGTATCATTTCCTGTTAATGTCTATTGACTTCCCTAGCAGATGCCCTGCAGTGGCAACAGGGCAGGGTCAAAGCACACATTTGCATTCCTGTACTTAGATGATAGGCCCAAAGCTCCATCAAACAGGGATTGCTTTTCAACTATATGTACATCTGGCTTAAAATCTCATAAATGTGCATTTAGACGTGAGGTGGCAGTTTTTAGAAACTAAATTTAACACGTCTGATTTTGATATGGTGGCTAGTGAGATTACACAATTATATAGCAATAGCCTTTCATTTTGTCAGCTTGGTGGGCAGTGACTCATTTATGATGGAGCCTGGTGTGTTTGCATGTGTCTGGAATAGGTGTATCCACACCGACCATGCTGAGTCCCACCCAGGAAGCCTCTCTATCAACCCCTTAAGCAGAGTTTTCACCTCCTCAGGGAACAGGAACACTCTCTGTGAGGTCCTTTGGGAACCAGTCTTTCAAAGGCAGCGCTGTCACTACAATGTGCACCTTCATCAATGTGCTGATTAATGGATGCAAGCAGACACAGGAAGTGTGGTAAGTCAGAGAACAGGAGACTGACAAGGAGGCATGATTCTTACACGTTTTTAGTTTTCTCTTTAAAGAAAAAAGACCTAATCTATCCCTACACCAGTGCCACTAATCCCTAGTCTATACAAAAGAAAGTAAAAAAGGTACTCATCTGAATGTGAAGGTGGCTAAACAGAAATGCAGTCCTCTGTCCCGAATCCTATTATAATCTAGTTTCTTTCCTTATTTCGTAAGAAAACACGCAAACTAGCCAAGACAGACTTTGGGCCATTGCCCGAACAAAGGGTGGCTGCAGGCGTCTGACTTTCACCCTTGTGTCTCTTTACCATAGGCCCTTGCCTATGTGAAGAGTCCCAATCATGCAGTTCTTGTACTGCTGTAGTACCTTCCCTGGGCGCCAGTCTGTCCTTTCTTTATCGCTCTCAAATCAGTCTCTTTTTCCCTCCTCTAGGGCTCTTCTCCTTTTCACTCCCCACCCTGAGGTCTCTTCCTTCTTTCCCCACTCTGAGCTCTACTCTTTATTTCTCCCCTCTCTGTTTTTCATGGTTTCCCCACTCTGCGGCTTGTGGATGCTCTCTATTCTCCCCTCTCTGGGCCTTTTCTCACTCCTTCTCCCCACTATGGTTATTCCCAGTATTCTCCTCTCCTCTGGGAGTCTCTATGTCTCTCCCCATTCAGGAGCTTCTTGGTATTCTACCCTCCTCTGGGTGTCTCTCTACCCACAGTGGGGCTTTTTGACTTGTTCACCACCTCAGGGAATCTCTGTCTCTTTTTCAACTTGCTGCCCACCTCCTGTTCTTCTGGAGCCTCTTCATACCTTTGGGGTGCTCCCTGGCAGGTCTATGAAGTCTGCCTGAGCCTCCTCTTTCCACACGGCATCCGCTGGCGTCTTCTCTCCTTATCCACTGGCTCAGTGTGGGATTGGTGGGTGTCTCGACTGTACTGTAACACAGTCCTCTGTGCTCATTCTGGCAACCACATTTTATTATTCCAGTGGTTCGACTGCTGGGCATCATCGCATTTGCCCAGTGCAGATCTCTGGATGCAAGGGCACGTCTGGCGTTTTCTCTCTCCACGCATCCCCACTCCCACTGTGTGCTGCTGTGTTATTGAACTCTGTGGGCTGTGTGGATACTTCAATTGGTTGTTGTTCTGACATGTCTCAAGGAAGCTGGTCTTCTCACCGTTATACAGTTTTCCAGTAGGAGGATCGAATAAAGTTGGGCTCAGAATCTGTGCTAGCCATTAAAGGGACCATTAGCCTATCATATCCCTTTCGTCCTATATACCCCACAGTGTCTGGGGGGGGTGCTTTAAGTCCCTCTCTGGGGATGTCACCTCCAGTGGGATCCCACTTATCCTGTCTCCTAGGGGGTATAAAGCTATAAAGCAGAGCCAGCTGACCTCCTTAGTCCCAAAAGGGGTTGCCCCCCTTGGGCAGAGGTGTCAAACTCCTTGGATTGATCACAGAAGGAACAGAGTGAGAATAGCCCAGTAGAGAACTTCAGTCCACAGAGTGGTCTCACCATCTTGGATTTTAGTAAGGGAGCCAAACCTCTGTCCACCTCCCCACTTTCTACGAACAAGACACTTTGCATATGACATCAGAAGGCAAAGGACGCTTGTTACAGCAGCCAGGACTGTATCCTCAACAACAGGCTTGCTAAGGACTAATCGCTGAAGAATTTTGCCTATATATGGGGGAGACACTCCCCTTAGTTGGTTCATCTTTGGACACTGGAAAATTCACTGGAAACAGATTGGGAGTACAGACAACTCCAAAGTCCTCTACCAGAGAGTTCAATATCAGGCGCTCCAATGATGAGGAAACCTCTTCTCCCTTGGTACTCAGGACACTGTTCACTGTAGATGACATAAGCCTTAAAGTGCTTGTTAAACACCAAACTGGTTGGGAAAGGCAGACAAAAGAACTAACCTGCCCAGGAGAACTTGTATTGGGTTTACCAACACCCAAAGAACTGAGGGAGCGACCTCTGGCTCTCCCTGCATCTTTGAAACGTCTTGACACTGGTTTGGGCTCCTTCAACATCATCCTAGCTTCTGCAAGGTAACCACCTGAATCATCTTTGATTTCTACACATGACAGCCTCTTTCATCTCTGTGTTTCGCCTCAGTGTCAACACCAAAGCTCTGCCTTATCCACATCCAAGACCCGCCGAGTCTTCTAGTGTCCCAAACTTAGCACTGCCTGCCTCTTTGCACTCCAAGCAGTCGCCACTGCATTACGACAACTCTGAACCTGTCGAGCATGCTTCCAGCCAAAGAAAAGTCACACTTCTATGCAGCAGTAATCTCTGCCTCTTCCAGTGCCACTCACCCATCACCACCTGCCATTCCCAACATTTTCAACCAACAAGCCATTGCACGACTGAATGGCATGGCATCTCTGGAACCCGTCGCTGCCACGTTTGGACTTGACCATGGCTCAACAGCGAAAGCACCCAGACTCCTTGTTCAACAGCAAAAAGCTGGGCTTGATGCTGTTGAGCCCCAAGTCCAACAACTAAAGGGATTTCAAGTCATTCTGTCCTGCTTTAATTGGCCCTAATGGCATGTAAGCCCCCTCTCTCTACCTTTTCAAGACATATTAATTAACATTGACATTTGCTGCTGTAATCTTTTGCCTGACTACCGCGGTCTACAAACCAAGAGTGTCCCTTATGATAAGGTCTGCGTTCTCTGTGTTTTCCCTTACAGTGTTGGGTCATTGAAGTTTTTATTTGTTGTGTGCATTATTGTTAGTTTATTGAAAGTTCCTACTTTTTACAGAACCTTGGTGGGATATTGTTTTATTTTAGTGTCAACTGTACTGTTGTTTCATAAATTGCTTTTGTCCCAGCTACACCCCTTCTGAAGTGCATACTCGGCCCTCGGCCTGCGCTACACTAAACGGCGCAGGGGTGTAACAATTGAGCTTAACCTGTTTCACTGGGATCACAGCTGGTCTAGTAGTAATGTGGGGCTGAGTAGGTGCATTAGCCACTTCTCATGCCATTACTCCTGCAGAACAATAGTCATTTAGTCACATGGCACCCATCTAGCTCTTACCTTGAACTGGCACACACCGTCAAGGTTGTATACTTGTATATACGTAAACACATCTATGTGTATAAACATGGTCGGTATGGATACGTAAGTGACGGTGGAGAAAAAGGAAAATGCAAGGGGGTAACGAGATAAGAAGGTCAAGGGAGAAGAGGTTGTAGGGAGCAAAGCAAGGCATTGGGATAGACCCCGGAATAGGAAAAAACAAAGAAAACGGTAAAATAAAATTGCAGGTATAGTTCTTGTTCAGGAAGCGCAACCCTGTGGAAATACTTTATGAAATAGCAGCGTATTTTATCACGCCAGAAAAATCGAATCCGAAATGTTCCTATCATAGGAATTTCGAATACCGTTATCCCCTCTACCCACCACCCCTTTGCCTCTTTAAATTAACCAAAAATACCCCCACTTACCTGCCTTGCCCTCCCCGCGTCGGCCTTTTCCCTGTGACGTCACTTCCATCTCCCAATTATGGGTGAGAACTGACGCGGCAGTCACTTTCTTTTTTTTCTTTCTTTTGACACCCCCGCAATCCCCAACCCATACTGTCAGAGCTGAGGACAAAGGAGGGGAGAGGATGGAAACGAGGGGAAGCAGTGTCAGCCAGAGGATCAATCCTTCCGTAGTACCAGGCTCTGGGCGCCGTGTAGGGGCTGCTGATGCATAGACTTGTTGGGTGGGAATAGTGATCAGGCTATGTGGGAATCAGACCCTGCAGCCTCTCGTGGAATCAGTCTGTGGCAATAACATATGTTGCCTTGTGGCTTCTCTTGGGGTCTGTAGGAAAATGCAGTTGGAGCTAAGAAGGAGTCAAAGGAATGTTGAGTCATGATACATGTGCAAGTTAATTCAGCCTGAGTGTAAATCTATTAGCCATTTTGATGTCTCATCAAAACCTATCACCTTCCTACCATTTCCTGTGGCGTGTGGTTCATCTTCTGCCCTTGAGGGTGCAATGTTTGCTTATTGTGTGCTGCCACCACTTCCTATGCTCTTCCCAGGCTCTTCTTTGCACTTTCCTCACTTCCTTCTTACTCGTACAATACTTGACTCAGCTCTCTTCCATGCCCCCTGCTCCTGTGCGCATTAGCCTGCAGGATAAGTCTTTGCCATCTTTCTTCCCTTTGTAAAGGCTATATCCCCCATATATTTCCTTCACCTCCACAGCCAAGGAATAGTTCTTGCTTCGTACTCCCCCTACCTTCTATCACGCACAGCCCTTTTGGGTTCTCATCGTTAGGATCGACGAGAACCTTTATACTGCCTCGCTGTCCCCCATCCTGTCCCCCATCATTTATCCTCCAGGACTACTTCTGGCCTGATTTAATATCACTAATGGTGAGCACATTTGTTTTAAATGATGCCCTAATAAGCAGTTTTAGTACGTTTTTAGTGTTATCTATTGCACAGTTTTCTAAATTGCTTTCCTCATTAGTTTAATATAAGTACCCCTGCCCCTGCATGGATAGTGCCTCGCCAATATTAAAGGGTTGCCAAGCCTGCGTAGCCTCCACAGGCGCTGTACTCACAGCCATAGACAAACAATCATCTAGAGTAATAGGAATAAACCTAGAATTCAGTTGAGCTCATTCCTTGTATGCAAGGTTTGAGAATACTTCTGTGATGCTGTTGACTAGATTGCAATGCTCCACACGTGTTCAACTCTGATATTATGAAGAATAGTTCATAAGTACAGTACCCCGTGTTTAGCAATGCTGTGCTCCTGTACTAAAGTGTTCTTTAAAATGCATTTCTGGGAAGACTAAAATATTACCAATACACCCTGCCTCCATTTTGCCAGGTTCTGCAACCTTTGGCTCTCCAGATGTTTTGCATTACGACTCCCATCAGCACTATCCAGCATGGTCAATGATGACGGAAAGCTGCACAGATCCCTACTTACAAGGATGTTTGAAAGGTAACTTTTCCTCCGTCTTAAACCAAAAAGAGTCTGAGTAGTACCGCTACTCCCTGGGTATGAATGTGCTATGTTGTTCAATTACTCCATTCTTTCCACAATCATATACTATTCTACATTATATTCTACATCAAGTTTCCACCTTTCTGTGGACATTTTTAGACAATGCCTTGCTATTCTAGTATGTGATTAAGGGTTTTTGTACTAGGTACAGCAAAGCCATTAAATATGGCAGAATGGCGCTATATAAGAGCCATAGCGGGTTGTGCCCTTCTCCCAGGAGACCCTTTGTCATGGTTCTGTGTGGTCATGGGTTCTGGTGGTAAATATTTTGTCTTTCCTCACCCTAAGTTTTAATAGATGTGTTCAATTAGCCAGAGGTTCTTTCACGGGTTTGCCTCTGATCCCTCCCTGGAATATCAGAGCATGCGTGTATTCTGATCTGCGCCCTAGAAGGCATAACAGAGGTGCATTAATGGGTCTATCTCCAGTCCATGACCTAGAGGATTAGAACATGTGCTGATTTGGGACTATATACTATTTCTAGTTCTCTTTTCGGCTATTTCTTGAGCTCCAGTTAAAAGGGGGCAGCTATCGAAGTGAGTGCAGATGGCACTTTGGGCCTCATTCCAAGTTTGGCGATGGGCATCTTCCGCCGGAGGAATTACTGTGTGGTAAAATCGCAGATTTGTGGATGTTACCTGGTGGATTCACCTCCAGCTTGTTGCTGGAGGTAAATCCTCCACTTTACCTTGTGGTAGTTCTTACAACAGTAAATCCACCAGAAATCCCATGGAGTCCTATGTGCTCCCGAAATGGGGAATTACCATGTGACCAACGGTGGTAACGGTTTTGAGTTTGGCAGTATTTTGACAGATTTAACGCTGTAATACTGCCAAACTCGTAATGAGCCCATTTATGTCTCAGGTGAGTTTTCTGAACTTTTGGGCTTTGATCTTCTACTGGTCTCAGTAAGAGCTGGGGGAGTTCCACAATTGAGAGTGTAAGCTTTTTAGTAGAATGTTGGCGTGTATTGTTCTGTATCACTGTTTTTTGTATTTAATTCCTTTCAGGATATTTAAAGATAATTACACAAATGAGATATTAACAAGGAAATTAACTGTTGTCACCATGCCCTCAGATCAGTTTTTAGGGCAGGAAAAAAGGAATGTTATGATCACAAGAGTTTCTCACACTTAGAATTGTCAAGCTTGCAACATACCCTAAAATGTGTTGACTGGTCCAAAAAGCATCCCTCACGGCCATTTTGTTCTCCCTCCAACTACCAGCACCTTTCACACTGTCTATCCTCAACAGGGCCACACCTGGCCTCAGGCTTGACAGTACCTGAAATATTAATCTGGCGTTTGTTCCGTCGAACAATGTAAAGGTAATCCTGTTTCAAAAGACGCCCTGAATTAACAGGGTAGCTGGAGCACATCTCTAGTCCATTGTGCAGTCAAGCAATTTGTATTTTAAACTACCTATTGCTCTTCAAAACTGCCTCAATGTAGAGTCGATCTGATTCCAAACATGTCAGAATACATACTTTCCGTTCTGGAATCCTGATCTAGGGTCCACCTGAATGGTTGAACACGCAATTACAAAAATAATCTGTTTCCTCTGTTGCATTAACCTATGATATGATATGATAGTTTATTCATATAGCGCCTATACGTAATGTGTTAAAAGAGCTTCAAGGAAAGAGAGGGAACAAGGGAAAATACAATTACATTATTACAGCCCATGAACAGTAAGGATGTGAAATTAACTATCATACTCGCCCTGATGACATTTCAGATAGTGCAAGAGCTAAGACATAGATAAGGAAGGGAGGGGGAGAGTGGGAAAGAAATGGAAACAGACAGGAAACTACCATACTAGGCCTGACGACATTTCTGGTAAAGCCGGAGAAAACAAAAGGTGAGGGAGAGGGGTGCAGAAAGGGACGGGAGGAACAAAACAAGTGACTATCATACTAGGCCTGATGACATTTCAGATAGTGCTGGAAGGGGTAGGGAGAGGGAAAAAAACACAAGGGCAGGTGGGAGGAGACAGACGATGTTGCTATCATACTAGATCCAGGGGCAATTCTGATTGAGTAAGTGCATAGGAGAAAGTAAGGGGAAGAGGGGAGGAGATAGGAAAAGGGGGAAAGGGAGAGGAGAACAGAGAGTAAGCAGTCAAAAAGAGGGAGAAGCAAGAGGGGAGAGCTAATACAATTGCAGAAGTCAGTAGTAACACATAATGTTGAATGCCTGGATACAAGATGAAGATGGGAACAGCATGATTCAGGGCCACCACGAGAAAGGAGGACACACCGTAAATCAATGAAGTCCATAAAAGACAAATCCAGCATACAAACCCACAACATAACCAACAACAAAAAGCTTGTAATAGTTTACTTAGAATAATACACACACAGTCACAATTTCAGCACAAAGAATACAAAAGGCACTGCATACATGCATACAAGCCCATACCATGAGCACACATGACCAACAAGAGGACGCTTGGGATAATGCCATTGGTATAATATGATGGTGTATTGATGCCTCTATGGTGGATGCTATAGACAGCACTTATTATGATAAGATTAATGACCTTACAAAAGCAGTTGATAAGCCTGTGCCAAGGTGTTAGGTTGATTATCCTTAAGGCCCTGTTGTCATGGTCTTCAGGTCTTCCTGGCTCAGGTGCTACTAGTGATTCCCTCAAGCTCACCAATATCTCCAATTAGTAATCAGGGCAGAGCAGCTCAGGCCTAACTCAAAGGTGGTGTAGTGGGGTGCTTGTCTGGTAAAGTACACACTTTTGATTATTATCAAATAAGAGAGGTTCCACACACTATTTCTGCATAAAAAATATAATCTTGATATTATGCGGTAGTTCACTACAGTTAACAATTGAACTTTGTCAAACAGAGAGGTCAAAAAGCAGCAAGTAAGTATCATACTAGAGGGGCTCCTTTGAGTATCTCTGCATTAGGAGGTATGAGGAATCTTAAGGCAAAGCACAGAAACACTAAACCACATTCTAAGTCAGGCATAAGATTAAGCATGGCTGGAAAAAATCAAGTCACAAAACCCAAAAAGTTAGCAAAAGGTAAAGGGGGCTACTACATATGGTTAAAAAGTGGGCATCCTGTCTAAGACAAGGTGATGCAGAGAAATTCCCACATCCCATTTCTGTAGAAAGCCATTGGGAGGGGGGGATCAAATTTACGACATAGGGATCATAACCTGTTTAGAAAAGAAAGACCCAATTTTAATGATTTTAATTTGCATTTCCTCAGCTGCAGAATCCCAGGGCCACAGCGGTGAGATGAGCGTCAGTAATGATTGTGCTATGCTCACTAAGCAGAACCAGACCCTCTGGCCATGAATGACAGAAGCTACACAAACACAATTAGCTCCAATTACACTGAGACGAAATTAGTGTCTCCACTCTCCACCTGTATTCATGGTGGGTGACCCTGACAGAGGGGATACATGTCATGGCTGATGAGATGGTGAATTTTGATGATGATGATTTAGACCTGGGAGAGGGCAGGCCTGAGCTCTAGGATTGTCTGAGAAATTTGTGTTTGACTCTTTCACACCCTAACTGGAGAGAATAGGCTCTGCTCTAAAAGATGGCAGCTTTTAATACTGAAGGAGCAAGAGGGACACAGACACTAGAAGCAAATTGAAGTTGCAATGTCCCCGGCCCAACTTTCCTCTGTAATCCGATGTTACTACCGTCTTGGAATAAAAAACTGCTGTAATTTCCTCTAGATTTGAGAGAGACCTCACTAAGGGTGTAGACAGGACGAGGCTTGCCTGTCAAGACAGGCTATTAAATGTGTCAGGCATGATTTATGTTTATTTATTTATTTTATTGTTCATTTATAACACGCTTAATACCAGCAAGTGTTTTCTAAGCGCAGGATCCGGATTCTTACCTGTGTTGCGCCACAGTGTCTTGCTTCCATGACAAACACGTTGCCCCTGATACTATATGTGGCAGAAGAAACCCAATTTGTAGGCCAACATTTTAATCTTGAAGAAATTAGCAATTTGGCACAATGACTCCACAATAGTTTCAAAGACCAAACCCCTTCTTCTTCCAACAGAGGAGGAGGACCTATAGCACGAGGGGGAATGAAGTTAGCACAAACGTTTTTCTGAGTAAGTACTGAGCTTCAGGTTAAAAATGTGTTGACCATAGTAGGTCGTTTATAACATTTTTTGCAGAACTGACATCTTGTTTCACAGGACCACTGGAGTCTTCAGACAATTACGGATTTTGCATGTAAGGAAGCCCAGATGGATACTCACATTGTTTCTAAACATTGTTTATGAAAAATGCAGGATGTTCAGAGCCTGAAGGAGAAGAAGGTGGTAGATGGAATTCTTTTTCTTCCCCAGGGTATAGTGAAAAGTAGTTGTTTCCTGTTGCCCAGAAGGGAGAAAGGTTACACACAGTGATCAACATCAGGGAGCTCAACAAATACAGCCTTAAGTACCACTTAAAGATGGAAACAATTGTACAGGTGAGAGAATGGTTGGAGATGTAATGGTAAGGTTAGACCTCAAAGATGTTTACCTGACAGTCCCTATTTGTCCTCCACACAGCGAGTACCTTGTGGTCACATGGGAAGGAGTGTTTTACAGATTCTATTCTCTTCCGTTTGGACGGGCATTTGCATCTTGGTGTTTGGCAAAGCTTATTAATCAAGCAGTGGTTTTTCTGAGAGGAAGGGGAACAGAAATGTTGTTTACCTTGATCATATTCTGACCATGGCAGGGTCTCAGAAGGAAGCATTTGCCCACCTGAGCCAGACTGTCTCCCTGCTGTAAGACTATGGATCCGTTCTTGCTCTCTTCATCGAAGTCCTTCCAAAACTGAGAAGTCCTACTCTTTCTTCTGAGTATGCCTTCCCTCATTCATCTATTACATTCCACCCTGATTCCCTTGCTTGTTTATCCTCTCATTGCAAACTAGGGTCTAATATCTGAATCTTCTCTTTACTTCTCTCATTACATTTCCATTTCCTCTCCTGTTCGTTCCTGCTGCTTTCACTTCTATAGCATTCATACAATCTGTTGACTTCTTACTTTTTCTGCCTCTGAAACCCCCAGTCTTACACGGGTATTTTTTCATCTTGATTATCTTTCTTTGCTTCGTGTTGGCATCCCTTCCTACGCTGTTGGTCCTCTTCAGTCTATTTCTAACTCTGGGATCTGTTTTTGTTTGCTTCCATAGCATTCTCATATCTCTTTGTTTCTGACTGCACTTCGATCTCTTCCTTTTCCTGCTTCCTCCAGTTTTGTTTCTAATGCATTGTTTTAATATTTGTCCGTGGTCTTGACCATCCTTATCTTGCCTCCCTGGTATATAGCCATACGTGTTCAATTTGTTGGTCTTTCTTTTTTCTCTCGGCTGTTCCTTGCCTGACCTGTCCTCAATCACATTTTTTTCTCCTTTGACTCCTGGCTCCCAAACTTTGGAATACCATGCTCTCGGTAACCACAAGGTGCAGTTCGGTTTTTATTGGAGAACAGTGAAGTTTCTTGCCGGGTCATTCGATGTCGCAGCTTTACAAAGAATATGTCTTGCTGTGTGGTCAGTATACTAAGGGACAACAAATCAGGCGGGGCAAATTAAAGGTCCCTTATAGACCTGTTGGTAAAGATTTGGGAAAATGCCTGAGGATTCATATTAAGATCAGGGCATAGAATCTGCTGAGGATGCCCAATCTGATGGCAGATTGGTGTTCCTAGTTCTGGATGGCTCAAGCGACTGGCAGCTTAACTGGGAGGATTTCCGTGCCCTCCCCTTTACAAAGACCTGTTTGGGAAATGGCTTGCTTCTCAGATTCACCGATTTTGCACCTGGAGGGTGGATTATATGTGGAGTTAACAGATGTGGTCTTCCCCTGTAGAGGGAGAGGGATTCGTTGTACCCCTTCTCCCCATTTTGAATGAAATCTCAAGCATTGCTTCATTCTCAGAAACAGGGGACAAATTCTGTCCTGATCACACCACTTTGGGCTTCCAAGGCATGGTTCCCTCTCTCGCACTCACTGTTGGTAGATTTTGCTATGAAACTTTCAGTTTTCAGTAAACTGCTCCTGAACCATAGCAGCGAGCCCAATCCTTTAGTTCTGACAGGTTTCTTTTCACTCCTGGCATGGCTCTTCTCGAGGCTAGATGGTCCACAGACGGACTTTCAGAGACAATTACAAGATTCACCTGATGCTTGTGGCCTCGCATGCCATTAAGGTGTATGGAATCAGGAAGAAATGGGTTCATTAGTGCAGTGAGCAGTGTGCAGATCTCTTTCAGGCAGGCCGTACCCATGTGGTTAACATTTTGGCTGAACTTCCGATTTCAACCATTTATCGCACTGTGAATTTGTACAGACTGGCTATTCCCGCCCTGCACTGCCTAGTGGGGGGTTGGATGGCTCCATTCACTAGTCCGCAGACTTCTCAATGTATTCAGTCAACAGAAGAGTCTAAGCCTAGGTTTTACTTACCGGTGGAATATCAATGTAGTACTGTAAATATGTTAATGTTTTCTTTGTCACTTATGTGTGTGTCGGAGGTTTGAACTATAGATCTCTCTGAGAGAGTGTTTGTCACCGGATGCAATCAGGTTTACAATTCACATAGAACTAAGGCAGGTTCTGCATGGATCGAATTCCCGTACTTTCCTGATTTTCCTGATCTCTGTGTGGGTCACTACCTTTAGTCCTATGAGACCCATATGGCGTGCTTGTGAATGTCACCCAATCAGTTATTAATTTCCTTTCTGAATACTCATCGGCCAGCACCTTCCCCGGCTTTGTTCAGATGGGTTTGTTGGGTTATGTGCCTGGCAAGTATTGCTGTCTCTTTCTTTGGGGCTCATTCAGCAAATGGAGATATGGCGTCTAGAGGTTTTTGTGAAGGTTTGAGACTGAAAGCCAACCTCAAGTTTTCTGACACACATGTATTTCACAAGTTCCACCACAAGCCTATTGGGTTCTATGTTCTTACTGAGGTTTTCTTGCTGAGATTTTTGCCAAATATTTCTGGCCAACAAAACTCATTGATATTATTATTTCTTTTATTTGGGTGTTCCCCTTTATCAATTCCCTTTTCTCCACACACATTACCCCTAAAATCCCCTTACCCCCACACTCCCCCCTCCATATTTTTATATACATTTTTTTGGCCAAAGATTTTCGGCAGCAAACACTGTACCGCCTATTGTACGTTCTACATCAGTAGTGATTTTACAGTTTTGAAGATAGATAATAGAAAGACTGAATGTCGACCGCTCCTTGTAAATTATGATGGAGCATTAGGATTCTATTAATGGAACATAGGTGAATATTATCCCACACAACTTAACCTCTATCTTGTCTCTGTGTTCCTTTGATCCATTATTTGGTGGGCAGCAATTCTTCTGAGTTGTATAGATGGTATTCGGTTGTCATTGGCTTTCGTCTGGATTTGTGGAGTGATGGCTTTTGTATTTTTTTTGTATTTGTTTATTATTTGTATCGCGCACCTATTCCTGAGGTAACTGGGCGCTGGAAAACTTAACATGATGCAGGCAGAGATCAATGTTAAATACATATTTACATAACGGATAGGTACAGTAATGGTGGAAGGGTCGACATAGGTTCCGATTTACATATTGGTCGGACCTTCAAAATAAGTATAGATATATACAATAAAAGTGACAGGTCGACTAGGTTACATATTAGTCTGACCATTTAAGTCACGTACGGGTGAGGTGGGGAACCGCGGGATACTTAGGCCAAGCAAAGGGATGTGATGCAGGATCATAATGGTGCAGGATTGATTGGGCTCAGTAGTTGGAGGGCTTATCAGTCAGGGCTTTATGGTGTTTGAGTTGTAGTTGGTAGAATCATGTGCTGGTGATCGCAATGGAAAAGAGGATGAATAGGTCTTTAGGGGTGGGAAGTAGGCTCATATGGAACAGTAAATCTGGGAGTAGTACTTTTAAATGTTATTTTTGAGAAAACAAATCTTTTGTTTCTTTACATTTCACTAACTGCTATATGAAAAATAGATGAAAGGAAACTACCACTGTGTCATTACTAGAACCCTGAGTTGCTGTCACAATTTACTGCAAGCAATCAACAGGCAGCATAATAGCTAGGTTCACAAAAGATAAAATCAGATTGAAAAACAAGTTTTAAAAGAAAAGAAGGTTGCCATTTATGAAAAACTGAAGTTTAAAATATCACGAATTCCAACTTTAAGGTACAAGCACTATGGGCAATATGCGTATTTTCTTCCTACAAAGAAAGTTGGAGTGAGAAGTCACCCAGTGCAATCTCCTTTATCTATCTGTTTTCTAAGCCTGATGCATCACAGAGACTGCTACCATCCAGGTTATCGATGATGCTGTATACATACTGGACCAAGGGGAGTCATACTTACTCATCCTACTTAACCTCCCTCTACCCTTCACTACAGTTGACTATGAAGCCCTCCCCAAAGTGATTGTCTTGTGCATGGGTGTTGATGGAACAGTGCTGCAGAAGGTTTGCCTTCCACCTTTCCTACAGAGACATACTCATTATGGATGGGTCATGGCAGAGCTTAGCTCTGCCAAGTAACCACAAGTGTTCCACAGGGCTCCATCCTGTCCCCATCATCTTCAACCCATACTTGGGACCTCAGTGGTATCTCCTCATCAGCGCCAACATTAAGATACACCAGTATGCAGATGACACTGATTATTTACCTAAAGATCAGTTGCATCAATAACATCTAATGACCCCAGCACTATTCATCCCCCATCCAAGCCTGGATGTCAACTGCCTACCTGAAGCTCAACCCGAAAAATGTATTCTCCTAGAAACCTCTATCATTCATGCCTCATTGGCTGAGTTGTAGCTTGGCAGATTCATGCCTTAACTCTCACCCACTGCAAAATCTCTCAGCTTTATCATTGACTGTAACCTCGGATTCCAATCATGCATCACCAAGAAGTCCCAAGCAGCATGGTACCAGCTTACGTTCCTCAGCCAAGACATGACTTTCATCCAGTATAGTTGTCCAACCCCTAATTATCTCCCACCTAGATGGTGGCAATGCCCTACTTGAAGGACCCTCTGATGCTACATTGGCCTCACTGAAAGCTGTCAGCACACTGCTGCACATCTCATTACATGGCTAAGAAAACACAACCACATCACCCCTTTAGTCAAGGAGTTGCACTGGCTACCCCTTCAAGCATGCATCATGCTCAAGACAGCTTTGAAACAGTGACAACCAAAACAAAACTCTACCTGGCTGAGATACTCGCTATCTCCAGAGACAAACACACCACCGCAAGCCACAACATTGCTGGACTGGATTTTTTTTCAAAACTGCAATAGAGGGAAAAACAGGAAACCGTTCTTTCCACAAACCCTTTCTCTGGAAAAAGTTACTGATGCAGATAAGACTGTACCCCTCTGTTCACATTTCAGGAACAACTTGCAGACCCTCCTCTTAAAAGGGCATCTCTCCATATCCACTCAACCATACTGCCCAACTCCATATCCATAGCCATTCTAGCTCCTCGTCCATCCCTTCACCCTACCTGTTAACCCCTGGGTCCATCCTTTAAATCCCACACATTAATACATCCCATACATACAAAATCCTTCACCCTACTACAACACTTACTTCCAATATTAAGTAGCTTACATCTATACTATAGTTAACATTGTAAAGTAGAGGTGTATTGTGTGTTACGGTTTAACAAATCGATTAGAACAGCTTTTAATTCATGGCTTCACAAAGTGTCCTAATCATTTGCCTTTGATACTTTTTTTTGGATCGCCTTTTTATTTACATTTTCCCCATAGAGCCAGAAGAGGTTGCAGGTCGATAATTGCAAAATGATGCAAAACATTGTTGGGATCATCAATAATAATGAGTGAATAAACAACAGCCTTAGTGAAAAACATGACACTTGAAATTTAAGAGTAGAATAGGCATAAGTGCCTTGTTGGCGCAAATGGCCTTTTACTCTACACTTCAGGGAGAAGGCTCACCTTCATCCTTTTTGCAAAGCCACTATAACATTGATGGTGTTTGCTGAACATACCCAACACTCCAATCACGAGGAAGTCAGAGTAGCACCCTGGTGATCCCTAGTGTGTGGGGAAAGGGCAAAGTGCTGACCTGCCCCCAGGAGGGCTGTCTGTTCTGGGTTGATAAAGCTATGTATAAAATAACACTGCCCAATGTTCTGGATGTTTTTAAGCTAGGTTCTATACCCACAACCTCGATGGGTCTTTCTGATGCACATGGAAACTGAATATCTGCAACACTTTCCTATCATATCTGTGACAGAAACATCAGCAGAGGGAAAGAAAGCAATTTCTAATTTGCCCCATCTTTAAAACAGAGACCTGTTCAAACGTTGCACGTGTTTTTCAGGGTCACTCTGAAGGTCTACTCGTATAATAGCATCCTAGTGGGGAAAATGCCACAGTATAACCACGCGTGCCTTGAAACCACAGGCTACATTCCATACTGGAATGGACCACACCTGTTTATTTTCTTTCTCGTGTTTCTGGCAACGCTGAACATGTATTTTGGCATTGTTGTTAACATTTTGAAGGATATATAGTGAGCGAATTCAATTCTATTTGTTTTGTGTGTGCTTTCACCATGTAGTCACTGTCATTATTTATGTTTGTCAGAACGCGCACCTGGTCTTTGCAAGGTTTGGCAACTTTGTTTCTCCCTAAGTTAGGATGTTGATATTCTGCTCCAACCTACCCTCACCTCTGTCTTGAGTTTCACACGAATCTCCACAATGGCTGGACCCATGCAATCTGAGTCCCCTACTGCAGTAACAGCTAAGATCCACTCTGCAGTCTTAGCTGGAAAGTGCCATGAAACCATGTCCTGGATCTGCAGATGTACTCCCTGGAGAATAGGCCTGACCCTATACTCTGACACTGTGCTAAAATCTGTCTCTGCATCAAGTCGCTGGCCGTCAAGGTCCATCATTATCTGTCTCCCTGGTTCCTTCCAACCCAAGTCCTCGCCAGAGGCTTCAAAGCTAAACTAGTAACACCATTGCCCTCTTGGTGGAGTTTTGCTGGGGTGCCAAAGTCATATAGAGTAACTGTGAGGCATGATATTATGTTGATGGCTGAGCCCATGAGTACAGGACATCAGTTCTGTAGAGGCCAGAACTTTAACGCTCCATCTAAGGTCCGGTGAGTAAGCAACTTTTAGATCGGTCCACATCAGTCTTCAAAATTACGTCCCTCTGTCTGGTCTTAAGTTCACTTCTTCTGTTCTTCATTGCTACCTAGCAACACAACATCTCTACTGTCCTCGTGTGTGTTTCCCTCTCTCTCTTTCAGTTGAAAAAGATGGTATGTGTCCTCTAACAGTCTACTAGCAAACAGCAGCAGTTACCGTCTCTGTACGGCCAATTGCTGCACAACTTCCTTTTATATTGTGGTGTAAACAACATGCATCTAATTTGGCTATGTTAAGTATTTCAATCAGGCGAAACACCCTGGTCTCAGCCTAGTATGCAGCGCACAACTGAAATGCTTATTTTGTTATACATAGGTTCAATATTTGAGAGATACACCACTCATATCACACACCCTTTTCAAATACCCCAGGTCACAATGGACCAGGAACAAGGCTGGTAGGTAAAGGTAATATGTATTTATTTAAAATTCAAATAAGACATATGCTTTTTAATATATGGGGCAGAAATCACCAATGTGGTGACGATAACAAAAAAGAAGGTATGCAATGCACTTAAATTCACTCTTTAGCAACACAAATTAGAAAACATGAGAGAAATAGGAACACTTAGAATTTTTGGAAAGATAGCACTCAAGTTAGAATTTCACCCTGCAATATTCCTCAACCCACAAAGACTCAATTCTAAATAGATATAAGGAAGCAGCAGGTCATCAGGAATGAGACACAATAAACAAAATTCAAATCCAACTTTCCCTCCTCAAACAAGAGAGAAAAACGGATTTGAAACCTTACAATGTTAAAATGACACTAGAAAATGGCTGAATAAAACACTGAAAGTGTGCAAAAATCCCTAAATCGGTACAAATTTCTATGGGAGCAACACTGGATAGATGCTAGCAGCCATTAGCAATAGTTTGAGAAAACGTAAACAATTCGAATTTGAATAGAAGTTTGAACATTATTTAGAATAAAAATAAGACGTGTAAAACTTTGCAAAAATGTTGATTCTCGACTAAAATGAACCAAACGGTTTTTAATTAAAACGGGTGAAATTCACTGATTTTCAGTGGGATGGGGTGTAGCTATCAGTCTTAGGTATAATCAAGAATTGAAATGAGGTCTCTAGCTATTAAACTGCGGGAGATATGCAATGTAGAATAAGAGGCATTTTTTTTAGAAAAATCAGGTAATGAAAACAGAAAAGAAACTCAGTTTGGACAAGAATAGTTTTACTCTAAATTTTACTCTATAGTAGAGCATTCCAGCTAGAATAACAAAGAGGGACACAGTAAACTCTAGAATTGATTCATGACTTCAACCCCAGAACCCCAGCGCCCGGCCTGGCGGAACCAGTCAGATCACTCGAAATAGGATTGATGGTTTAGAATTTACACAAGATAAAAATGACTAAATAAATGGTGCTTAGCATGATAAATCAAGGACAGTATTGCAATAACGATTCTGACAATGTTAAAAGTTATTTAGGTAAGGATAGGATGGTTTAGAGATTGGGATAGGACAAGGCAAGGCAAGGTATGCTATGGTTTTCTAAGATTCCTATTAATACTTACAGTCCACTTTAATTTAGGATTTTGGACCGTCAAGGGTTCTGGTCACCACAATGATCTGCTCTAACACAGGACAGCTGGGAAAATCTAGCGGGACAGGATCATCTGGGCCGTTCTGGTCACTGGACTGCACTGCACCTCTGGTCACTGGATACTAAAGATTTTGTAGGATGGCAGGTTTGAAACAGGCATGCATCTAGTAGCAGCAAGCCAGGCTGGACCAGGATGCTTCTCTTGGGTTTTTGGGTCTTTTTTTAAATTTGAGGCCTAGCTGAAAATGGGGTCAGCACTGCATAGGCCTTGGCTTTGTAATGAAAATCTGGAATCAGGATCAATCAGGATGAAGACATCAGGAGCCGGACGCCACACAGGAATTCAGGAAAGTCAGGAATCAGTGTGTGTTTGTAGTGCTGTCAAGGGCCCTTATTTATCATGCCAGATGACATCACTAAAGTTTATGACCAGGGCAGGCTTACTACTCCCGCCTCTAATAAAAGGATTGGGCAAGGTAGAAGTCCCCTCCTAGCTCTTCGCTGATTGGATCACAGAAAAACGATGTCATGTTTGTGGGGTGATTTTTACAGTGTTTAGAAACCTCCCCTAGCTACTGGAACCAAAATCTAATTTTGCCACAAACACATATTTATGCATTTGCAACCTCTGAGAAAATCAGATACACAGGTTACATATTTTGTGCGTAATATTTCAACCCAAACCCCAAGTCTGTGGGACCTGGTTTTGCCTTGCTGATACATTTTGTTAATTTGAAACAGGAAAGATTTGGCCTAAAATTCCCCAATTCTGTACACAGATGTGTATTATCCCTAGGGATGTCTGTACAAAATGTTATGTTCGCAACATCAATACTTTCCCCGTAATCTGTCATTTTTATAACTTCTGTTCCTTATGCAGTAATGAGTTCTACCAAGTTTTCAAAGAAAGAGCATACAATTAGATTTAGAACTACAAACTTTTCATATTTTTCTGAATTCTTGCTGCAAAGTTAAACGCCTTTAAAGTTCAGTTACAAAATAGCCTTTAAAGCCAAAAGAAAGTCCATTTTCACTTGATCAGTGTTTTTTTTTTTTTCCCCAACTGCTGTCAATTGTCAGTTTCTTTGAAGCAGGATTAGGGGCCTCTTTCTTGATTGAAAGTTTTATTGCCCCTCACACTTGACAGGTGAGAGACTCAGCCTGCTATTGTCCCAGCCTGGAGCAAAGACGAATGTCTGATGAGCTTGTGAAGTTTCTTTGTCCTGGTGTATTCAAAGTCTTTCAAGCTGGCAATTAGCGCTTTCCTGTGCCAGAAGTTTATGAGGTGTCACCCTTTCTCAAGGCTAGCAACTGGCAGAGCACGTTTTTTTATAGCTTGCCAACTTAGCCTATGAGTTTTAGCCTTAATTTTCTCATTTTACATCTTGATTTAAACCTGTGGAATCAAAACAGTTCATAGGTGTGCTTTTACCAGCAACAAATACTTTTTCATTGCTAAGTAAGCAGGCCTTCACACAACAATTTCCTTTTAAATAGGCGATTTTCTCTCTTCAGTCAGAAAGACCACATTTAACTATTTCTTTAAATTCAGTTTTCATCTCCAGCAAATACACCCTTTATGCAGCTATAGTTCTTTTCTTGAGTGCTTGAGTTGTTTTGCAGCATGGATACATTTAAGCAGGCCTCTATTTAGAGTCTTTCTCTGCACAGCTGATTTTTAGATACTTTTGCAAAGTTTTAGACACTTTTCCCGTGCAAAATGAAAACAAAGCCCCTGGTTGATTTTTAAATGATACTTTTGTCAGGAGCTGTCATTCAAATGAGGCCCGGTTCCTCTGAGGCATAATTAATGATCCTGGGCATTGCAGGGCCTTTTTAATCACAGTGGTTCATAAGGACTGGATGCGTTTAGCGCCAAGCAATACTTTTAAAGGTTGAAAAAGGTGTCCTTTCAAAGAGGCATTTTGGGTTTTCAGCAAAGTACTGCTGCCTCTTTCACTTCCCTCCATGTTAAATGTTGTAGAGCACACTGGCACATTCCTGCAGTGAGTACTCTGTGCCACACCACCTGAAATGTGTGTGGCAGGGTGGTACAGCCATGTTCTGGTTGTTAGAGATCCTGGCATGCACAGGAGTCAGCGCAGCAATTTTGCTGTTTCTTGCATCACTGGAGCAAAGTGATGTAGTATAGCACAGCTGAGTGGGTCAATATATCCCACAGCTGCTCTAAACCAGTTTTCTAAGGATTCTGGGAATGATATCGAGAGATGGCAGCAGCCACCATCAGTGTAAGGTTGTTGGAGACAAGTATAAGTAACAATCATTAAGTTCACGAAACACCATTTTGTTCAGAGTCCACCAGTACATGCAACTAATGAAGCATGCTAAAAAAAAGTAATATGAAATGCAGTCATTTAGAATAGCACAAACACGGCTTTGTTTTCCTAATTACAGGAATGTGAGCAAAGTACACCTAGTATCAACTATTACCCACTCCAGAAGATAAAACCCTTTCTCCCACCAGCATTCTCCCACCACAGGACTTCAGATCCACAGTCCATGATCAGTAATAGAACCTGTGTTGCTCATTTTGTCTTGCTTCCAAGGCAAGCACGTTGCCCCGGAGCTATCTAAACTGCGACAGAGGGAACGCCTACTTGCTGGTATCTCGGCCACACACCTAGCATCCCCCAAGGGCCAATCAACATGCTGCACATGCATGAGCAGAGCATCAAAGAAGTATGACCACATCTGCCCCATAATAAATAAAAGAAGGCAAGGGTTACTTATCCCAGCCAGGCTACTGACCAAGATAACCTGCACACATCACATACAAAAAACCTACCTCCCGTACAGCTGCCTACGATGCCACACTATTCACCCGCTCAGGTGGTACACACCCCTCCAGGGGTCAAATCATCGGACAACTGGAAACAAAACTGTCTCAAAAAGAAAGAAACCAGGAAACAAGTATTTTATTGCCAAACAGCAAATTGTCTGGTTGGAAATTGTCATGGCCCAAACGCTCTTGCAGCTCAGGAAGATCTCAAGACCATAGCCCTCATTCTCAATAGGGCGGTCTGGAAATAAGTGTTCCGGTAGCAATGTACTGGCAGCCTTTCCAGACCACCGTACTAGGAGAATGCCAGTAGAGGCCAGCACGAAACTTGCACTCTCTTGGACCGGCTACACCTTTGATGCAATCCTCAAACAACAGCCCTGTAGCTCCCTGGCTAGGCTTGCACTATAAAGGCCGAAATTCGAAGAGAAAAAACAACGATGCAGCCAGGTACACATCTTCCTTTTCTATCTTCAATGCATTTATTAATGCACATTAAGTAACTTTTGTGACCCCGAACCTATGTGCTTTACACTTGGAATGACAGTTTGCAGCTCACCGCCAATGGTAACCAGATAATACACAATTTAGGAGGCAGGCCACAAGTAAGAGCCTCGAATAGTGCTCACTCATGGATCAAACACCCCTGCTCGTGATCAAACCCCTCAGTATTAAGCAAGCAAGAAGAGCAGCAATGGAATCATTTTTGCATGGAATTGACAATCTCTTTCTTTTTTCAGTCTCTGAGCCGAAGGAAGTGACAGAGTCAGAGGACAGCATATTTAGAGTGTTCTCGAGGGCAATAACAGTCCCTTGAAAAGGAAACTAACTGCTATTACGTGCAGCCTCTATGGCAGCACGGCCACCCGCTCCAGGGGTTTGCAATCTGTGCCACCATTAGTGATCAGAGGGCTGAGGGAGAGGTGCCTGAGACCATCATCTGCCATTGGCCAGGGTTGAGACCCAAGACTCCAGGTGTCCTGCCTTGCATTAGGGCGTTGCAGCACGGGTGCTGATTGCTGATCTGGCACTGCCGCTTACAAGAAGGCCTGAGAAATATTAGAAATATTAGAAGAATAACTTAACGTACCCAAGACAACAAGGGGGAGGGCAGGAGGACACATCAGGATCTGGAGTGGCTTGTGAAGCACCATCATGGTGAAAGGTTGGGAACATGAATTCATTCCCAATCATTTCATCGCCACATCTTAAGGATGTGTGTTTACTTTTATTATACAAGTACAAAATCACCTATTAGTTCAATCTTAAATATAACACAACCGTCAGCTCCCAGTCCTATTCCTATTCCAATGCTCGGGCGAGCCGCTCCCAGCTGCTTAGTACAATTCCCTATTCAGCTAAAAGGCATTGCCTTATACTGCTTTGAACACACATCAATTAAAACATTTTTTTTCAGGAAAGGAAAATAGTGTGCGCTGCGCAAAATGGCCGCCCTTCCCCCTCCTCCAGCATAGCCGGTGATTTTTGTTCTGGAACGGCTGCGGCACTTCATGCATCAACTAATTTGAATCACTTCTCCCCTTTGTTTGCCTTGGCCGGTGCAGTCAATGTTGAAGGCCACGTGCAGTCCAACACAAGCCTTTTTCTAACCACAGGAATGCCAGACAGAGTTAGAGCTGCCAGCTCTGAATCCTGCAAGGGGAGAAATGACTCAATGGCAGCTGTACCTCTGTGCTGGGGAGAACTGCGTGAGTTGGGGACAGTCGGTCACTCCCCCATTCAGTAACCAATGTTGTGGCCAACTTTCAAGAGACATCCAATAAAGGCGTGGCCATGGGCCATGATCTGGGATTTCCAGGTGTAAGTGCACAGTAACATGGCTTTGCTCAAATCCCTTGGTAAAGCTGCAGGCCTGCCAAGGCACATACATGAATTTCCTAGAGGTGGAAATCTGCTGGGACCACTAATATAGCAACATCCATGCAGCTACCATAAAGCTTGATCATTCTCAGGCCCTGTGACATCAATCTCTTCTTAACAATCGCCACATTGTTCACAAGGGAGTGTCATGATAAGACACGGTACAAATTAAAGAAACACAGATAGAGCTGTCATTGTGACAGGGAGAGGAATACAGTAGCTTTTCCAGTTTCCATTACCTCGTCTCAGCTACAACGCCCCTCCCTCCCCCCAAAGATGACATTTGCGGGAAACTTAAATTGCCACACCTCAAGGATCATCTGTAATTATTCCCCTGAGTGGGGCCATCACTATAACTGGGCGTTCGTAGATTAGGCTCGCCATCTTGGAGTACGATACATCAACCATAACCCCCTCTTGTACTCATATTAATGATATCAGTGCTTCAACCCGGATTCCTCTTCCTTCTGAGCCCTGTAATGATAGCAGATATTACCTAATATAATACTACTCACTATATCCACCTCAGAATGATGAATGGATAAGTTGGTCTTGTCGTGACTCGAAGACCGCTGCAGGCTCACCCATGTAATCTGTGACCTACCTTCCCAGCAATTACACTAGTAGATAGGAAACACCTAGCATTGCAAATTAAGGGAGGGAAGTCAAATAAATAAATGTATTAATTAATGATCAATCAAAATAAAGGCCTATTTGAAGACTTACATTGCACAGACGTACCAGGTAATCACACCGCCCTGGCTGCTTTCCGCTTGCATCTGGGGCGTCCCTCCTCCACCCAGGGGGCTAGCAATCACCTTCACCTGCACAGAGCAGCTTCAGCCTACCACTTAGGCACCTCTGAGTGTCCTATGCCAAATAGTAAGTCAAATTCTACCCATCCTTTTATTGCCCCTTACAATATTCACATGCACGCGCGGACACGGACACACACATAAAACTAAATAGGAATACACAATCTAAATTAATGAATTTAAAAGCTATACAATCACTATAAATATACAAAAATATATATGCAATTGTGTTTGTATGTGTGTTTTATATAGTGCATACCTAGCTCGGGAGCAACGGATCGCTGTAAATGTATTACAGAGAATAAGATGGGTACATTCTTGGATAAATAATTCTTTTTGCACAACTAATTTATATTATAACCCTCTTTTGTTGATTTACACACATCCACATGATAGCAGTGCATCAGGGATATACATGGAGTTAAACACAGGTTTTACAGTTTGTAAAAGCTCCAGTTAAAGCATTAGATGCCCGTACTGGAAAAGCCAGAACAACTACACTAGTGGAGCAATGGAGATCAACAGTCAAGCTAAGACACCTTGTGCAAATAAGTATCATACAGATAAGCTAACACCCATGCAGATCATGTGTTCACTATACAGCTTGACGAAAGGCTGCAACATATTTGCAAAATCAGTAAGCCTGTCTTTCAAAAGGTAAGGCACTCAACAAAATATTCTCAAAAATCGTTAAGTTGGACATAGCTGAGATGGTGTTCTGAGCTGATCTTCTCGAAGCTTGAGAGTGTGACGTGCTACAACCCCAGTGACTTGCCCAGCTGGCAATCACGTTCACAGTCTGTCATGATCTTACGTTACTCCATCCATTAGGTGCCTGACAAGATTTTCCATCTACATGATGCCGAGAAAAATAGGAGGTCCTTCAAAATGATTTGCCTGATCTGATCCAACAAAAGGATGGCTGTTGGGGAGCCCCACCTCCCCTCCCAGTACAAACATCTTACCCCGTTCCACCTTAAGAATTTTATAGTGTCTGCACTTCAGGAAATGGATGGTGATGACCCACCCCTGACATTTCTTCACAAGGCTGTTTGTCCGTACCTGGCAGATTCTCAAGCGCCCAGAATTATCTTCTGGAGTTGAACAATGTGTTGGTAGATATGCCGAGGATTACTCACACCTGGTTCCCTATAATGGGAGACGTGATTGTAGAGCCATCTTGAATTTTCTGGCAAATGATTTTTTGGGGGATGTATCTTCCTTCTGGCACAAGTTCCAGTGGGAAACCACCCATTCACAACATCATTAATTAAAAATAGTTTGGAGATTCCCAAGACAATGTGCGATTCCAGAAAGTGCATTCTTGCAAAACGAAGGCTGGGTGGTCAGCTCCAATTGTCTGGATAAGCAAAGCCTGCTCTTCTCACACTTGCCCTCGGTCGTCCACTTAACGTGTGCATACTTCAGTAACGCAGACCTGTTAATTCTGCTTCTTTTGGCCAATGAGGACATCTGTATCTTTGACCATCTTTCAATGTCCTGTTTTTGATTACATATTTTGGTAGACATGTTCATCGCAATTAAAACAGATATTTTTCAGTGAAGAGTGTGCAAAGTTATTTCATCTGATTCTCAGCTCCCAACTCGCAAACTCCATGCAGGGTGTACTCTGTTAAATAGGCATAGCCATTGATTCCAACCATGTCATCACTAAATAACCTGAATCTGTGGATCAGGGGGAGGATTGCTGGAATCGAATTCCATGGTCATTAAAGAGACAGACACATGTCATCTGCAACCAACATTAGTTTCAATCAATGTCTCTATTGTTCTGCCCCAGATATCAGGATTGCACCTTATTGCAAATGCTAATGGCTCTAAGCCTGCTTAAAAAGAAGCAGAGACAGGGGAGGACCTGCTTTAGGGTCTATGTTATGTTATGTTATGTTTAGTTATGTTATGTTATGTTACTTCTCTTTCATACTGCTCTGCCTGTCACCACCATTGTCGGCTTGTCTGAAGTATGGGATATGTTGCCCCTGCACTGGGTCTCTAGACCTTAGGCTGTGGAGGTGTGGACAAGAGAGGAAGAGAGGAGGGAAATGGGGGCTGCGGGGTGGGAGCATGAGGCAGTTTCTAGGACTTTCAAGGAGTACTGAAATTACTCAGTCAATACTTGCATAATGGGCTTTATTTGTGCTCCAGCATATCCTTTTGTCGACAGACAGGTGCGGAGGATCAGCTATTGCTACCTATAGTACCTTACAAATGTAAGGCCATCAAACACAGCCCGAGGCTTTATCAGCAGTCAGACATAATTCAGATTTACTAAAGTATCTTGCTTGCTTTTGAATGCTGTAGTAAATTTAGAAAGTAGTAATAATTGATCCATCATTACCTTTGCTTCACGAACCCAACCCGATCATTGAGCGTTATGAGTGGAACATAATTGTCAATTGTCCTAACCCACAGTTTAGTCAATATTGAAGGTCATTAAACCTTTAGGTTGATAATGGGCAAAAAAAAGAGGATGCTGACGCTCCTTGCCTAGAACAATAATGTGGTACTCTTTCATGGAGACGGCAGGAAACTCCTGTTGTCCAACATTTTCATTCTATGTCCAAGTCAAATTAGGTGTGAATTCTTTTGCAAAAGACCCTGTAAAAGTCACTGGTAAAACCCATCAGGACCCGTGGCCTTCCCCATATTTCGGTACAAAATGACGTCCCCACCTTCCGGCTGCAGGCTCATTTTCTGATCTTCTGGCACACAGGAGTATAATTCCATCTAAAAAGTTGCACATTTTAGTCTTGTCTGTTGGGATAACACCTGATCAGATGCCCCATCATTGTGCCAGCCCACTAATAATCTCAACCTTTGAGGTAACACCAGTGACCCTTAACAGCAGGAATCCTTGCTCTGCCTAAGGTTTTTCAGGCAGTGCGCTAGCATGTCTCGAAGTGTTATCTGCCTCTCTATTGACCAATACTAAAGTCATTCTTGATCTTTCCTCGAAGGCACGAGCTTAAGCTCCACATTATGAACTTTCCATTCCAACTCTGATGTTTAGTGCGGTTCCTTTTTTTTAAAGGTGCTGAGTGAGATAAACCTTCCACCTCGCAAACGATTTAAGGCTTTCACACACTAGCCTCATCACGACTTCGGCGGTAACCCTTAAATCCGGCGGTAGCGCTATTACTGCTGGATTTAAGGGTCCCCCGAATCAGGGCTTCGGCAGATTTCGCCCCAGCTCTGAGCTGGGGAGATATCCACCAAAAATTAGCGCTATTACCGCCGGCGGGAAATCCGCCGGCAGTATTAGCGCGAAGATTCCCCATTGAGCCCAATGGGGAATGGGGCATTCCCGAATGGGCTCAGTGGGGAATGGGGACTTACATAACCGCCGAACTCGTGATCCGGCGCAATTAGCGCCGGGGAGTTCGGCGGTAGGGCTAATACCGCCCGCGCTAATAGCGTTACCGTTACCACCCAAGTCGTGATGAGGCCCTGTGTTAATATTGTCAACAGAGCCACCATTTGTCAGCAGGAAGTTTGCAAAGACTGCCCAAATTCTTTCTACTCCAAAACCAACAGATTCGGGAACCTAGACACAAAAGTCTCGGGATGCAGAGAGTTATATGGACACATATTCAGAAAATACACAATTGCCTATAACCGCAGTTGTGTGATTCCTGGATACCTTGTGGCCTGTAAAGAAAATGTTGATACAGGACTAAGACCCACAGTCAAAACAAATGTCTCCTTCTTGCCCGGGGAATGTTTTCCGTCTCAAAATTTCACATTGAACCGGGTCTGTCATCAAACCCTGAAGTCTGGCCCGATCTCTAACCTCGATAATCTGAGTGCACCCACTCCTATCTGAAATGCGATCATGTACAACACTCAAGTCTCCTGCTACACAGCACATTGTCACTACGAGATGAGCTAATACCCCCAGCACTTCCAAAAGGACGTGAGTAGAACTTAAATTTGGGAGATAAGGATTGGCCAGTGTCATCCCAACATCATGAACCAAGACCTCTAGGACCATCCATCATCACACATTGGTGTGGAATTATCGAGACATCGGCAATCTCCCCACTACCTGAGAGGTTGTCATAGGCTGATGCACTGGCCACTAGAGGCTAAAGGATAAGGGGAGATATGAGAGAGCATGTTAGTGGCGGGGACTAGTGGAGTTTGGAACCTGTATGCCAGTCAGACCCAGATCAGGACAGAGCCGCAACAGGGGAGACTATGCAAGCAGAGCGCGTCAATTCAAGATAGAGACGCAAACTAACCAACCCCACTAACAATTTCCCTTTCTGCATACACCTCTCAAACTCCAAACCAAACACAACCAAAACCTACAGCACAACAAACCGCACAAACTTCACTACATTGCAACAACAAAACAAAAACACACATAGCCTTGCACAACAGTACACGCCGGCCGCAAACACCCCAGACCCAGCCAACGGACCCACCGGGCTGAGGCTGCCAACAGCACATCACTGCTCTCTTGCACTTTTCCTGCTTCCTCCCACTAACTCAACCTCCCCTCCTCTGTCAGAGCCGTCAGAGCGCCAAGGGAGCACTACGGTGGTGATACTGCACGGTACAAATGTCCTTTAACATTAACATTAACATAACATCTACCATCTTAATCATGTATGATTTTGTCAACTGTGCAATTTAGCCTCTTGTGAAAAAATATATTCACACTGCATGACCTAGAAAGGAAACACCCGTGGTGTTCCTGGGGACCCCGACCGCACTGCAGCCTGGCTGCCTCCGTGCCAACAAGGTGTATCCTAAAAAGGAAAACCACATCCACATTGACCTTTTAATAAAAGATAGGAAATGTTTTCTTTTAACGTTCCAAGACATTAACTCTACAGCCAGAAAAAAACATTGTATATGGGCCTCAGTGGTATCTCAGCGGTAAATCCACCGAGATACCACCAAAACAGATTTACTGTTACCACCACTTGGTCCAGTGGAATTACAGCCGGAATACAAGTGGTGTTAGGCCATGATAGTCCCCATTTATTGGAGTTCATAGGACTCCATTGGGATTTTAGCAGAATTACCACCAGCGGTAATTCCGCCGGCAGGTCATTCCGCTAATTTGGCCTTTTTTTGGACTGTAAAGTGGAGGAATCATTTCCAGCATTCAGCTGGAGGTTCTTCCTCTACCTTACCTCCTAACTCGTAGTTCGTTGGTCTGGTAATGTGGAGGTAATGCAGTGCTAACTCCTTTACCACGGCATTACTACCATTTTCGGCCACACCCCCAAACTCATAATGAGACCCATTGTTCTACAAAATACATCTTGGTCCAAACCAATAGAGCTATGCAATCCTAGGAGGCCCCCCCCCCCACAATGCCTGGTAGCCCGAAGCGGAATGACAAACTAAGGATCTATACAATTGGGTAACTGTCTCACAACCCTATTCGTGCAGTTGCCACCAGACAGTTCAAAGTACAAGTCAACTGAGTATGCAACAAGGCAGGGTGGGGGGAGAACCATAACACACATCTTGTGGTAGAAAGACTTTATCCAAGACCACATGAAAGAGGACACTATCTTTTCTTTAATGTTGACTCTGGGCTAATAATGAAGATCATCCATATGTATAACAATGTTCTCTCCCATTCTTAGCATTTCATACAAATGTCCTCCCAATTGTTCGTGAAGCCATGGTGGATGATGTTGCAACCCAACTTAGGTTTGTTCCATTTGCTGGGCACACTGGTGCAACGTGCTGAGCTGGAATAGCCTTGAACCCGTGACTGACTTGACCTCAGATCGCAAAGGCATGATAGCTGAGCTACATTGCTAGCTTTAGAGTGAAATCTATCTTATTCCTTGATCGCCGTCTTTTTATACATGCGGCACACTGTATAGGTGTGAGTCCAAGCTCTCTGTTCACATAGCAGGATTGTCCTGGCTTAGAAGTCAGTAATAGCAAGTCCTGCGGCCTGACCTCTGATGATTCAGAATCTGAACCAAATGCTTCTTGTTTAGGACACTTGGGTGGCAGGCAGAGGCGTTGCTGGGGGGGGAGTCTGAGGGGGCTATAGCCCTGGGTCTTTTGGTTGTAGCCCCGGATAGAAGCTCAGGGGTTACAGCCAAAAAGGCTAGCTAGCCCCCAGTCCTGACAGTCCCGAAATTAGCGTAGCCCCTGATCTTATACAGATCTAGCAACGCCACTGGTGGCAGGCCCTTTCCCGCCAGCCCTACTGTGCTCTCCCAAGTCACACCTGAGTTACCTTGCTAGACATGACCTCCTCTCACTATGTGCTAGTCATGGCTTGTGCGCCCCGACTTCAGTAGGAGACCAGCAGCATGCCTTACCAACATTGCACGGCTCACACACCTTTTGGAACATGTCAGCAGCCTGGCTACATAGCTGGCCTGTTCTGACATCATCACAGATCAGCAATAGCACTTCCCATCCACATTATGATGCCGCCCAAAGATTAAGCCTATAGGTTTTATATTTTAATTCTATTAATAAACAGGGCACATGTTTGTTGTTCACCATTGGGTTGTCATATCACCCGCCTATCTAGGCCCACTTCGCCCCACCTTCCCAGAACACTCCTGGAATGTGTTTCTGAACTAGGACCCCATATTGCTGTCTCTGAGTCACTGCTGCCTCTGGGCCAGTGTCTCCTTCACTGGGAGACTAACAGGATACTCACCACCATTGCACCCCTTCCGCACATTTGGGAGCCCAACTTGGAAGATACCCCTGCAAGCCTCTCTTACAGCCTAGCCATCATGTGCCCTGCATCCGCCTCAGCGTGACCTCTCTATTTTTGTGAACACCAACCACCCTGTAGTCCAAGGCTGATGCCTCCATATCCAACCTTTGCTGCCTTCCACACAATCCTCAACACCAGCTGGACAGCCCTCGTGCTAGCAGGGAGGACCTTTAAAAGGCACCTCCTGTTTGTTGATGTAGAGACTCTCATTGCTGAGCACTATCACTGAGTACATCTCAGCATGATGAAGACCGCCCTTAACTCCATGAGTGCAGACAGTGCAACATGGCTGCTGCTTCAGCCTCCACATGGGACCTGCCCATCATCATTTCTATCCCTCCAACCAAGTACTGTACTGTGATACTCTTACTTTCTTAACCTGCCACGTTCCTCACACATGTCTGTACAGCACAACCTCATTTCCCTAGAAGAGGCACACAAGGCTAGGGCTGGGAGAAATGGAATGAAGGAACCCCACAACGCAGATGGCAGGATTGGTGTCATATTTGCTTTTCGCCATTTGCTGCTGTGTTTCTGTTCCGGATTGCCACACCAAATCAAATCAAATCAAATTCTTTAATGTGATACAGTGTGAAATAATTTCAAACTTTACACATATAATTTACATATTACAATTAGATATAGTACAAATATTAAAAATATATTCCATTCAACCGTGAACACATATATATTAATAAAATAAAATCATACTGCAATACATGGAACCTTTATATTGTCCACTTGATTGCTATTACCACATGGATTCACTGTGCACTCCCTTAGGCATCATCCATCCTGTGATGATTCCAGTTCGCATTTTAGTTCCAATTCAACTTGTTGCCAGATGTTATATAATGCGACGAATAGGTGCATATTACTGGTATTGGTACAATACAGCCAAAAGGGCATTTCAGGAATGGTCGCATGATCGTGCACAAAATCCCCCAAATGACGTATAATTATTGCTCTCAGTGCAACACATCCAGTGAGTACATGTCTAGCTGTCTCTAAACATTCTGTGATTTTACAGAGGCGACATATACGTTTATCTATCGGGATTTTTTCCCAAGCGCCTCGCTTAGACAGGGTTGGTAGTTGCTCACATCTAAATAGGATAATAAAACGTCTAAGTCTACTAGAGGGGGACAGGGATAAGTAAGCTTGAGGCTTCATGTAACTAAACAGGCGATATTTAATAAATTGGTAGGACCTAAGAGTGCTTAGGTGAGCAAAGTTCTCAAGCCAATCCCATAAATCCACTTTTTTACCCAATATATGAAGGGTTTCCCTGGAGACCAGATTCCCTCTTAGGATCCATCCAATCTCAGTAAGAAATGCAGTCATGTCTTTATGTAAGGGTGACGTAGAATATTTTTTGGTCACCTCTTGGTGGATTGCAAAGAGTAGGGGATTAGCAGTGTCATTTGTCATCTTGAGATGGAAGCCAGCTCTTTTCTTCAATACCATGGCTTTGAGGGACAATAGGCCCAATTCTAATCTAATCAGGGCCATCGGCACCCCTGGGGGTAAACCCAGAATCCGCCTCCAGAACTTGCCCTCCAGTATTTGTAGCCATCCAAGATCCATCGTATGCAGAGCATCAAGGCCATATATAATCATAGGTGCCATTACTTGGATATAGAGCTGCCGCGTTCCCCAGAGAGTGAAGCCGCCCTGTTTTTTTGTAAACGAGGCGATAAGCGAGGTAACTTGCAGCGCTCTTATACGCCACACCACAGATGTAACAAGCATTGCCAATACCAACAGTTTGGGCTTTTGTGTAAGTACAGGAAAGGCACTTGACAGGCACTGCCATAGTGGTATTACCTGGCCATTGATGGTAGCAGGTGAAACATTGTGCAAGTATCTGGGCATTTAATTGCTGTGCCTAGCCTATGCATAATACCTATACACAAGCCAAAACTGTTGGCTTTGCCAATGCTTGTTTTAACAGGACTTTTGTGAAGGACACGCAGAGTGCTTATAAACAAAGTGGCTGAAGGCAGACTTTATGACATTTTTATTACACTATTACACCAGCAGCGTGTTTACAAATCCATTAAAGTCATTAACTCTCGGAAGACTGCTTTGAAAAAACCTGGGCAGGCACTAGAGTGCAAAGTCTGATGGTAAGGCTTGATTAAAGCAAGCTGAAAGAGTTACCATGAGGAGGTGTTTTGGGCTGGGAGAGGAAGCAATGGGTGGCTATGTCCATAGGGATCAGCATGGCCATGGGCAGTCAATGGGAGGGCTCATAACCAAACAACACCTCCAGGCTGTGTGTCCCTCCTCACATGCCATTGCTCCTTATCTGTACTCTATTACAATAGTTAGACTTATAGGGTCGGCAAGTGACACCTAAATGCCTAAACTGATAAATGAACAGTTCCCATGCTCACCCCCTATGAAATCCCCAAAGTGTTCCCGCAGGGGATAGTTTGGTTTTCGCGCTGGCTGCTTTGCAGTGCCTCATTACATTTTCAATGTGAATTGGGAGGAAGGAAAAACATGAGGCATAGATCACCAATTCTGCTCCACCGCAGGTAATTCCGCCCACCCCTACTGGAGGCATACATTTGCACCCTGCCCGTGATCCTTTAGCTTACTCCCACCTGTGCATAACTGTAAATTGCTGGCAATTATTCCACTCTTTTCAGATCCGCCAGAGCGCCAGGGGACCACTCAGTTGGTGATAGCGCGCGGTACAAGTGCCCTTAAACATTCACATATGAGTCTGTATTGTCCCCCTTTCATGTTCTCAATCCTCCTCCTGCCCTCCATAAACGGGTTCATGTTGCTGTACGATCAATGCCTTATGACTTTAAAGCCCCCGCCCTAACAAAATCCACCTTCTGTTCTTACTCATTTACGCTATGCTTCTGTCCGAAGCACTACGATAAGTTATTTCTACTAAATAAATAAAATATGAATAGCTGATGTGTTTCTGCCCTTCTCTCACTTATCCTTGGTGGAGTCCCAGATGTCTGAACGCTGTCTGTGTATTCCTCTGACTCCATTCACCCACTGTCATCATCAACATCCACCAAAAAGGAAGGGTGATGTTTCAGGGTAGCCACCAAAACCTGACCAAATCTGATTTCAAGTTTGATCTGCTGAAATCTCATCTTTGTTGCTGTTACCTTGAGTCTAATGCTTCTGCTATTCTCTGGCGCGCAGTCATGCAAACAAACTCCATGTCGATCCAGTCACAACTGTGTTAGGTGTGAAGATTCACAGAGGCCCAAACATTTTCACTGACTGCCATGGGTGGAATGGCCTATAGGGAACTCTGGAGATTTCCCGGTAGGGATCTGCAGCCTGGGCCTCTTTTGTGTGGTATTTCCAAATTTTCCCATAGGAAAAGTGGTTCCCAGTCCACCCCTGCTGAAGGCATTAAGGAAAAACAGACTTGGACGCAGATGGATAGTATCTGGTGTTGTCCCCTTGGAACCATCTGCCGTTGAGCATCACATTGGAAGAAAGCTACTCAGAACTCAGAAATGTGTAAAGGAACGTATTTCTTAAACAACAGTATATGCCTGAATGGACAACCTTTCTAGTCTCCTGTCTATAGTGATCTGTATGAGCCAAAAGTCCCTTTCAAATATGCTTTTGAAGTGAAGCGTCATCACCCTCCATCAGGATTTCTCTTGACTCTTGACTTTACTGGTGACTCATGGAGCTCAAACTTTATCTGGTTGGGGGATGTGCCAGGAAGATTGATAAATCAATCCACCCTCACATTGGGTGTTCATTACAAGTTTGGTGATATCCTGATGATTAATCCACGGGATACCACCAAACTGTATTACAATTTACCGACACTTGGTCCGGCGGAATTACAGCCAGATTACAAGTGCCGGTAAATCCCCATTGCATGCCGCAACGTGCCGGTAAACGGAATTACCAACATATTATTACCGCACTGGCGGTAATCCCCAATTCACGTGCAAAAGAAGATGCCCTGAAATAACAGGGTATAACTAGGGGCACACACAAAGAACTAACTAGTTCAGTATTTTAATTAAACAGAGTAGGTCATAAACAAACATTCGAAACAAATACTATTCAATTGTTCAATACTTAATGAATAATCAAGCATATATGTCACTTCCAGGTAAGTGTCGATCTTTTTTCAAGACTCTTTTAATCTCACCAAATAATATATACATAAACATTTCATTCAATTTCTCATGAAAAGTACCAAACATAAAAGTTTGTATTCATAAATAAACAAATAACATCATTTTCCAACACTTCTAAACATACATGTGTGTATGTGGATCTCCAAATCAACAGACAGGTAATGTTGTTCTATACCTATCTATCTAGCTATACGCGTTTCGGGCCAATCCGGCCCTTCTTCAAGTAAAGGAATATCCAGAGTAATTCATTCATTAGGGTCTCTCAACTCCAAACTTTGTAAAAAACTTTTGTTTGAACCAAAAACAATTTGTGTCTGTCAATATTCATTCATAATCATAAATAAATCAAAGAGATGCTGTTCTGTTCATCAACCTTTACTGGGAGCGAGTTTTAGGGCGAGATCTGCCACTTAGGTGTTCTTGACTGCAGTTTCCTTCTTCACAAAAGGACCCTGTGAGAAGACATCACTGTATTACTACCATCGATAGTATCGCCTAGTACAGTCATCATCAGAGTTTGTGTGGGAACAGGCGCAAAAGTATGCGCTGGGTCCCACTCCAAACTCCTAGTTACATAGATTCAAGTGTTATGTTCAACCATTCCAAAAGTACTCACTCGTAGTATTCTTTTGATCTGCTCCGAAATGATTGATATCTGCAGATTCCCTTGGACTGCCCTGTCTGTAATGAGATACCCGAGTCTCCATTAGTGTGTTTTAGATTAGCCATAGGTGTGACTCTGGTGACTTGTAAACATAAGAATAGATAGGCATACCTGTGGGACTATGGTCCCCTTAGAGACGAGAAAACGACCCCCGTTGGCACGGATGAATCAGTTCTCAATGTTGCACTGTAATTCGTGTCGCCGAGCTGTGATAATGGGCTCCTTATGGATGAGACAGTTCCTATTAGAAATAATATGGGTCTAAATTATGGTCCCGCTGAACTCCAGTATTTAAATATGCTTAGTAGCAAACTTAGAAAACAATTCAGGTGTAAAACCTACCTCGCGCGGACGTGCCACATGCAGCACGGAGCATGAAATGCGCCCGGCTGGTGCGCGTGAGCCGCGTTAGTGTTCGGCTGCTTCCTCCGTGGGCGGACAATCTGTCTGAGCTGCTAATTCTCCCGACTACTCTGACCGAGTGGCGGGTACTGTGAGTAAACACTGTACCTTGCTGGTTACTCCCTCTAATCTACACTGCCACATCTAGTGCGTTACATTTCAGCACCTTGACCTCCATTTTGGGTGAGTATCAAAGCACTCACCCAGAATGGTGTAGATTCTGCAAGTCACGTGATACGCGTGTTAAGGTCACGTGATTTGTATTTACTAGATGCTAATATTTTAACCATCTATATGAATCAAAGTACTCACCCAGGAGGGTGCAGATTCTGCAATTTGATCATGTGATGGGCATGTTATGGTAACATGGTTAATATTAATTAGATGCTGATAGTATAACTATCTATATGAATAAACACCGTGGATGTGCTGATGTCGGCTATATTTCTTTAAAAGTTGATTATGAATCAACTAAGAACCTTTCTTTAATAATGTAATCTACGCGTTTACAGACTGATTATCGCGTGAACCAGCCCACAACATGTCTTTCTAATGTTACGCTCAAGTAGGGAAATGTTAAATGCATATATTATACTAAATTCCTTACTTATTCAATCAGAAGTCACGCCCCAATCCAGTGTCAAACTCTATCCCTCAGGGCCAGGGCCCATCAGCAAAGTCAAATGACTTTCCCATCATGAGCAAATCCCCCAAAGGATCTCCCTCTGGTGACTCCATGCTTTCCTTGTCACTGTTCATAGCCCACTCTGCATTTAACAAGGACCACCACATCCATGGAACATTCTCCTCACCTTCTGCCAGCCGATGAGAAAGGGTTCTCCGGTGTAGCAATCCCCACTCTTTACAGCCCCTGATTGACTGTGATGTTTTCGTATCCTCTAAAGGAAACCAAAGGAATCTACTATGCCTTGCACGAGATTATCTTACTCAGATGCTTAACTTGGCCCTTCACTTCTCTTGTAATCACAGTCCTTTGACACCCCGTCCCGCCCAAGTACCAGCCTCACTTTTATCGTGATCCCATCCAATAGCCTTGTGCACCGGATGATCACGTACATGCATTACCTGGACTTCTCACAGTTGATTTAACAAACCAATTGTGAAGCTAGAGATAGACCTGTTTTTGGCCATAACATTCCCATAAATATATCAGACTTCATAGAGTTCTCATGGTGTAAAGAATTCGACCATCCACAAGGGGAGAGTGTGGCTCACCTGGGCTTTTAGATTTTTTTGATAAATGAAAATGAATGATGGGAGATCAACCTCCGAGAAATGGCTGTTCTGATCACATTTCATCTGCTTCCTGCACAAAGACGCCTAGTCACGTGTACTCTGGGAACACACAGTATACAGATGCCATCTTCCCCTGTCATATTCAGCTGGAATGTGACAGCCATGGGTACATCAAAGCATCTCAAGAAGGGGGAAGGCACACCTTCCTCCAGACATGAGCAGCCTAATTTAAACACCAAAGGCTCCATGGATCTGCATTCCTTTTGTGGTAATTAGGCTAGTGGCAGTGAATACTAATGAGAGAAATTGAGGCAAGCCTAGAGGAGAGGCTTGGTTGCCAAACAGACAACAGGAGGGCAGGGCTAACACCCCTTTGGTATGCAATATGTCAGCTTTAAGCTAGTTCCCACCTCTCTGTATGAAAGGCACTGCATGGCCTGTCTGGGTCCAACAGTTACCGCAGGTGTCCCTGCAGAGCAGACCACTTCCAGAGGGACAAAGGATGTGATTTGGGGGAGACAGGAAGTCTGCTTCCATCACACATTTCAAGGGAGACCTGCACTTTAATCAAGAGTCACAGAGGGCTCAAATAACCAGAGTGACACTTGATGGGTGGGACTTAGGTATGTGTTATCACCCCTTGTCTGTCCCGTTGCACAGCACTGTGGTCCTGACCTCATGCATTACAGAAGATTGTTGGTGGGGACCCAGGATTGGTTCATTAAGGTGGTCTTAGACTGCACCAATCACTGAGGTCCACTGGGCTTTAAGAGAGGGCTGAACCCCTCACTTAGCAGATCATCTGAAGACTTTGAAAGGAGTAAGAAGAAGGACTTGTTTGGACACAGGCTGAAGGTACAGTATGCCTTACATCTTCCTCCAGTGAAGGAAGTCCAGGTGTTCCAAGAGGGAAACACGATCACTCCCCTAAACATCTCCCAGGGAACATATGGAGATACCAGACTCAGAGGACCCATCCAGCAGCTCCAGAACTGGTAACCAGTCAGCACACAGCATTCTCTGCTAGGTTCTGCCAGCAGGCTTCCTAGGTGGGAAGTGCCGGAGAGTATCTGATCTAAGGTCAAGGCTGTTGCCTGCAAACACTCTCCTGGGCTTTGGGACGTCTGCCTTGAAAGGACGACGCAAGCCCTGTGAAGAAGCTAGGAGCAGTGCCACACAAGAATCATCCAGCATCCATTTTTTAAAGACATTTTCGACACAGTCGAGTCCTTGAACCGCATCCGGCAGCACCGCTGACTGTTGTCACGCCACAATCACGAGAGCCGTCCGAGATGCCTCGACCAGCATTCCAGATCTGCCAATCAGTACAAAGACAATGATTCTTGGCCACAAGCCAGCCTGCCGGCAATCCTGCAGACGACCGTCCAGCCTCCCTTGCCGAACTGCCTACCGCCTGATATCCGCAGCTGCCTCCCGCCGCTAACTCTGTCTCATGGGATGCAAAGCACCCTGGAACCGTCTTAACGCTATTGAGGACCAAGAACTTCCCCAGCGCCAGGTACATTGTGGTTCTGGCCCCCTGGTCCTTCTCTGAAGGCTCCTAGAGACAGTCACAACCCTTTTCCCCCCTTGGTGCTGGAACCGAATAGCCTTGAACAGTAAGAATGATTACTTTACCAACTACCCTCCTGTCAATATCCAGAGTGCATCCCTTTCCTTCGCGAAACTGTCTGGCCTCTGTGTTCCTTTGCAGGGTGGGATGTATTTTGTAGTGCTAGAACTGTCTGTTTTAGGAATAATAAAGTAGATATTTTTATACAACCTTGACCGGACAGTTCCTTTTATAATTGGGTAATAATTGTATTTTCGCTGTAACTAACCAACGGTCCACAACCTTGCAGAGATAAGCCTGCTGTTCTGTCCACGTTACCAAAACTGGACAAGGAGGTCTTATAATTCACTTGTATTCCAATCTATACGGATCTTTTCTGGTGTACTAGAGGTGTGGGGTTGATTGATGGTTTAGAAACCAATATTCATCCCTGGACAGCTGGTGCACCAGAAGTTGATTCGTCACACATGGTTTTATCATTCAAATACTCTTTAGGATTGCTGTAGATCTTTGTCAACCCAAAGCCCAGTAGACACATTTTGCTGGGCTAGGCAACAAAACAATGTGATTCCACACAAGTGTTCCAGCATAATCCCTATATATCCGCTTATGTTGGTAGGATATTCCCTGAAAAAAAACGTGCGACCCAAGTCTTGTGACTCCCCACAACTGGCAAAGGACTAAATGCCTCAAAGCTGAAGCAAAACATTTTTTTGACAAGGTGACTTTCAAAGCATCATCGCAGGGCTCCCCTAAAGGCATTTGGCAAAATCAAAACACACATTGCATTGCACTGCCTGCCGGATATACCACAGAGGCTAATGGAGGACACTGTGCAATTCTAGATCAAATACATTTCAGAGCAAGGCGACAAGGCATCTAAGGGACTCATCCATATATTCAAATAATTATCCCTCTCATTTAATGTTTCCTCGTCCTGGACTTCTTCACATCAACACTTTGATGACTTGATGGACTTTTGCAAGCAACAAAGTTGCACTACTTTGAGTGCCCACCCCTGTCTCCCACACGTGCTATGGGTTCTCTCCAGTGTCTGTACCTGTGGTCACCAACAGCCTTAAATCCTTCTAACCATTGCCTTCTTGCTGTGACTTAGGTTATGCAGAACATGAGAAATTGGGTCTCTGTGTAACAGCGCTCCTAATAATGTCCTCAGCTACAGCGAAGTCGCCTGTGAACCCCACAAGCTGTCATCACTTTCATAGCTAAACGCCTGGTACAGATCCTGGCATCTGAGAAACTTCAGACCAATTTTTGGGACATCCTTGTACAGTCAAATATCTTGATTTGGCCTGCACTGTGCAGCAACTCTCAGCTAAACATGAGTTATGGGGACTGCACACAGAATTGCAATTTGGCTTATCTCCACCGAGGAACTGAAATGTACCTTGTGGGCGTTAGTGAAGAGCCGCTCCAATCTAATGGGTGATCATCTTATCTGTGCTTCATCCTGATCAACCTGACCATTGCCTTTAAGATAGATGACCACAAAATCCTACTACTTCAACTCAAGAACTATGTAGGCAGTGACAGTACATTGTTAAACTGTTTCTCAATAATTAGATAGCCCCGGTGATATTGGGCCCAGCATGTCCTCCTGAGCTATGATAGATTGTGGGGTACCTCAAGGGACGACCCTCTCACCAGCCATTTTTACATTCAACATTCCCCCAAGTGGATTGGCTTCTCCCCATCCGACGACACTTCAGATTCGAGGGCTCTAGATGTCAAGAACGGGTCGCTGATTGGCTTGCTGACTGCTCAAACTCAGAGCCACGCTTCTGTCCTCATCTTTGGCTTTGACAGAGACCGAACCAAGCAGCACATTGACATGAAGAGCTTCTACCTGACCTGGCCAGAGCCCCCAATACTTAGCCTGGGACGAACCCCTTTTTCTGGTCTATCAGAGTCCAACGTTTGTATTCGCAGAGCCTGTGGGATGCTCATGCTGGAACTCTACTGGGTCACCTCCATCTCAAACCAAAAGTTATAAAGTTCAGTGGGGCACTGACGACTCACAAGCTCCTCATTACATGCTGAGCATAATCTTTACAATGTCATGCTCTCTCTTTACTCACATTGCTTTACATTCTTCCCCTAAAGACTGTCTTACTCACTGAAGGAGCAAGCTGACAGTGATAAGTGCTAGGCTAAAACTACAAATACAAGTGGCACTTCAATTGTATGAAATTACACGATGGTTGATTTCTAGAGGGGGGGCATGTGCAGCATAAAAATGCATCCTTAGATACTACAAATATACATGTATACGTCCACGGTTTTATATAGGGTCATTTCCAATGTGCCTCACTTACGGGTAAATGAGGCACATTGTGTAGTGCCCAGAATTGTTCTATTGCTAGCTTTGGAAGCCATTGCTTTAGATTCCCTTGCCCAATAATGTAGGCACTAGCCAGACATCCTCCATTGTAAATTAGAATGCAATGGTGAAAAGAGGTATGAGCAAAGAAAGATGAGTCAGCTGCCCTGGCTGCCTTGCCAACCAGTACAGAACACCGTGGGCAATAGTAAGGGAAGCATGCAGTGGTCGTTGTCTGAAGACACCTTGGGCCTCATTACAAGTATGGAGGTAGCCATGCCGCTGCTAGCGGCATGGCTGGCCCCATACCGGGTACCGGGTCCGGGTTCCCGGAATGGGGAAGTACCAGGCCATTCCGACCTTGGAGGGCCCGGTAATTCCCCTTCCCGGGATCCCAGACCCGGTACATCTCCATTCCCATTCGAGCCCCCATAGGGCTCAATGGGAATGGGGAGGATGCAAACAACGAGGCCGTTAATGACGGCCCGTTGTTTGCATCCTGGTCTGCTCGCGGGACCAGCTAAGGACGCCTGGTAAAACCAGCCGTCCTCAGCGGGTCCCGCAAGGAGACCTGTGATGGGGCGGTAGAGGGATAACGGGGCCGGCATCTCCACCAGCCCCGTTATCCTGCTACTGCATACCTCGTAATGAGGCCCCTTGACTTTAACTACCACTAGAAACCCCTAGAACCACTATGCGGGATGGTGGCAGGGCCCTAAAATGTGACTACAGTTTAAGATGTCAGTTAAAGCATCCCACTCAATTGCATGCTTCCCATGCAACCCTGCATACTCTGGCCTTTAATCCTTCACCAGACAGTGCCATGTGCTGCTCTACCTTCTGTTATAATAACATTTCCGTGGCTGTCAGATGCTGGGGAGGGCAGGTCTAGCCCAGGAGTCTTGGGATTGTTGTGTCGAAAACAGTGGAAGAATAACAACCACAGGGAGCGGTGTGATTTTATGGGTACATGATGTTTCTGTGCATGCCAGAGCCTATCAATGTTAGGCCTCAAAGCTCCGAAATGCAAGAAACTCATTATGGGTTTCCTGGTAACCCGTCAGTAATTCCAGTGGGTTACCGGCAAACCCACCTTACCGTTACTGGTGCCCGATATCCTGGTATTACCAGGATATTATGGGTGTCAGCAATGGCAGTAAGTTCCCATTCCATGGAGTCCAGTAGGACTCCATGGAAAGGGATTGCCGCAATCGCCGGCTCCGGTAGTACGAGTGCGGAGATTGCAGCATTTTTTTGATAGTAGGGGCCTGAGCTACTGGAAGGTCCGGCCTGCTGGTGAATCAGAGTGCCTACCGGCAAACTCGGAGCATGCCGGTCTGGTAGAAATACCGGAGCCGGTATTACCGGCAATGTTTCTGGGATTTCTACTGGTCAACACACTCAAAATGAACACTTGGGGAAGTCATCAAGTAGAGGGTTGTCTGGACATAGTGTGTGGGGAATGATTGGTCAGAGGGGTGGGGAATTGAAGGTCCTGGCTATGGCAAGGTGTATCTGTATAAGACATGGGTATTGCAGAAGCCCTGGTCCCAAATATTTTGTAACTTGAATATACCGCAGGTGGATTTCTCAGTATCGTTCATGGGTGGGAAAGTCTTCCCCAGATATCCCTCTTTGGCTTGCTCTTTGTTTCCATCCTGGCCTCAATTTTAGCTGCTGAAACCCCTCTCATACAAAATAAAAAAATGGAAACTGGTCAGGAGATTCAACAAGGACCTCTCATCTTGCTAAATTCCTGGTGGTGACAGCCTACCCTTCTTGTGTCTGCACAACATGCCCAGCTGGAGATTGGATGAGCAAAGGGGAGCCCTGCCTCTACCTTTAAGAACTATAACGCCATCTGAGCATATGGCCCTTTGGTAACGTGCATGCAATGGATGGGGATGCAGAATAACTCCGACTCCAAGTAATCAAACCAACTCAGGAAGATGGCAAAGGTTGCTGTTTTATTAACAATTATCGAAAACAGGGAGTTACAATGGAGACCAACGGATGTTAACTCGAGCTCTTGGTGCATGTCTCATAAAAACAGCCTTATATATGAAAAATACATCAGATGTGACATCATACTACGTGGCAAATAAGAAAAACCTACGAGGGGTTGTGATAGGTTCAAGGGGAACATCTAAGTATACTTTCTATAAGGGGTGGGATTTTGATTGGATGTCTAGTGTGAGGTGGACAATGTATGCCTACCTCTAAAACATGTCATCTTCAACATTGTTAAGTACACAGTATATCATTGGCTCTCAAACTATAAGGTGCTTGGTTATACGGCCCTCTATAATTGATTGGCATGCTCGTGCCATGTCTGGAACATTCGGTTCACTTAGCAGCTCGTAAACTCAGACACAGGTGCCGGGGTGACGTGCATGCCTCCCCACCCAATTAGCCCATCATCTGTCATCAGCCATGCCTTCTGCCATGAAGATTGTCTTTAAACTGGGCCTTGCAGAGTATTCTTGTCTCTGGGAATATAAGGGAGTGTGAGCATGCACTATCGTTGTTCTAGAACTCCACACTCAACTCTATTTCCATCCTTGGCTCACGTGACAGGAGCCCACGATTTGGTCCATTTTGCAGCATTTAAATGTCTTAAATGAACAAAACTTGGCACGCTTTGTGTTCTTTCTTTGCACTTTGACAAGGGATGATTCCGGTTCTCACATTCACCACCTTGAAGAATAGATAACCGGCCTTGGCTGCCTCTGCTTTGGTACCAGGCCAGACAGCCTCGCCATTCGTGTCCATGATCTCAGCTCATTCTTTGCTGCAACACAGTTCTCAGCCTTTCATCTCCTTGGGTCTGGGTTTACAAAATTCATGACATCAACATCCAGTTTCTATACAATGGCGGATTCGCCTGCAGTCTATTCAGTACGTATAGCCAGCTTCTTCCATCATTTAGTCTACTTGCGTTACAACATCTGTACAGTTATTGAACAGCTTGCATTTTCTGCAGTGTATCACCCACATGCAATCTTCTTTTTCTCTTTGAAAGTTTACTTGATTCTTAAATTCGTCATCAGTTTCTATAAGGTCCATGCATTCTCTTCAGCCAGTATTCTCATGGCATCAGACTCATCTTTTGTGACATCGCCAGCTCCTCTTTCACTCTCTTTCACATTCCTTCGGGGAGTTACTCCCGCAGATTGTCATCTCTTTGATAGGGCTTTCTCAGAGGATATCTTCTTTTGAATATTCGCTGTGGTATGGTCACAACTGCTGGTGTCAGGCACGGCACAATCTCAGGCTTCCAACATACAGGAGGTAGGGGGCGGGATTTCCTCCAGAGGCATGTAACTGCTCCTCTAGACAACCCTTTCCACAACCATAGGCCAAAACCACACCATGAATATGAGTCTTGATTACTCTCCCTTGTGAGAGTCTATGAAGAGGATAGAACTCGGATTTATCTGCCCATCGAAGGACAGAACAAAGGTCTCTTCATTCTTGTATTACTAAAGCAGACCTCACAATTATCCCTGTGTGGCAGTCACATGTGGGATGTTTTTATCCACGCATCCAAGCCCTACCTCAAAACTGTGCAGTACTGACATGGAAAACATCATGATGTTAAAATAATATAATTCAATCTATTTTAATCTAAGTAGAACTGCCTCCTAACTGTCACCTGTCCTTTTCTAGTTGCTAGCTGTCACTTGTCTTTTTGAACTTTAAAATTTCAAATCTGAAAAACGACCTTTATTTAATCGCTCATATCTCCGTGACCGTTTCTCCTAGAGACTTGCAGTAACTCTCATCTGGAAGCTGAGATCCTAGGCTGTCCTGCGACCCCAAAACGATATTGCTAGTCCTTATAGTTCCTCTGTAATCGCGCCCGGCGCACTCGGAAAAATCTGCCGCGATTTGACATTTTGCCGCGATTTGCAAGTTTCTCCATGTGTAAAAAATCTGCTGCTGCTTGCCTTCCGTTGCAAAAATTCGTTTGCAACCTGACAACCATTATAGAGCATTGCTAAAGTGATCCTGAACTTATTCAAAGCATATACCACTCACCCTGAACCTCTAGAGGGAATTAAAAGCATTTTAGCATATTTTTCACTTCATTGCCAGCACATATAAAAGCATTTTGGGCCTGTGTTTCCATCTTCTGTAGTCTAAGCTTGCTGGGGTGAACTGAATTACATTTGATTGCATTTCTGAGAACTGTGTGCTTTCCTTCCATTTCCTTGCATTGCATAAGGGGGGGAGGGGATTGCCAGAGAAAAGTGATTATATTGTTTTGTTGAAATCATATTGAGTATTTTCTGTATTGCATTTTCATTCAACATTACATCCATCTGAACTTATATAAAGCATTCTCTACCACCTTCTTCTTCTGTTCCTATTCACAAGTGTGCTAGTGCCAGATTTTCCGTTGTTAATCTTTATCATATCAGATTAAGTGTGATATTCAATTATTAATTTATTATAAAGTGTGATATATATATCTATATGGTTTAAATTCTCAAATAAACCTTTTAACTTGCAAAACAGAACTACTTCTTGGCTCAGTGGGGTCAGGAGGATTCCAACAGAGGGGTGTTATACAGGGGTAGTCATCCAGAACGCATGAACTGGACATAAAGATATATCAATAAGGGTTTTCATTCAGTATTATAGACTAGGCGTTGACTTAGCTGTAGTGTTGAATTGAATCCTCTTACAAATTGGGGGCTCGTGCCGGACGTTTGGATTAGATTTATCACTTGTGCAGATTAATACAGCGTGCCAGCTGACCAGATACAAATATCCGGTCGGATCACACGCTGTGTTACGCTGTAAAGCACTCCTCAAAGGAACGCTCTAAGAAAAAGGTCTGTTTTGCAAAAATAAAATACTAATTCCTGTAAGTCAGGACAGAGACCAATCTCTAGAATGACGACCTTAGTAGACATGAAAATAGCCAGAGAGCACTTCTTACATAAGTTATTTGTGAGAGGTGAGTGGACTCACCAGGACCGCATGGTCTGGTTGCAGGCCATCACGCAACAGGTCACTGAAACAGGGTCAGATATATGGGGAGATCAGGGTCCCCTACATGTGGCCCTGAGTGAACTATACATGGCTCCTAAAGCTAAGGATGAACAAGACAAGATGGTTAGGATAGCGGCATACCTGTACCTATATATGGGAGACATGCAGGATAAATGTACTGAAAGCCAAGATCTGGCGAATAAGCGACAGATGGCGTTAGAGAAGGTCCGATCTGACCTGGTCTCTTCTGAGCAGAGGCTGCAGGGGAGCCAGGAGTCAGAAAATGAGAGTAGACAGCACATCATTAAAATAAAGAGGGATATGGACATCCTGCAACAGGAAAAGGCTGACCAGGATACCAGATTTCAGGCCTTGCAGAAGGAATACCAAGAAGGTTTGGACTCCCTACTGCAGAGCCAGAAAAAGCTGGAGCAATAGTTAGACTTCAATAGGGCATGTGCTGAGCAGGTAGTCACCCTGCAAAGCCACCTAGATAGGGAGAAGGCAGAGAGCAATAAACTGATTTTGAAAGACCTGGATACCCAGGCAGAATTTGACCAGGAGCGCCAGAAAGCTGGTGCCTTCCAAAGGCAAAGGGACGACCTGGCGGCACAGATGCAGGCTCTTAGTCAGGAAAGGGATACCTTAGGCCAGGAAGTCTGCCACTTAAAAAGGAAATTGGAAGAAAATCACCTGGCCCACCAGGGACTGGGTGACCTCCAAAAAGAACACCAGGACTTGCTAGAGCACACCAGGAGGGTGGAGGATGCTCTGGCAAGACAGGAGCAGGCCAATAGGGACACAGCTCAGGAGGTAACCCTCCTGCAGCAAAGACTGGCCCAGTGCTCCAGGACCAATCAGGAAACGCAGAGAGAGAATGAGGCTCTCTGCCAGCACAATGATAGACTCCAACAACAGGTAGTGATGCAGGAGAGACTGATAGAGTCTAGTAAGGCCTTAACTGAGGAACTGAAGGCGCAGGCTCTTGCATTGCAACAGGGAGCAGGGGCGGATAGAGATGAGGTTCGCTGGGAAAGAGAAACTCCTGAGCATAACCCCAGGAGCCCTAGTACCAGAGGCCTTTATTTCTCTCAGTCCCTGGACTCTGCCACCCCCATGTCCCCTGGCGCACATGAGCACAGGGCCACAGGGATGGCAGATTACTATCCAGCCAGAAGCATGGGGCTCATAGGCCAGTACCACCCAGGAATCGAGGGGCGGGCATCCGGGTATGGGCACCCAAGCACAGTGCAATTTGATGGGGAACCCCAGGTGAGTAGGCCCATTAAGGGCATCCTGAAAACCTCTGCCCAGTTAGGTCAGTGGGGGGGATACCCATCAAATCCTGGCAGCAAGGAGGGATCTGAAGACTCCTCTGAGCGGTACAGGACACAGGAGACCAGGTCCCCACATTCTGCCAGCCATTCCCAGGCTCGCAGAATCCGGGAAAACCTGGAAGAACAGACGGGAACCTCTGGGAGCAGTGCCTCTGAGTCAGAAGATGAATGGACCAGGGTTACCCGAACCAAAAAGGCCAATAAGACAAAAAGGGCCTTGCTTAAGGAACCCTTAAAGCAGATTAAGGCAATCAGGAGTGTCATCACGCCTTATCATAAGAACGCCAAGTACTCTGTTTGGGAACACTTGGAGCTCTATGAGCAAATGATGGAGACTTTTCATTTGAAGGACAGCCAAAGCTGTATCCAATATGTAAAGTGGACATTCTCCCCAGAGTACTCCAGTTTCTTTGCAGGGCTGGAGGACCAAAATCATTTAAGATGGTCCACTTATAAGGCGGCCATCTTGAAACATTTTTCTACTCATAGAAATCCTCAAGAGGCTCGCAAGGCAGCCTACAATTTACAATGTGGGGAGGATCAGGCCCCACAAGAATTTGTGCAGGAGTTAAAGCGTGCTTTTGCACAGACCACAAGAAGGGTGCGCACGGATAGCAGAGAATTTATTAATACGTTTTTCCATGCCTTGCCCAAATATATAATGACCCAGCTCGTGAGAGATTTTCATGAGAAAAGATCTTTAGACTGGGTCATTGAACAGGCGACCCGGATCTATGAGGTGCAGAAGCCAATAGAAAATAAAAATAATGCGCCCAAAAACCCCAAAGTCAACAACACCCCTGCTGCTGTCAAGGTGGCAGAGGTAAAGGTCACCCCCGTTTTAGAGTTGGAGATGGGGGGGCCTAAAAACCTACCTGCACCTAATAATGCTAGGCCCAGAAGGTCCTCCGGCCAGGCACAGACAGGGAGCCAGGGAGGCAGCCCCACAAATGGGGTCCCTCACTCTCCTGACTATGTAAGTCCCCGTTACAAGGGAAATCGACCCATCCTGGGTTATGTGTGGACTCCTCCAGCCCAAGGGGGGGGATCCAGCCAAGCACCTAGCCCAGGGAACTTCCCTCCTAACTTCCCACCGGAGGGCAGAAATTCTCCAAATCCTGGGCAGAACTTTTTCCCCAGGTATCCACCCAACTTCCAACCCCAAAATCCTCCACCCTTCTTTCCCCAATTCCAGACAACCGAATCCGGGAGAGGGGAGGCCAAGGGTGGAGGGGTATCCAAATCTTCCCAACCAGGGGTACTACCAAAGAAGGGATAGCTACCCTTCCCGGGATCAGCCCAGGGGAGAAAACAGGGCCCCGTATCAGCCTGAGCGGGTTTCCCAGTTAGAGCGCCAGGTTCAAAACATGGCGCGGGATCTGGGTCACATACTGAGGGCTCAGCAGAACCCTCAGATCGGCATGCCGGCGCAGAACGCACCCAACTGTGGACCTGGTGCTCCAGAACAATGACGGGGGCAGCACCCCGATAACTCACCGGTTCCCAGGGAGGAGGCACAAAGGGAAGGGGGGTGTAAAGCCTTGGAGGAAGCTTCCTTCCTCACTTGTAAACAGCCCCTAGAAACCCAGGAACCGGAAACAAAATCTCCTGCCCCTGAAAGTCTGCCTCCTAAGGAGCAGAGGGGTGGTAGGAGAAACAAAAGACCCAAACAGACTCAGTTTGAGGAGGAGGTACAGATCTTCCAATTTGAGGGAGAGGGATCCTCAGAGGATCCTGGGAAAAGGATCTTCTCCTTCAGAGAGGGGGGAACTCCTCCCAAAGAAAAATGGGTCCCTAGGGATGCAAATCCAGACTGGGGAGATGTGGAGACTGAGCTACCGCCGCCCACCATCTCATCCCAGAACCAACAGCAAGAAAATCCCCTGGTTCAAACCCATCCTGGTGACTGCCTCCAAAAAGGGGGGGGCGGCCCGGAACCGGAGCCAGGGGAACCCACAATGGCTCTGATCTCCAGTTGCCAACTTTTTCTTTCAGATTCCCAAGGCTCTCCACAGAATTCCGCCCAAATCTCTTTGCTAGCGATGTCCAAAACCAGAAAGTTAGCCCACCAGTTGTCCAAAAATGTGCATTATCTGTGCCCCCTTGAGGAGAAGGAGGGAAGATACTATGCCCCGGTACAAGTACAGGGGCAGGGTACAATTTTGGCACTGGTGGACACTGGATCTCAAGCCACCCTTCTGTCCAGAAGGGCCTTTGATGAACTGAATGCAGGAAGGGGAGAGAATTACCAAATTCCTCTCACCTCTCTTCCTGGACAACTGCAGAACTTTGACGGGAAGGAAATTCCCGTTGAGGGGACTGCAGACTTGGACATTAAAATTGGGCGACACAAGTTGAAACACCCGGTCATAGTTGTGACCTCAGAGGGCACCCCTTGTTTACTAGGGAATGACCTCCTGAGAAGGTTGTCACCCCTAATAGATTGCGTAAACAAGGTCCTCTGGACCCAGACTAGCCGACCAATAAAATTAAAACAGAGTGTCAACCATGTTAGTTTAAATGGCACCTGCCACATGGTTGAACAAAAATCTGACCAAGTAGAATTTCACTTCCAGAATAGCCAAATTCCAGACGTGACAGTAATAGCAGTAGGACAACAGACTGGTGATGGAGGGTCCTCTCTATTTCTGAAAATCAACCTTCCTTCCAGTCTAAAGTGGTACTCCACGCTGGAAGGAAACACTCTGAGATTCTATACTAATCCACAATCAGAAACTCCCACTCCTATAGTCCAGAAAGATGTGAAATCAGCTCAGAGCCTGGCTGATATTCAGCAAATTGGAGAGCAGTTGTTCATCCCTGTTCAGTTAAATGATGGGAAGGACTCTATTCTCGCTCGAGTGTGCGTGAACAATGGTAAGAGCTTCATCAGCGAAGCCATGTTTCGCCAACTCCCAAAAGATCCAGCCATTCCCACATCCAAACTGATAGACAAATGGGAAATGGACCTGGAAGCACCTAATTCCAAACATCTCCTGCCAAGCAGGTGTATGCTCAAAATCTCCATTGGCAACAAGAGCATAGTCCATAATTGTTGGGTCGTGCGAGACGTCACTGCCGCCTTTTACTTAGGCAGTGACATTCTCAATCGCTTTGACATTAGTTTGGACCTAATAAACTTCAAAGCTTGGTCCCGATTAGCGGATAATCCCATGGGCTTTGATGATCCAGAAAAAGCATTTAGGTCAGCTCAATTGCTACCTTATGCAGTTGAAATTCAGATCAAAGAGGAAGTCACCATCCCAGAAAGGACCCGACAATTCTCCCTGGAAGTGAAAATTAAAAGGGGACAAGAGTTGAAAAACCCTGATGCTTACATACATCTAAACGCTTCTCTCCAACAGCAAGGGTTGGGGGTAAACCCAACTCCATTAGTCAACATAGAACATGACACCATTCCAATAGAGGTGGATAACAGCGACTTAAAGAGTATTACTCTAGCCGTAGGCACCATTATTGGAATGGCAGTTGATGACCGACATTTTTCCATAGATTTAGGTAATGAACTGTTAGGGCCAATCCCCAAGGACTGCTTTGACAGTGACAGTGATGACAATACAACACCAGACAGGATTTTTACCCGGCATGGGGGGAACTTCCTGGTGTACACTTCCTGCCCCTATGGTAAGGAAGATGTGACTTGTGACTTCAGGAGGGATGAGGTGATTTTCCAGGTCCATGAGGGCCTGCCTTTCCCACCTGAAGCCTCCGGTCCAAATCAGCACTCTGACCAGGGACTTCTCCACCCAGCTGGAGGAGGCCGCAGAGATAGCCAAACCAGAAGTCTTTCCAGGCTTCAGGCAGATGGTGGAAGAGAGAGTCAACCTAGCTGATGCCTGTGTGACTCTGGAACAAAAGCAAAAGTTGAAACAAGTTTTCTTGGATTTCCAAGATCTCTTTGCGGTAGACTCATATGACTGTGGTCGCACCGACATCCACACAACAACAATCCCCACGGACCCTGGCTTGACTCCTGTGTTTGTGAAGCAATATCGCTTGCTTCTCGCATCAATGGAGTCCCTTACTGAAATAATTAAGAACCTTGAGTCGAGGGGAATAATCCGTCCCGTCCACAGCACCTTCAATAATCCGGTGCTGGGAATATTGAAGCCAAACGGCCAGTGGAGACTCTGCGCCGACCTCAGGGAGCTCAACAAACGGGTCCATACTTCCCGATGGCCTCTTCCCTACATTGACCAAGGGCTGGCCCAGATTCAGGGGTCACAGGTATTCACTGCAATAGACCTGACCAATGGATACTGGACCGTGCCTGTCAGCAGGGAGGACCAATACAAACTGGCTTTTACCTTTGGGGGCCAGCAGTATACATGGACCCGGACTCCCTTCGGATACCTCAATTCCGGTAATGAGTTCAATATTTTCCTACATAAGGCCATGCCCGACCTGGGTGCGAGGGGTAACCTGGCTTATGTAGATGATGTCCTCATCAAAAGTTCATCTGTGGAGGAACACATAGCGGAGATCCGTTATGTTCTGACACAGTTGAGGGCCGCCGGAGCAAAACTTTCCTTTCAGAAAGCACAGTGGTGTAGAACCCGTGTTAATTTCTTGGGGCATGAGATTACTCCTCAGGGTCTCTGTCCCCAGGAAAAGAAAGTGGAAGCACTTCAAAAACTGAAAGACCCCACAACTCTGCGGGAACTAAGGAGCCTCCTTGGACTGACTAATTACAGCAGAAAGTTCATTGAGGGCTACGCAGAGATCACCAGACCCCTGATTCATCTCCTGAAGGGGGGGGGTCAAGTGGGAATGGGGTCCAGAACAATCTGAGGCAGTAAGACAACTCAAAAGAAGCCTCTCACAAGCGCCTTGCCTAGCTTACCCTGTCAGAAACAAGGAGTTCTTCCTGGAGACGGGGTTCTCTAATACGTACTTGACGGCAGTATTATACCAAAAGCATGACAAGGTCAATAAAGTAATCTCCTATGCGAGCAAAACTTTATCCTCTGTGGAGGAAAAATTCAACGATTGTGAGAAGGCACTCCTGGCAACGGTGTGGGCATTGAAGAATTACCGCCCGTTCATCCAGGGGGAACACATCATAGTGGAGACTCCACACCAGCCTCTGCAATATCTCCAAAGTGACAGAATCTGGGCCGGAAATGTGAGTAATTCCCGAATTACTTCCTGGATTCTGTCAATGCAAGGCTTTCCTGTGGAGGTCAGATATGGCCAAAACAAGAAGAGTCCCCTCGCGCAAGGTCTGGCTGACTTGCATGATTGTGCCAGAGAAAACTGTCTCGAGGACGAAAGTCTGAAAATCAAGGACAACATGGAGGCATACCTTAATTCCCCCCACAAAGTCTTTGAAGAAGACAAGTGTGAGGGAATGCCCACTGTGTATGTGGATGGATGCTCTTACCATGTTGACAACAACGGGGAGAAAGAACTGGTGGTCGGCGTAGGGAATGCATGGGTGAATGAGTCCCCAGAACCCTCCGTTGGACACAAAATTGGTCCCCGAAGTAGTCAGGTGGCAGAATTGATGGCTGTGCACCAGGCCATCCTCACTGCTGTCCAGCATCAACTCCACGAACTGGTCATAATCACAGATTCGGATTATGTACGGAACGGGTTCGTGGAGCACCTGGTTAATTGGAAAACCAGAGGCATGTTATGTGCTAACAGCAAACCCTTGAAACATGGGAAGTTGATCCAAAACATTGATGATCTGGTCACCTCGAATGAGATGACCATCTATTGGAAAAAGATCAAGGGTCATTCCAAAGTAGAGGGACCAGACAAAACTGGAAATGACTTAGCTGATCAGCTGGCCAAAACCGGGGCCATCCAAGGGGATCTAATTGAGATTGAGTCCCTGTTGGGGGAAATCCAGGTCACTGCTATCACTAGGTCCCAGACAAATGCTCACAACGACCTTTCAATTGCACAATGGAGTAAGGAGACCCCTGATGCTGATTTGATTACCGCTCAGAAGGGGGATCCAATAATTGGTAAATTTTACCAGCACGTTGAGGACCCTGAGAACTTTCCCCTGACGGATACCGATTACACTGGGAAAGAGGACCTAAGAGTGCTGATGAAATGTCCAAAAATGTTCCGAATCCAAGACGGTTTGCTGGTAAGGAAATCCAAAGCTGGCCACGATCAGTGGGTGGTTCCTACCTCATTCCGAAGCCTGATGTTAAGTCACGCCCATGATGCGGCCACCGCCGGTCATAGGGGGTTTCACACAACATTGGAAATCTTAAGAGAGGTTGCCTACTGGCCACACATGGGGCAGGACCTTGACCAATACTTGAAGGGGTGTCTCGTGTGTGCACAATTTCAGCCATCATCCCTCACACACCGTGCGCCTCTCCAAAAGAGGGGGATGACACTGCCATGGTCAGATTTACAAATCGACTTTGTAGGCCCCGTGATTCGCTCTGCTAGGGGGAATAAGTACATGTTGACTGTGACATGCTTGTTTACCAAGTGGGTGGAATGTCTCCCAGCCCCAAATTGCAAGGCAGAAACTGCAGCTGCCCTGATGATTAACCGAATCTTTTCCCGTTTTGGTCTACCTCAAAGGATTGAGTCAGACAGGGGTAGCCACTTCACCAGTGAAGTAATGACAAAGATGTGGGAGATACTGGGGGTCAAGAGAAAGCTGCATATTGCTTATAGACCAGCTTCTTCTGGGGCAGTAGAGAGATATAACCGGACAATTGTGAGCATATTAAAGAAGTTTGTGGCAGATTCTGGGCCAAGTTGGGACATCCGATTACCTCTGGTCCTAATGGCCATCAGATCTACCCCTTCATCTGCAACCAAAATGTCACCATTTGAGTTGATGACTGGGCGCAAGATGGTGCTTCCGCAGCATTTGCTCTATAGGACCCAAGAGCAGACACTGATAAATGCCTCCACTACTCATGAGTATGTGGAGAATTTAAGGAAACACCTCCAACATGCTTTTGCTTACGCTCAGCGGAATCTAGAAGGATCGGCTGATAGCATGAAGACCCACTATGACCTGAAGACTTCCAGGAAGGAATATCAGGTGGGGGACCGGGTCTATCTATACAACTTCCAAAGAAACCAGGCAAAACAGGGAAAATTTTTGCCTACATGGAAGGGACCCTTTGAGATTATAGACAAAATCTCCCCTGTGGCCTACAAAATCCACATCCCCAAAGGTCCTTTGGCAGCAGGGGAAGACAAGTGGGTCCACATAAACCAGTTGAAATGTTGCCATCCCAGGCACACTCTGCAACAACTGGAGGAATCCTCTGGAATCCTAGCGGGTACTGTCTCAGACTAATTCAGTTCCAACCATAAAACATACCACATCTAGTCTCTAAAATATTGTGATTTGCATGAAACTGTCTCTTAGTTATACTGTTTTTTTTTCAAAATAAGAATGTAATGTTTCGTTATGATGAAATGCATATGCTGCCCCACTACCTCAACAGTGGTGGAAAAACGTCTATGAATAGGTATTGCCGCTCTTCCTTTGTCGTCCTAGGAGAAAGAAAACCGGGAGACGGGCCAAGGAGGACGATCCGGAGACCGGGAGCAGAGACGCAACGGGCCCGGGGTACCGCCCAATCTTCCCATCAGGACCGGCGAGGAGAACCGATCGATCCGACCGGATGGAGAAAAAGATGCTGAACGGTGCCATCTATTGGAAGAAGATGAGGAAACATCCCAGGTCTTGCGAGTCCCATTAGTGAAATAGAATGGCCATCGCAAGAGGGGGGCTTGTGGGATGTTTTTATCCACGCATCCAAGCCCTACCTCAAAACTGTGCAGTACTGACATGGAAAACATCATGATGGCCAGAGCTTCCCAGAAAATGCACAGGGAAATGCATGAAGAATAGGCTGCCACTCATTTTTGCCGATGTTGTGGGCACAGAAGGACACTGCCTAAAACCACCATTGGACTACCCACACAGTAGTCTGAAACCATTGGGAATGGCAATGCTGATTGCCAAAAGCAAACCCATAACTGTTGGGAATTCATTTTCTTAAATCCCAAAAAGGGGTGCAGTACCAGTACTCACCACTATCAAAAAGCCGGCGTTTTAAAACAACACCAGATTTATTTTTTTTGTGTAAAACTGAATAAATGAACCCAAGGCAAGCCAAAGAAAGACTTACTGAGAGGTGGATCCAATGTAAAGTTATATTCTGAAGTGACTTGAAGGTTTATAACAAGACTGGCTGAGCTGTGGATTTCAGCAGTTTAAGTAAATTTGGACTGAAAGACACTAAAAATCTAAATGTTTAAAAGAAATGAGTGACCTATTTCTGAGTGTCACATAGGTTGCAATTGTTTAAATGTCATAGTTTTAAACTTAGAATCAGCATTCTAGCTGCATATGTAAAATTGTTAGTTGTATTTGAATGCAGAAAACTGGGGAACAGAAATGACATGTAGCTAAAAACTGGCTTAAAGAGATTCCAATTTTGCCTGGCAACTACCCCCCATCAGGAGTGAAACTTGAGTCACAGCTGTATTCCCAGGCCTATCTGCCTTTTGCTGGCCACACTAAGGATATGCCATCTCTCTGATAATTGAATTAAGGGGAGCCCCCACAGAATACAGGAGCTCTGAACAAAGCCCTGTCCTGACTCAGGCAAATGTTTTATTGGCGGGAGTCGTAAATGGAGCTTCCTCCTGGAAGGACAGGGGAGGGGCACTGCCTGTGAGAGCAAGCTGGCTTGGCAGAACTGGAAAAACCAGAAATTTAACCTTGTGCTGGGGGGAAACCACACCCCTTTGGGACCAGAACATAACTCTAAAAAGATGAATAACTCATAGTACGGACTTGTGAAAATTATTTAAATGACACCATAATTCTTGTGATTTTTCTGCCCACATTTTAAGACGTGTTAGGACCCGGTGGTATGTTCAGGGGGGTTTTAGCGGAAAAGAGGATATTACTCAAAATGTGTGCATGTGAAAAATCTGACACTTCATCAACTAATGTCCATACTCCTTGCGCACATGTGTGTAAATTTGGGGTAATGTCCGGTATTGCAAACCAGTTAAAAAGTGCAAAATATTGCCATTTCTGAATGCAAGCTCTCAGGAAGAGCAGATTTGGACAGGGTATACCTCCTGTAATGCATGATGGGTGCATATGATTTTAAAACAATATGTACCTCTGCAAATATGTATTTGGTTCAAATCTAGATTTGTGTGCAAGTTGACAGGAGGAGTGGACTTTCTGCAGGCTGTAAAATGACATCACTCTGACACAACTTAGCTCCCCCAATCAGGGGAGAAATGAAAGCTTGGCCAATGACAAGTGGAGAGGGGTAGAGCCTAGTGATGCTGCACACACACCCATTTTAAAAACATATAAAAGCAGACAGACAGGACAGATAGGGACCTTCAAATCCATTTGCAGCTGGAAGCTCTGCCGGAAAATCCATACTTTACCTCCATCAACCTTCAGAGAGCCAACCTAGAGACTTCAATCTATCCACCTTCAGAGACCCAGACCAGACCAGAAGCAGAGTAGAGCTGATCCAGACCACTGTTAGCAGAACCAGAGAGCTGAACCGGAGTCCAGTTCAAAACCTGACCAGATCCGTGGCGAGGCCCATCTAATTCAAGAATATAGTGTGAGTACATAGTAGAACTGTGCAGAACCAATCTCTTAGTTAAAATAATATAATTCAATCTATTTTAATCTAAGTAGAACTGCCTCCTAACTGTCACCTGTCCTTTTCTAGTTGCTAGCTGTCACTTGTCTTTTTGAACTTTAAAATTTCAAATCTGAAAAACGACCTTTATTTAATCGCTCATATCTCTGTGACCGTTTGTCCTAGAGACTTGCAGTAACTTTCATCTGGAAGCTGAGATCCTAGGCTGTCCTGGGACCCCAACCCGATATTGCTAGTCCTTATAGTTCCTCTGTAATCGCGCCCAGCGCACTCTGAAAAATCTGCCGCGATTTGACATTTTGCCGCGATTTGCAAGTTTCTCCACGTGTAAAAAATCTGCTGCTGCTTGCCTTCCGTTGCAAAAATTCGTTTGCAACCTGACAACCATTATAGAGCATTGCTAAAGTGATCCTGAACTTATTCCAAGCATATACCACTCACCCTGAACCTCTAGAGGGAATTAAAAGCATTTTAGCATATTTTTCACTTCATTGCCAGCACATATAAAAACATTTTGGGCCTGTGTTTCCATCTTCTGTAGTCTAAGCTTGCTGGGGTGAACTGAATTACATTTGATTGCATTTCTGAGAACTGTGTGCTTTCCTTCCATTTCCTTGCATTGCATAAGGGGGGGAGGGGATTGCCAGAGAAAAGTGATTATATTGTTTTGTTGAAATCATATTGAGTATTTTCTGTATTGCATTTTCATTCAACATTACATCCATCTGAACTTATATAAAGCATTCTCTACCACCTTCTTCTTCTGTTCCTATTCACAAGTGTGCTAGTGCCAGATTTTCCGTTGTTAATCTTTATCATATCAGATTAAGTGTGATATTCAATTATTAATTTATTATAAAGTGTGATATATATATCTATATGGTTTAAATTCTCAAATAAACCTTTTAACTTGCAAAACAGAGCTACTTCTTGGCTCAGTGGGGTCAGGAGGATTCCAACAGAGGGGTGTTATATAGGGGTAGTCATCCAGAACGCATGAACTGGACATAAAGATATATCAATAAGGGTTTTCATTCAGTATTATAGACTAGGCGTTGACTTAGCTGTAGTGTTGAATTGAATCCTCTTACAAATTGGGGGCTCGTGCCAGACGTTTGGATTAGATTTATCACTTGTGCAGATTAATACAGCATGCCAGCTGACCAGATACACATATCCGGTCGGATCACACGCTGTGTTACGCTGTAAAGCACTCCTCAAAGGAACGCTCTAAGAAAAAGGTCTGTTTTGCAAAAATAAAATACTAATTCCTGTAAGTCAGGACAGAGACCAATCTCTAGAATGACGACCTTAGTAGACATGAAAATAGCCAGAGAGCACTTCTTACATAAGTTACTTGTGAGAGGTGAGTGGACTCACCAGGACTGCATGGTCTGGTTGCAGGCCATCACGCAACAGGTCACTGAAACAGGGTCAGATATATGGGGAGATCAGGGTCCCCTACATGTGGCCCTGAGTGAACTATACATGGCTCCTAAAGCTAAGGATGAACAAGACAAGATGGTTAGGATAGCGGCATACCTGTACCTATATATGGGAGACATGCAGGATAAATGTACTGAAAGCCAAGATCTGGCGAATAAGCGACAGATGGCGTTAGAGAAGGTCCGATCTGACCTGGTCTCTTTTGAGCAGAGGCTGCAGGGGAGCCAGGAGTCAGAAAATGAGAGTAGACAGCACATCATTAAAATAAAGAGGGATATGGACATCCTGCAACAGGAAAAGGCTGACCAGGATACCAGATTTCAGGCCTTGCAGAAGGAATACCAAGAAGGTTTGGACTCCCTACTGCAGAGCCAGAAAAAGCTGGAGCAACAGTTAGACTTCAATAGGGCATGTGCTGAGCAGGTAGTCACCCTGCAAAGCCACCTAGATAGGGAGAAGGCAGAGAGCAATAAACTGATTTTGAAAGACCTGGATACCCAGGCAGAATTTGACCAGGAGCGCCAGAAAGCTGGTGCCTTCCAAAGGCAAAGGGACGACCTGGCGGCACAGATGCAGGCTCTTAGTCAGGAAAGGGATACCTTAGGCCAGGAAGTCTGCCACTTAAAAAGGAAATTGGAAGAAAATCACCTGGCCCACCAGGGACTGGGTGACCTCCAAAAAGAACACCAGGACTTGCTAGAGCACACCAGGAGGGTGGAGGATGCTCTGGCAAGACAGGAGCAGGCCAATAGGGACACAGCTCAGGAGGTAACCCTCCTGCAGCAAAGACTGGCCCAGTGCTCCAGGACCAATCAGGAAACGCAGAGAGAGAATGAGGCTCTCTGCCAGCACAATGATAGACTCCAACAACAGGTAGTGATGCAGGAGAGACTGATAGAGTCTAGTAAGGCCTTAACTGAGGAACTGAAGGCGCAGGCTCTTGCATTGCAACAGGGAGCAGGGGCGGATAGAGATGAGGTTCGCTGGGAAAGAGAAACTCCTGAGCATAACCCCAGGAGCCCTAGTACCAGAGGCCTTTATTTCTCTCAGTCCCTGGACTCTGCCACCCCCATGTCCCCTGGCGCACATGAGCACAGGGCCACAGGGATGGCAGATTACTATCCAGCCAGAAGCATGGGGCTCATAGGCCAGTACCACCCAGGAATCGAGGGGCGGGCATCCGGGTATGGGCACCCAAGCACAGTGCAATTTGATGGGGAACCCCAGGTGAGTAGGCCCATTAAGGGCATCCTGAAAACCTCTGCCCAGTTAGGTCAGTGGGGGGGATACCCATCAAATCCTGGCAGCAAGGAGGGATCTGAAGACTCCTCTGAGCGGTACAGGACACAGGAGACCAGGTCCCCACATTCTGCCAGCCATTCCCAGGCTCGCAGAATCCGGGAAAACCTGGAAGAACAGACGGGAACCTCTGGGAGCAGTGCCTCTGAGTCAGAAGATGAATGGACCAGGGTTACCCGAACCAAAAAGGCCAATAAGACAAAAAGGGCCTTGCTTAAGGACCCCTTAAAGCAGATTAAGGCAATCAGGAGTGTCATCACGCCTTATCATAAGAACGCCAAGTACTCTGTTTGGGAACACTTGGAGCTCTATGAGCAAATGATGGAGACTTTTCATTTGAAGGACAGCCAAAGCTGTATCCAATATGTAAAGTGGACATTCTCCCCAGAGTACTCCAGTTTCTTTGCAGGGCTGGAGGACCAAAATCATTTAAGATGGTCCACTTATAAGGCGGCCATCTTGAAACATTTTTCTACTCATAGAAATCCTCAAGAGGCTCGCAAGGCAGCCTACAATTTACAATGTGGGGAGGATCAGGCCCCACAAGAATTTGTGCAGGAGTTAAAGCGTGCTTTTGCACAGACCACAAGAAGGGTGCGCACGGATAGCGGAGAATTTATTAATACGTTTTTCCATGCCTTGCCCAAATATATAATGACCCAGCTCGTGAGAGATTTTCATGAGAAAAGATCTTTAGACTGGGTCATTTAACAGGCGACCCGGATCTATGAGGTGCAGAAGCCAATAGAAAATAAAAATAATGCGCCCAAAAACCCCAAAGTCAACAACACCCCTGCTGCTGTCAAGGTGGCAGAGGTAAAGGTCACCCCCGTTTTAGAGTTGGAGATGGGGGGGGCTAAAAACCTACCTGCACCTAATAATGCTAGGCCCAGAAGGTCCTCGGGCCAGGCACAGACAGGGAGCCAGGGAGGCAGCCCCACAAATGGGGTCCCTCGCTCTCCTGATTATGTAAGTCCCCGTTACAAGGGAAATCGACCCATCCTGGGTTATGTGTGGACTCCTCCAGCCCAAGGGGGGGGATCCAGCCAAGCACCTAACCCAGGGAACTTCCCTCCTAACTTCCCACAGGAGGGCAGAAATTCTCCAAATCCTGGGCAGAACTTTTTCCCCAGGTATCCACCCAACTTCCAACCCCAAAATCCTCCACCCTTCTTTCCCCAATTCCCTGAGCCCAGACAACCGAATCCGGGAGAGGGGAGGCCAAGGGTGGAGGGGTATCCAAATCTTCCCAACCAGGGGTACTACCAAAGAAGGGATAGCTACCCTTCCCGGGATCAGCCCAGGGGAGAAAACAGGGCCCCGTATCAGCCTGAGCGGGTTTCCCAGTTAGAGCGCCAGGTTCAAAACATGGCGCCGGATCTGGGTCACATACTGAGGGCTCAGCAGAACCCTCAGATCGGCATGCCGGCGCAGAACGCACCCAACTGTGGACCTGGTGCTCCAAAACAATGACGGGGGCAGCACCCCGATAACTCACCGGTTCCCAGGGAGGAGGCACAAAGGGAAGGGGGGTGTAAAGCCTTGGAGGAAGCTTCCTTCCTCACTTGTAAACAGCCCCTGGAAACCCAGGAACCGGAAACAAAATCTCCTGCCCCTGAAAGTCTGCCTCCTAAGGAGCAGAGGGGTGGTAGGAGAAACAAAAGACCCAAACAGACTCAGTTTGAGGAGGAGGTACAGATCTTCCAATTTGAGGGAGAGGGATCCTCAGAGGATCCTGGGAAAAGGATCTTCTCCTTCAGAGAGGGGGGAACTCCTCCCAAAGAAAAATGGGTCCCTAGGGATGCAAATCCAGACTGGGGAGATGTGGAGACTGAGCTACCGCCGCCCACCATCTCATCCCAGAACCAACAGCAAGAAAATCCCCTGGTTCAAACCCATCCTGGTGACTGCCTCCAAAAAGGGGGGGGGCGGCCCGGAACCGGAGCCAGGGGAACCCACAATGGCTCTGATCTCCAGTTGCCAACTTTTTCTTTCAGATTCCCAAGGCTCTCCACAGAATTCCGCCCAAATCTCTTTGCTAGCGATGTCCAAAACCAGAAAGTTTGCCCACCAGTTGTCCAAAAATGTGCATTATCTGTGCCCCCTTGAGGAGAAGGAGGGAAGATACTATGCCCCGGTACAAGTACAGGGGCAGGGTACAATTTTGGCACTGGTGGACACTGGATCTCAAGCCACCCTTCTGTCCAGAAGGGCCTTTGATGAACTGAATGCAGGAAGGGGAGAGAATTACCAAATTCCTCTCACCTCTCTTCCTGGACAACTGCAGAACTTTGACGGGAAGGAAATTCCCGTTGAGGGGACTGCAGACTTGGACATTAAAATTGGGCGACACAAGTTGAAACACCCGGTCATAGTTGTGACCCCAGAGGGCACCCCTTGTTTACTAGGGAATGACCTCCTGATAAGGTTGTCACCCCTAATAGATTGCGTAAACAAGGTCCTCTGGACCCAGACTAGCCGACCAATAAGATTAAAACAGAGTGTCAACCATGTTAGTTTAAATGGCACCTGCCACATGGTTGAACAAAAATTTGACCAAGAAGAATTTCCCTTCCAGAATAGCCAAATTCCAGACGTGACAGTAATAGCAGTAGGACAACAGACTGGTGATGGAGGGTCCTCTCTATTTCTGAAAATCAACCTTCCTTCCAGTCTAAAGTGGTACTCCACGCTGGAAGGAAACACTCTGAGATTCTATACTAATCCACAATCAGAAACTCCCACTACTATAGTCCAGAAAGATGTGAAATCAGCTCAGAGCCTGGCTGATATTCAGCAAATTGGAGAGCAGTTGTTCATCCCTGTTCAGTTAAATGATGGGAAGGACTCTATTCTCGCTCGAGTGTGCGTGAACAATGGTAAGAGCTTCATCAGCGAAGCCATGTTTCGCCAACTCCCAAAAGATCCAGCCATTCCCACATCCAAACTGATAGACAAATGGGAAATGGACCTGGAAGCACCTAATTCCAAACATCTCCTGCCAAGCAGGTGTATGCTCAAAATCTCCATTGGCAACAAGAGCATAGTCCATAATTGTTGGGTCGTGCGAGACGTCACTGCCGCCTTTTACTTAGGCAGTGACATTCTCAATCGCTTTGACATTAGTTTGGACCTAATAAACTTCAAAGCTTGGTCCCGATTAGCGGATAATCCCATGGGCTTTGATGATCCAGAAAAAGCATTTAGGTCAGCTCAATTGCTACCTTATGCAGTTGAAATTCAGATAAAAGAGGAAGTCACCATCCCAGAAAGGACCCGACAATTCTCCCTGGAAGTGAAAATTAAAAGGGGACAAGAGTTGAAAAACCCTGATGCTTACATACATCTAAACGCTTCTCTCCAACAGCAAGGGTTGGGGGTAAACCCAACTCCATTAGTCAACATAGAACATGACACCATTCCAATAGAGGTGGATAACAGCGACTTAAAGAGTATTACTCTAGCCGTAGGCACCATTATTGGAATGGCGGTTGATGACCGACATTTTTCCATAGATTTAGGTAATGAACTGTTAGGGCCAATCCCCAAGGACTGCTTTGACAGTGACAGTGATGACAATACAACACCAGACAGGATTTGTACCCGGCATGGGGGGAACTTCCTGGTGTACACTTCCTGCCCCTATGGTAAGGAAGATGTGACTTGTGACTTCAGGAGGGATGAGGTGATTTTCCAGGTCCATGAGGGCTGCCTTTCCCACCTGAAGCCTCCGGTCCAAATCAGCACTCTGACCAGGGACTTCTCCACCCAGCTGGAGGAGGCCGCAGAGATAGCCAAACCAGAAGTCTTTCCAGGCTTCAGGCAGATGGTGGAAGAGAGAGTCAACCTAGCTGATGCCTGTGTGACTCTGGAACAAAAGCAAAAGTTGAAACAAGTTTTCTTGGATTTCCAAGATCTCTTTGCGGTAGACTCATATGACTGTGGTCGCACCGACATCCACACAACAACAATCCCCACGGACCCTGGCATGACTCCTGTGTTTGTGAAGCAATATCGCTTGCCTCTCGCATCAATGGAGTCCCTTACTGAAATAATTAAGAACCTTGAGTCCAGGGGAATAATCCGTCCCGTCCACAGCACCTTCAATAATCCGGTGCTGGGAATATTGAAGCCAAACGGCCAGTGGAGACTCTGCGCCGACCTCAGGGAGCTCAACAAACGGGTCCATACTTCCCGATGGCCTCTTCCCTACATTGACCAAGGGCTGGCCCAGATTCAGGGGTCACAGGTATTCACTGCAATAGACCTGACCAATGGATACTGGACCGTGCCTGTCAGCAGGGAGGACCAATACAAACTGGCTTTTACCTTTGGGGGCCAGCAGTATACATGGACCCGGACTCCCTTCGGATACCTCAATTCCGGTAATGAGTTCAATATTTTCCTACATAAGGCCATGCCCGACCTGGGTGCGAGGGGTAACCTGGCTTATGTAGATGATGTCCTCATCAAAAGTTCATCTGTGGAGGAACACATAGCGGAGATCCGTTATGTTCTGACACAGTTGAGGGCCGCCGGAGCAAAACTTTCCTTTCAGAAAGCACAGTGGTGTAGAACCCGTGTTAATTTCTTGGGGCATGAGATTACTCCTCAGGGTCTCTGTCCCCAGGAAAAGAAAGTGGAAGCACTTCAAAAACTGAAAGACCCCACAACTCTGCGGGAACTAAGGAGCCTCCTTGGACTGACTAATTACAGCAGAAAGTTCATTGAGGGCTACGCAGAGATCACCAGACCCCTGATTCATCTCCTGAAGGGGGGGGTCAAGTGGGAATGGGGTCCAGAACAATCCGAGGCAGTAAGACAACTCAAAAGAAGCCTTTCACAAGCGCCTTGCCTAGCTTACCCTGTCAGAAACAAGGAGTTCTTCCTGGAGACGGGGTTCTCTAATACGTGCTTGACGGCAGTATTATACCAAAAGCATGACAAGGTCAATAAAGTAATCTCCTATGCGAGCAAAACTTTATCCTCTGTGGAGGAAAAATTCAACGATTGTGAGAAGGCACTCCTGGCAACGGTGTGGGCATTGAAGAATTACCGCCCGTTCATCCAGGGGGAACACATCATAGTGGAGACTCCACACCAGCCTCTGCAATATCTCCAAAGTGACAGAATCTGGGCCGGAAATGTGAGTAATTCCCGAATTACTTCCTGGATTCTGTCAATGCAAGGCTTTCCTGTGGAGGTCAGATATGGCCAAAACAAGAAGAGTCCCCTCGCGCAAGGTCTGGCTGACTTGCATGATTGTGCCAGAGAAAACTGTCTCGAGGACGAAAGTCTGAAAATCAAGGACAACATGGAGGCATACCTTAATTCCCCCCACAAAGTCTTTGAAGAAGACAAGTGTGAGGGAATGCCCACTGTGTATGTGGATGGATGCTCTTACCATGTTGACAACAACGGGGAGAAAGAACTGGTGGCCGGCGTAGGGAATGCATGGGTGAATGAGTCCCCAGAACCCTCCGTTGGACACAAAATTGGTCCCCGAAGTAGTCAGGTGGCAGAATTGATGGCTGTGCACCAGGCCATCCTCACTGCTGTCCAGCATCAACTCCACGAACTGGTCATAATCACAGATTCGGATTATGTACGGAACGGGTTCGTGGAGCACCTGGTTAATTGGAAAACCAGAGGCATGTTATGTGCTAACAGCAAACCCTTGAAACATGGGAAGTTGATCCAAAACATTGATGATCTGGTCACCTCGAATGAGATGACCATCTATTGGAAAAAGATCAAGGGTCATTCCAAAGTAGAGGGACCAGACAAAACTGGAAATGACTTAGCTGATCAGCTGGCCAAAACCGGGGCCATCCAAGGGGATCTAATTGAGATTGAGTCCCTGTTGGGGGAAATCCAGGTCACTGCTATCACTAGGTCCCAGACAAATGCTCACAACGACCTTTCAATTGCACAATGGAGTAAGGAGACCCCTGATGCTGATTTGATTACCGCTCAGAAGGGGGATCCAATAATTGGTAAATTTTACCAGCACGTTGAGGACCCTGAGAACTTTCCCCTGACGGATACCGATTACACTGGGAAAGAGGACCTAAGAGTGCTGATGAAATGTCCAAAAATGTTCCGAATCCAAGACGGTTTGCTGGTAAGGAAATCCAAAGCTGGCCACAATCAGTGGGTGGTTCCTACCTCATTCCGAAGCCTGATGTTAAGTCACGCCCATGATGCGGCCACCGCCGGTCATAGGGGGTTTCACACAACATTGGAAATCTTAAGAGAGGTTGCCTACTGGCCACACATGGGGCAGGACCTTGACCAATACTTGAAGGGGTGTCTCGTGTGTGCACAATTTCAGCCATCATCCCTCACACACCGTGCGCCTCTCCAAAAGAGGGGGATGACACTGCCATGGTCAGATTTACAAATCGACTTTGTAGGCCCCGTGATTCGCTCTGCTAGGGGGAATAAGTACATGTTGACTGTGACATGCTTGTTTACCAAGTGGGTGGAATGTCTCCCAGCCCCAAATTGCAAGGCAGAAACTGCAGCTGCCCTGATGATTAACCACATCTTTTCCCGTTTTGGTCTACCTCAAAGGATTGAGTCAGACAGGGGTAGCCACTTCACCAGTGAAGTAATGACAAAGATGTGGGAGATACTGGGGGTCAAGAGAAAGCTGCATATTGCTTATAGACCAGCTTCTTCTGGGGCAGTAGAGAGATATAACCGGACAATTGTGAGCATATTAAAGAAGTTTGTGGCAGATTCTGGGCCAAGTTGGGACATCCGATTACCTCTGGTCCTAATGGCCATCAGATCTACCCCTTCATCTGCAACCAAAATGTCACCATTTGAGTTGATGACTGGGCGCAAGATGGTGCTTCCGCAGCATTTGCTCTATAGGACCCAAGAGCAGACACTGATAAATGCCTCCACTACTCATGAGTATGTGGAGAATTTAAGGAAACACCTCCAACATGCTTTTGCTTACGCTCAGCGGAATCTAGAAAGATCGGCTGATAGCATGAAGACCCACTATGACCTGAAGACTTCCAGGAAGGAATATCAGGTGGGGGACCGGGTCTATCTATACAACTTCCAAAGAAACCAGGCAAAACAGCGAAAATTTTTGCCTACATGGAAGGGACCCTTTGAGATTATAGACAAAATCTCCCCTGTGGCCTACAAAATCCACATCCCCAAAGGTCCTTTGGCAGCGGGGGAAGACAAGTGGGTCCACATAAACCAGTTGAAATGTTGCCATCCCAGGCACACTCTGCAACAACTGGAGGAATCCTCTGGAATCCTAGCGGGTACTGTCTCAGACTAATTCAGTTCCAACCATAAAACATACCACATCTAGTCTCTAAAATATTGTGATTTGCATGAAACTGTCTCTTAGTTATACTGTTTTTTTTCAAAATAAGAATGTAATGTTTCGTTATGATGAAATGCATATGCTGCCCCACTATCTCAACAGTGGTGGAAAAACGTCTATGAATAGGTATTGCCGCTCTTCCTTTGTCGTCCTAGGAGAAAGAAAACCGGGAGACGGGCCAAGGAGGACGATCCGGAGACCGGGAGCAGAGACGCAACGGGCCCGGGGTACCGCCCAATCTTCCCATCAGGACCGGCGAGGAGAACCGATCGATCCGACCGGATGGAGAAAAAGATGCTGAACGGTGCCATCTATTGGAAGAAGATGAGGAAACATCCCAGGTCTTGCGAGTCCCATTAGTGAAATAGAATGGCCATCGCAAGAGGGGGGCTTGTGGGATGTTTTTATCCACGCATCCAAGCCCTACCTCAAAACTGTGCAGAACTGACATGGAAAACATCATGATGGCCAGAGCTTCCCAGAAAATGCACAGGGAAATGCATGAAGAATAGGCTGCCACTCATTTTTGCCGATGTTGTGGGCACAGAAGGACACTGCCTAAAACCACCATTGGACTACCCACACAGTAGTCTGAAACCATTGGGAATGGCAATGCTGATTGCCAAAAGAAAACCCATAACTGTTGGGAATTCATTTTCTTAAATCCCAAAAAGGGGTGCAGTACCAGTACTCACCACTATCAAAAAGCCGGCGTTTTAAAACAACACCAGATTTATTTTTTTTGTGTAAAACTGAATAAATGAACCCAAGGCAAGCCAAAGAAAGACTTACTGAGAGGTGGATCCAATGTAAAGTTATATTCTGAAGTGACTTGAAGGTTTATAACAAGACTGGCTGAGCTGTGGATTTCAGCAGTTTAAGTAAATTTGGACTGAAAGACACTAAAAATCTAAATGTTTAAAAGAAATGAGTGACCTATTTCTGAGTGTCACATAGGTTGCAATTGTTTAAATGTCATAGTTTTAAACTTAGAATCAGCATTCTAGCTGCATATGTAAAATTGTTAGTTGTATTTGAATGCAGAAAACTGGGGAACAGAAATGACATGTAGCTAAAAACTGGCTTAAAGAGATTCCAATTTTGCCTGGCAACTACCCCCCATCAGGAGTGAAACTTGAGTCACAGCTGTATTCCCAGGCCTATCTGCCTTTTGCTGGCCACACTAAGGATATGCCATCTCTCTGATAATTGAATTAAGGGGAGCCCCCACAGAATACAGGAGCTCTGAACAAAGCCCTGTCCTGACTCAGGCAAATGTTTTATTGGCGGGAGTCGTAAATGGAGCTTCCTCCTGGAAGGACAGGGGAGGGGCACTGCCTGTGAGAGCAAGCTGGCTTGGCAGAACTGGAAAAACTAGAAATTCAACCTTGTGCTGGGGGGAAACCACACCCCTTTGGGACCAGAACATAACTCTAAAAAGATGAATAACTCATAGTACGGACTTGTGAAAATTATTTAAATGACACCATAATTCTTGTGATTTTTCTGCCCACATTTTAAGACGTGTTAGGACCCGGTGGTATGTTCAGGGGGGTTTTAGCGGAAAAGAGGATATTACTCAAAATGTGTGCATGTGAAAAATCTGACACTTCATCAACTAATGTCCATACTCCTTGCGCACATGTGTGTAAATTTGGGGTAATGTCCGGTATTGCAAACCAGTTAAAAAGTGCAAAATATTGCCATTTCTGAATGCAAGCTCTCAGGAAGAGCAGATTTGGACAGGGTATACCTCCTGTAATGCATGATGGGTGCATATGATTTTAAAACAATATGTACCTCTGCAAATATGTATTTGGTTCAAATCTAGATTTGTGTGCAAGTTGACAGGAGGAGTGGACTTTCTGCAGGCTGTAAAATGACATCACTCTGACACAACTTAGCTCCCCCAATCAGGGGAGAAATGAAAGCTTGGCCAATGACAAGTGGAGAGGGGTAGAGCCTAGTGATGCTGCACACACACCCATTTTAAAAACAGATAAAAGCAGACAGACAGGACAGATAGGGACCTTCAAATCCATTTGCAGCTGGAAGCTCTGCCGGAAAATCCATACTTTACCTCCATCAACCTTCAGAGAGCCAACCTAGAGACTTCAATCTATCCACCTTCAGAGACCCAGACCAGACCAGAAGCAGAGTAGAGCTGATCCAGACCACTGTTAGCAGAACCAGAGAGCTGAACCGGAGTCCAGTTCAAAACCTGACCAGATCCGTGGCGAGGCCCATCTAATTCAAGAATATAGTGTGAGTACATAGTAGAACTGTGCAGAACCAATCTCTTAGTTAAAATAATATAATTCAATCTATTTTAATCTAAGTAGAACTGCCTCCTAACTGTCACCTGTCCTTTTCTAGTTGCTAGCTGTCACTTGTCTTTTTGAACTTTAAAATTTCAAATCTGAAAAACGACCTTTATTTAATCGCTCATATCTCCGTGACCGTTTGTCCTAGAGACTTGCAGTAACTTTCATCTGGAAGCTGAGATCCTAGGCTGTCCTGGGACCCCAACCCGATATTGCTAGTCCTTATAGTTCCTCTGTAATCGCGCCCAGCGCACTCTGAAAAATCTGCCGCGATTTGACATTTTGCCGCGATTTGCAAGTTTCTCCACGTGTAAAAAATCTGCTGCTGCTTGCCTTCCATTGCAAAAATTCGTTTGCAACCTGACAACCATTATAGAGCATTGCTAAAGTGATCCTGAACTTATTCAAAGCATATACCACTCACCCTGAACCTCTAGAGGGAATTAAAAGCATTTTAGCATATTTTTCACTTCATTGCCAGCACATATAAAAGCATTTTGGGCCTGTGTTTCCATCTTCTGTAGTCTAAGCTTGCTGGGGTGAACTGAATTACATTTGATTGCATTTCTGAGAACTGTGTGCTTTCCTTCCATTTCCTTGCATTGCATAAGGGGGGGAGGGGATTGCCAGAGAAAAGTGATTATATTGTTTTGTTGAAATCATATTGAGTATTTTCTGTATTGCATTTTCATTCAACATTACATCCATCTGAACTTATATAAAGCATTCTCTACCACCTTCTTCTTCTGTTCCTATTCACAAGTGTGCTAGTGCCAGATTTTCCGTTGTTAATCTTTATCATATCAGATTAAGTGTGATATTCAATTATTAATTTATTATAAAGTGTGATATATATATCTATATGGTTTAAATTCTCAAATAAACCTTTTAACTTGCAAAACAGAACTACTTCTTGGCTCAGTGGGGTCAGGAGGATTCCAACAGAGGGGTGTTATATAGGGGTAGTCATCCAGAACGCATGAACTGGACATAAAGATATATCAATAAGGGTTTTCATTCAGTATTATAGACTAGGCGTTGACTTAGCTGTAGTGTTGAATTGAATCCTCTTACACACACTAACTGTGACCTCTTCCTGCAAAGACTGTGCTGCTCTGTTATAAATGGCTTCCTGGATGACACAGTCATCTTTTAATTATTTCATTTGCTATTGTTTTCAGATTAACCTTATGGCCCGTCCCTGTGACAGCATTGGGAAAGTTCTGCCCATGTTTGTGGTCATTGCTAATTATTCCTGGGCTTGGAATACAAACTATATATTTATATCAAACCTGTATTTTGCCTGTTTCAGTTTGGCTTCCTTCGCCCATGGTTTTGGGTGTACTCCCTGGAAGGTTGCCCTACAGGTGTGAGGGGGGCGGGGGGTGTTGTTAGTCAACCGGGACCAATCACTTGGGGACCTAAGTCCCATCCACATGCAGCCCTATGCTACCTTCTCCACTTCCCTGGATCGACTTGTTCAACACAGAATATAGCGTATAGAACACAGTCGCCCACTGGGTATAGGTACGGTTGCACTGTATTCGCACTGTAAGTACACAGCGTATGGTTGCTTGCATCCTATCATTGACCATAGTATTTGTAGATTTCGTTAAGTCAAAGGTTCTCTGCAGGGCTCTAGATGTCATATGTAAGGGCATGGTTTTGGGATGTGTGTCAACTGCACCTTACACTTCCTACCTTTGTCCCATGAGAGATCTGATAAAACTGCAATCACATTACCAGTGGCCATCTGCCAAGGTAGTGTTCCACTCCTGAACAGAGGACGCTACCAAGATGGCAATGTATCGACCATCCTCTACAGGATAAATGGCTCAAAACTGTTTTTATGAAGATCTGAGGTAACCTACTTGATTCTTTCCAACTTGAGGAGGGCTGAATTGCTTCACTGCAGCAATGACCTCACAATATCCAAGCGACAAACAAATATGCCACAATATAACATCATTGAATACAGGTTCCAAAATATTGAAGAGCACCATTGCACACATACACACATAGCATGAAGAGCCAATACTGTGACCGAGCTGAAGAAGAGATGATGTTGGTGATATTTTATATTTTTATTTATTTATGATATATGGTTATACAATTGACAACCTTTTATCACATTTAAGAACAATTTTCCAAGTTTTGCCTTTTCTGTTAATATAAAGTTCACAAATCTTCAAACACTGACCGCTGCTTCTGTATGGCAATGGAGAATTTCACCAAAGCCAAAGTTATTACCGTTTTTTCTCCTGATTAGCATTTTCCACCATAGATCTTTTGATTAGTGTTATTTATATCAAGCTGGAAGATGTTAATTGTTCAGACCCGTTGTCTGCCCTTCCACCAATCAACGTCCTGGAATACTGGTCAATGACTACACAGGATTGACTGCATTCCAACAACATGTCTTGGTAACAGCTTTCTGGCTAACTTATCTGTTTCTCTGTTATTATATTTGCACCTCACACATCCTTTTAGTCCTTCTAATGTTTGCCTTATTGGAAGGTCCTCATTACTGCAGTGACAAGCACTTTTAATTCAATTGATCTTTTCCAATCGAAGAAAGTGCACAGGACAAATTTGCCTCCCAGAAATGTAATCAAAAAACACCTGAGAAATAGCCTGAGATATACATTTCCTATACTATTGCAGGCAAAGTATGAAAGATGTGCACATTTTAAACCAGAACAACTGCATTTGGATGTTTTCTACAGACTACAATCCTAATAAGTAATTTCACAGATGTTCAACCCATAACGTTGTGTGGTCTTGTGGGTAAGAGTCGCGTCCCTGCGTTTAAGGGTTTGAAGCCCAGTTCAGGCATTTGAGGTAAGGGGATAGACTTTTTGCTGGATATAAAATGCAGCATATTTGGATATATGGAAACTGATGAAGAGTCTTTTTAGTTTTTATCCCTCAGACATTAGAAGGCTGGCAAGTGGATTCCAAGGGTCCTGACACTTAAAAATAGAAGGATAAAAATGGTCACGAGTGGCAGAGTCCACTGGATTAATGTGTCGTCAAAGTATATAGAAGTATTATTTCTTGTACATTACCTAGTGATGACAGATTGTTGACTTGATTTGATCATTGTTAAGTACATATCGTTCTGCTTTTGTTACCTCCATGTAGGCCCCTTCTACAGCATTCAGCTGCTTCCTATCAGTATTACCCAAATTGATCGAATTCGGTCACTACCATTCGTTTGAATTTTTGCGATCAATTTGTGTCCGAAAATAAACGAACAGGAAGAGCGGCGGTTGCGGGGGTGTACTCCGCTCCCCATGTTCGGTATCATCAGGCTTTTGGGGTTTGCGGGGGTGTGCCCCGCATCCATAACATTGGCTGCAGGGGACAAAAATTGCTTGGCCCTTGTTTTTAATGAATGGTCAAAACAGGGGCCCGAGCAGTTACACTTGCGGACAGCTCACCCGCGAACAAAACATTGAGGGGCAAACAACCCACATCCTTCCTACCTAAGTTCATGATAGGTACCATTCATATATTCACAAAAAAAGTCCACCATTTTGTGTGCTTGGTTTTGCTCATTCCCTCACAATTATAGTTTCATCTCCGATGTCTGCTCAATTGTGTCGTTTAGCACCCTTTCCAAGGGCTGGAACGGGGGTAACGGCCCGGCAGCCAAAGTTTTGCAAGGTCCATTAACGAGGGACCTCGGCCATTACCCCGGTTACAGCCCTTGGAAATGGGGCTTAAGGCCATTAGCACACCAGGCTATCAAAGTGGTAATCTGGGCTGCTAAAGAAAAGTGTTTTCAGTCATTGGACAGGATGCCTCGCGCGTCCCATTCAATGACTGAAAATACTGTCTGAAGATGGCCGCCATGAAAAGGGAAGGCGGGGTTCCATACGGAGCCCCTCTTCCCTTTCCACGGCAGCCTGTGGGAGCCAAGGGGAAGATGCAGCTGCAGCAGCAGTAGGTCTGCCGCCGAAATAAGGTAAGTAGGGGGAGAATAAAAAAAAGGTGTGTAGGGTGGAGGGAAGATGGCAGTGGGGGGAGCTAGCCATCAGGCGGCATGGAAGGCGGGCTTTCATCACCGATTGAAGCCTACGTTCCTAGCCACCTGATTGGCTGGCACCCCCTGCCAGGGTGCTAATGAAGATTGACAATGCAGGAATCACCAGACTTTAGAATTATGAGGGAATTGGGCCAGATTTCTGCAGATTAAGAATCTGAGAAAAATTATTTCCCCCGGATTCTCGGATCTGGAGTATGGCACCCCGAACTGCCATAGAACACTGCACCTGTGGTGATCAGCTGCTCCCAGCAATTAAACACTTAACTTCTGAACTAGCAGACCTCTGCTCTAGTTTGTTGTTGTTTTTTCAATTAAGCAAAATTAACGATAGATTGCTTTAGGCACAACTAAGTATTGGCCTCCCAGAGGACCCTTCTGACTGGATGAGCGTCCTGATGCCTCCGGCTTGTGCGTGCTATATAAGAGAAATAAATTAATAGTGTGACGGTAATGGGGATGCCTATTGTCTATGGCATGTCCGTTAAGGAATGCGATCAATTGGTGATTAGAAAGAGGAGGGGTGCATAAAGCTGAATCATGTGGGGAACAATGGCTAAGAGCAGGTGATCAGATGATGCATTTTCTTTCACTGTGTTTCTTCCAGTATTGTTAGTACGTTTATATTACTTTACACACTAACTTACAATCCTCATAAACTACGTTGGAAACACGACCTAATTATCACAACGCTTTAGGACATAAATGCCACTTCCTTTTTGCAGAACTATGCTCTACCCAATAGGAGCGACCACACTCATGCTATCAGAAAACATCCTTCCCCGCTGCATCCCACCCTCCCTTGAAGCAGCTGTTTCTCGTTTTCCCAACCTCTTTTCACCATCTCACTCATTTTCTTTCCTCAGCAGACTGAGGGCTGGATATCCCTGGTGGGGACAGAGTATGCCACTGCACAGACAAGACTAGGTTCTCTAAACCTTTTACTGTGGTGATTTGGCACAGCATATGAGCATATTAACATAACATAACACAACATTCATAGTACATTTGTAAAACCGATTGTATGGTTCCCATTACTTTGAATTATGTTAACTGTAGGCTCCCCGTCAGGAGGGGGGAACTAAACCTACATTCATACTCTTTTTGCTCCACATGTTACTTTAAATAAGCATATATTGTCCTGATTGTTTATTATGTGACTTCTTCATTTTTCACCCAATATCTATTAAAAACAGTGTATGTTATCCCTTTGTTGTTCAACTTTTACAAGCCTTTCACTTGTCTGCCATGACTCCACCCCTCGCCCACCCCATTGCTTCCGCCGCCCTCCCCTCATGTCGCCCAGTGCAATCCCCCTCAGGGAGGGGCATGGTATCATCTGCATGCTCAGAAGCATACATTCTGGCTGTGCGGCTGCATGTCAGTGCTGGCAGCACCCCATGATAAAACAGTTTCCTGAACAGCAGCTCTTCCAAGATCTGCTGGCCACACCTGCCTTTTACTGTTGCTAACATACTGAGTATGCATTAACGTCTGAACAGCAGCCTCTAAACAGGTGTTGAGAGGGCCAGCATTCCTCGCCTTCAGGGTGATTCAGCCTGGGTGACTCAAGTTCCTGTGTCCCTCATTTAAAGACCCAAAGCCATCCCTGCATTCCCTCATTTATATAATTGTATGGCCCATGGAATAGGAGAACCCTTGCCAAGGAAGGCAGACACGATTCATCAGTACCCCCGCATTCTGCCTTACAGGACGGGTTTGCAAGCCTGGCTATAATCCCAAATTGCTCAAACTCGCCATGCAAAAGGCACAGCTTGCCATCGGCACCGGCAGCGCCATTTCTGAAACGAGGTCCATGTCTTTCCGGTGCGTACCAGGGCCTCATGGTTAGGCCTTGAGACGAAATGTCCATGAGGGGTGGGAATGCCCGGGATATCTTTTACATTTCCTGTTGGTATGTACAGTTAGGGCCTGATTCATGGAAGTGTTTTATAATGGTGCAATCCCATAGGAAAACGTTCCATGAATCAGGCCCTTAATATTGGACCAAGAAGAAAATGGTTAAGACCACATTTTTGAAAGAATGATGTTAGAAACTGGACGGAGGCTATGGCCCTGATTCATAGAATTATTTGACTCTAAAACAGGGATTTGCGTGCCATTCTGCCCGCAAATCCCCATTTGTCAAACTGGAATTTGCTGGCAGAATGGCACGCAAATCCATGTTTTACGCGCAAATAATTCCATGAATCAGGACCTATGTTTTTAATAATGCACTCGATAGATGAGAATGTTATGTTTGATATTATATCGTATGTGAAAGAGTATATGGGGGGCATATGTGAACTTTGTAGAAAGGGCAGTATTTATAAGTGTCATTTTATAGTATGTATTTATGGTTTTTATGATGCATGTTAATGGTACATACCATGACTTTAGCAGCAAAACAGAGCCCATAAAATGTTCACTGGAAATAGCAAGATATATTTCACATCCAATTATTATTATTATTTTTACAGATGGCAACATAGGTCAACGATTTAAGCACTCCCCCTGGAAACCCATATCCAGCCTGTAGGATGGAATTTTTTAATCCAGCTCGTGGTGACACCGCTATTCGTCTTCCAATGTTAATAAATGGACTACCATTAAATTGGGTGACAATAGCACTTAATAAAGCGCTTAGAAGCAGCAGGAATCAAGCATGAAGCACTATATTATTCTAAAGTGAATGATTGCAAATCAGATGATCAATTGGTGCTGTACAAGATGATTTTTCCATCTAGTTTGAATACTAGGTTTTAGACACTTTGAAGCCAGCGGAGTTTGCTTCACAAGTCTCAGGACAGGCATCTGACAAACATTGTGAAGACGTTGCCCTTTGTGGGTGATATGGCACAGAGTCCCAATGCTAATAAGCGCCCCCTCTGTATTTTTCAACAAGAACCTTCAAAGTTATACATGCAGTGAGAATCGAGTCTTGGACTTGTTAAAACATTCCAATATTAATCCAGTACAATTGGATTTAGTTATTAAATTGCATTCAGTTTACTGGTCTCCTGCTGGAGTCTCAACCACTGAGGTAATGCAACTAGCTCATAGCATTCCAGCAGCCATCAAACTGTTCCTGCAGGCATCTAATGCAGATATAGCACTGACCCCCTTCAGGCACTCCACATAGCTTCTACAGGCAGCTCATGCAGATATAGCACTGGCCTCCTTCAGGCACTCCACATAGCTTCTGCAGGCAGCTCATGCAGATAGAGCACTGGCCTCCTTCAGGCATTCCACATAGCTTCTGCTGGCAGCTCATGCAGATATAGCACTGGCCTCCTTCAGGCATTCCACATAGCTTCTGCAGGCAGCTCATGCAGATACAGCACTGGCCTCCTTCAGGCATTCCACATAGCTTCTGCAGGCAGCTCATGCAGATACAGCACTGGCCTCCTACAGGCATTCCACATAGCTTCTGCAGGCAGCTCATGCAGATACAGCACTGGCCTCTTTCAGGCATTCCACATAGCTTCTGCAGGCAGCTCAAGCAGATACAGCACTGGCCTCCTTCAGGCATTCCACATAGCTTCTTCAGGCAGCTCATGCAGATACAGCACTGGCCTCCTACAGGCATTCCACATAGCTTCTGCAGGCAGCTCATGCAGATACAGCACTGGCCTCCTTCAGGCATTCCACATAGCTTCTGCAGGCAGCTCAAGCAGATACAGCACTGGCCTCCTTCAGGCATTCCACATAGCTTCTGCAGGCAGCTCATGCAGATATAGCACTGGCCGCCTTCAGGCATTCCACATAGATTCTGCGGGTGACTTTTCAGCTCCCGTAGATAGACCACTGAAATTCTACTAGGGCCACATTGAAGTTCTGCAAGCATCCAGTGGGCCTTCTGTAGGCACTAACAGAGCGTGTACATTCACTGCCGAGAACACTTGAAAATGGGCCCTGCAGGGACGTCATTTCACCAAAATTCCAGGGGTAGTGGAAGTGACATCACACGACCCTTGACCTCTGATAACATCACAGGAAGTGATGTCATTTGACCCCGACATGAAGTGCCATCACGGCAAACGATGGAACACAGCCTCTCACCCCTTCGATCACCATATGTATCGTTAATATCAGTGTGTACAGGCCCATATTACCAAATGATTGTTAATGCAAGCAGACGTCCAAGGCTAAATGATAATGACGTGTTATTATATAGCACTTACGCTTAAGCACTTAAATATATATTGTTATATAGAACAAATAAACATACAATATCACCCAACCTATGTTCATACTCATTTATTGACCTCAGAAGGATGAAAGGCTGAATTGAGGTGTTTAAGAACAGACTAAATCAGTGACTCACCCCTGAAGTGTCTTGTGAAATAAACCTTTAATGAGTCTACCAATTATTGTATAGAATTCCAGAAAGACAATTATTTATTTATCCTATTCTTTCTTATTTAGGGTCACTTCTCAAACTGTTACATTTGTGGAACCCCCTGTTCTTTTAAAGAGGCCTGAACAGAAAGCTAGCCACTCCATAAACATAGAGCCACATGGCGCTGGCCACAGCCCAGGAGCTTACGTTTTTAAAAAAAATTAAAATTTCTTTTTTGGGGTAGCAAGGGAGACCAGAGGTGTAGCAAGGGAGACCTCAGGGGTGGCACCTGCAACCTTTGGCAACCCCAAATGACGTCCCTGGGGCCCGCGGCCAGGGCAGATCTGCGTCCATGCTGGCGGGCATCTGGGGATGGAGGAAGAGGACCCACATCAAAGGGCAGCACACCTGCTCATTGGGCGCCGTCACACACACGCAACATGGAGGAGGCACCTCGCGAATGGAATCCTGGCCTCTTTTACTTCCTGCCTCCGTAAATAATGGCACACAAGAAATCACGACAGCCATATGCCAGGAAGCTGCTAATAAGAGCGTGGAGGGGAAACCTCGAAGAGATGAAACTAGGGAGGGAAAAAAAAGGGTCAAGAAGCAATTTTGACAATGGGAGGCCTGACAAGATGGCGGTCCTCCCTTAGCAGAGGTGTCAGCAGCAGTCGTGGCCCGTTTTCACCCCAGCAAAGGGGGAATTATGAGGCCAGAGTGAGGCGCACAAAAAATGACTAGTGGGGCTGGAGACAAGACTGAAACGTGTTGAGGAACCCGTGCATTAAGTGGGGGACACAACTAAGCCCAGGGCCAACATTGGGGAGGGGAGGAGTCAATCACTCTTCAGAAAATGGGTTTGGAGGATCAGGGGATGCCTGTGGGAAGCAAGAGGAAGTTCCCAAAGGGCCCTCAGGTGTGAGGATTAAGTGGGCTTGCAAAGTAAAGGGAACATCAATGCTACATGAGGAGACAGATAGAAGAGAGATTGGAGTGGGGAAGTCCACACCAGTTGATCTTGGGATTAATGATGGTGAGTTGGTTGGAGCTTATGGGAACTGTGGATCTCCACGCTATTGAATAGTTTTCTCCAGGTGCTTGTTTCGGTGCAATTAGATTGATACATGCCGCCTATATATGGGATTTCAAAAGGACAGAGCTCCTGCAGTCCAAGTGTATGGAATGCGTTTTCTGTTGTGTCGGAAATCCGATTGTTATACTCTAGCGCTGGCTAAGTGATATCTAATATTCAGTACATATGAGATTCCACACTTTGTTTGTGTTTTAAAGTAGTTGTTGATTTTATTCTTGTCACACGTTCTCTGGTTGGCATGGTTTGTCACTCATGTGACATACATCTTAGTTTGTATAATCTTCTTCAGTTTTGTGAAAAAGCAAAGTGCTTAGTGTTTTCAAGTGCCGACACGTGTTTCAACCTCTAGGTTTTTCTCAAGGCATTAACGTGGAATGGGTGGTCCCAAGTTGGGTAAAGCGGAGGTTGTCTTAATTGAGTTGCACTGGATAGCATCCATGTCCGGCTGGGTAGTGTCGTCATCGACGGTCTCGGAGTGATCTAGATCATGGGTAGTGTCCTCATCGACGGTCTCGCGGTGATCTAGATCTAGATAAACTGGATAGAGTGGTAAAGAGAATGTTTTTTATTGATATTAAATGGAGGACAAGGCCAAAGGAGCATGACACTGACTTCTGTAAAGAGGTCATGAGACAGAGTGCAGGCTTCTGAGTAATGGTAGAGAGGGGGAAGGGCAGCGTAGAGAACATGGGAGATACTTCCCCAAGCAATCGGGAAAGCACATGGAGGGTTTCGTACAGGCCTTTCCCAGGACTGAGATAGGCTTGAACCCAAAAGGAGAAGTGGTCAGTAAAGATGCAGGCGACACCTGCTGGAGGCATCTAATGAAGAGGACAACAGTGGCTCTAAGGTTTGTTGCAGAGACCTGTAAGGGTGGATTCCGGTGATGAACAGAAAGGGGATCATGTAGAGAGGGGTGAATTAGGAGCAAGATCAGATTGATCTCTGACTCAGAAACGTGACAGAGATCAAAGCCCACAAGCCTAGTGGAATTCTCATGCTACCAGAGACCAGGCAGTTCAGAGGAAATGCATTGACTGAAAGGGGCGGTCGGAGTAAATCATGGTCAGGGCAGATGCCTGTAGTCAGCATGATGGACTGAGAGACGGAAACGTGCAAGAGAGCTGATGCATCTAAAAATGATTGCACAGGTCAAGAAGTGTGTTGGAATGTGTTTGTGAGTCAAATGAGGGCTACTTGAGTATAAGGGCCGACGTGAGGTCTCAAAGAACGGTGTGCAAGGGAGTAAGAGGGAAAAATGTGGGAATCACAAAAGACGTGGTGGTGAACGTTGGTCAAGTGCATGATGGGTAGAGAATAAAAGAGCACCCAGAACAAGAAGACTGAGTGTTGGAACCTTTTGAAAGATGGTTTAATATGCAGGGCCACATCATTGGTGACCTCTGTGAGACTGGCCATAGTACTTCGGGCACCAGGGTGGATACAAGCAGGGACATCAAACAGGGAGGCCAGGTCAGAGTATCGAGTCAGACTGCGGGTGAAAAGGAGGGCACAGCATTGAAAGGATCCAGACTGAGGGTGAAAAGGAGTGCTCAGCATTGAAAGGATCCAGACTGAGGATGAAAAGGAGGGCTTAGCATTGAATGGATCCAGACTGAGGGTGAAAAGGAGGGCTCAGCATTGAAAGGATCCAGACTGTGGATGAAAAGGAGGGTTCAGCAGTGAAAGGATCCAGACTATGGATGAAAAGGAGGGCTCAGCATTGAAAGCATCCAGAGTGTGGGTGAAAAGGAGGGCTCAGCATTGAAAGGATCCAGACTGAGGGTGAAAAGGAGGGCTTCGCATTGAAAGGATCAAGACTGTGGGTGAAAAGGATGGCTCAGCATTGGAAAATCCAGACTGTGGATGAAAAGGTGGGCTCCGCATTGAAAAGATCCAGACTGAGGGTGAAAAGGAGGGCTCAGCATTGAAAGGATCCAGACTGATGGTGAAAATGAGGGTTTAGCATTGAATGGATCCAGTCTGAGAGTGAAAAGGAGGGCTCAGCATTGAAAGGATCTAAACTGTGGATGAAAAGGAGGGCTCGGTATTGAAAGGATCAAGACTGTGGGTGAAAAGGAAGGCTCAGCATTGAAAAGATTCAGACTAAGGGTGAAAAGGAGGGCTCAGCTTTGAAAGGATCCAGACTGTGGGTGAAAAGGAGGGCTTGGCATTGAAAGAATCCAGACTGAGGGTGAAAAGGAGGGCTTCGCATTGAAAGGATCAAGACTGTGGGTGAAAAGGAGGGCTCAGCATTGGAAATCCAGACTGTGGATGAAAAGGTGGGCTCCGCTTTGAAAAGATCCAGACTGAGGGTGAAAAGGAAGGCTCAGCATTGAAAAGATTCAGACTAAGGGTGAGAAGGAGGGCTCAGCATTGAAAGGATCCAGACAGTGGGTGAAAAGGAGGGTTCATCAATGAAAGGATCCAGACTAAGGGTGAAAAGGAGGGCTTGGCATTGAAAGGATCCAGACTGTGGATGAAAAGGAGGGTTCAGCAGTGAAAGGATCCAGACTATGGATGAAAAGGAGGGCTCAGCATTGGAAAATCCAGACTGTGGATGAAAAGGTGGGCTCCGCATTGAATGGATCCAGACTGAGGGTGAAAAGGAGGGCTCAGCATTGAAAGGATCCAGACTTTGGATGAAAAGGAGGGTTCGGTATTGAAAGGATCAAGACTGTGGGTGAAAAGGAAGGCTCAGCATTGAAAAGATTCAGACTAAGGGTGAAAAGGAGGGCTCAGCATTGAAAGCATCCAGAGTGTGGGTGAAAAGGAGGGCTCAGCATTGAAAGGATCCAGACTGAGGGTGAAAAGGAGGGCTTCGCATTGAAAGGATCAAGACTGTGGGTGAAAAGGATGGCTCAGCATTGGAAAATCCAGACTGTGGATGAAAAGGTGGGCTCCGCATTGAAAAGATCCAGACTGAGGGTGAAAAGGAGGGCTCAGCATTGAAAGGATCCAGACTGATGGTGAAAAGGAGCGTTTAGCATTGAATGGATCCAGACTGAGGGTGAAAAGGAGGGCTCAGCATTGAAAGGATCCAGACTGTGGATGAAAAGGAGGGTTCGGTATTGAAAGGATCAAGACTGTGGGTGAAAAGGAAGGCTCAGCATTGAAAAGATTCAGACTAAGGGTGAAAAGGAGGGCTCAGCTTTGAAAGGATCCAGACTGTGGGTGAAAATGAGGGTTTGGCATTGAAAGAATCCAGACTGAGGGTGAAAAGGAGGGCTTCGCATTGAAAGGATCAAGACTGTGGGTGAAAAGGAGAGCTCAGCATTGGAAATCCAGACTGTGGATGAAAAGGTGGGCTCCGCTTTGAAAAGATCCAGACTGAGGGTGAAAAGGAAGGCTCAGCATTGAAAAGATTCAGACTAAGGGTGAGAAGGAGGGCTCAGCATTGAAAGGATCCAGA